>NC_068284.1:40965110-41288324 GCF_025860055.1 Xyrauchen texanus
CACTGCTCAGATTTAAAATGATCAAACTATAGTTTTGGCAAATTGTGTAGGACATCTACTTTGTCCATGACATGAGGAATTTTTTTGCAGCAATTGTTTACAGACAGATTTTTTAACTTTTAATTGACTATATCACAATTCCAATGCATCAGAAGTTTATATACACTAAGTTAACTGTGCCTTTAAGCAGCCTAGACAATTCCAGAAAATGATGTCAAGCTTTTAGACAATTAGCCAATGATTGGAGGTGTACTAAATTTGAGGTGTACTTGTGGATGTATTTTAAGGCCTACCTTCAAACTCAGAATCTTTGCTTGAAATCATGGGAAAATCAAAACAAATCAGCCAAAAAAACGTGTGGACCTCCACAAGTCTGGTTCATCATTGGGAGCAATTTCCAAACACCTGACGGTACCACGTTCATCTGTACAAACAATAGTACACAAGTTTAAACACCATGGGACCATGCAGCCATCGTACCGCTCAGGAAGGAGATGCATTCTTTCTCCTAGAGATTAACATAGTTTGGTGCGAAAAGGGCAAATCAATTCCTGAACAACAGGACCTTGTGAAGATGCTGGAGGAGACAGGTAAACTAGTATCTATAGCCACAATAAAATGAGTCCTATATCAACATAACCTGAAAGGCTACTCAGCAAGGAAGAAGCCACTGCTCCAAAACTGCCATAAAAAGCCAGACTTCAGTTTGCAAGTGCACATGTGGACAAAGATCTTAATTTCTGGAGAAATGTCCTCTGGTCTAATAAAACAAAAATGTTATAGTTTGGCTATAATGACCATTGTTATGTGTGGAGGACAAAGGGTGAGGCTTGCAAGCCGAAGTGCACCATACCAACTGTGAAGCATGGGGGTGGCAGCATCATGTTGTGGGGGTGCTTTGCTGCAGGAGGGACTGGTGCACTTCACAAAATAGATGGCGTCATGAGGACGGAAATCTATGTGTATATATATTGAAGCGAAATCTCAAGACATCAGCCAGGAAGTTAATGCTCGTCGTAAATGGGTCATCCAAATGGACAATGACCCCAAGCATACCTCCAAAGTTGTGGCAATATGGCTTAAGGACAACAAAGGCAATGTATAGGAGTGGCCATCACAAAGCCCTGACCTCAATCCGATAGAAAATTTGTGGGCAGAACTGAAAAGGAGGCCATAAAACCTGGCTCAGTTACACCAGTTCTTTTAGAATTTGAAAAACAAAAAACAAAACAATATTTGCTTTATTATACATTTTTAAATCAAGCCCATTTTTGGGGACAAGTTTTTATTTTTTTCTCAAACTATAGCTAACCCAAACAGAAATAGGAGGAAGATATTTAATTGCTGTACAGTATTTTGGTTAAATTCAGGAACGTTTCGAGTCTGACACAAGTCCAGTCATAAGTTATAAAGCTGAAGATGTGTGTGGGTTTGTGTTAAAGATAACTTATTTATTCAAATTGCAGCATAGAAGATAATTCATCTATATTATCTGATCACATTGTTGTAATGTTGGTTCGAGGAGTGGAAGAGAGGAGAGGCAGGGATAACTTCCAATCTTTTAATAGTAGACGCTGGGGTGGAACAAATACAGGGAAACAGTCAAGGTAACGCGCTGGTGTGGACATCATTTAAAAACTTAACAATGTAACAATTCATAACCAACTAAATAACACTTTAAGAACTGACGAGGAATGAATACAACAGGAGGGTATTTATACAAGCGGGTGCAGATGAGGGAATGGAGAACAGGTGATGAGGAATAGGAACAGATGGCAGTGATGAGGGCGGTGCATTATGGGTAGTGTAGTCCAGGGTAAACTAAGGAGGAATGACAAAAAAACTATTCAAAATAAAAGTCCAATGAACAGAACGGAGAATAACTGTGACAATTATTAAATGTATGCATTATAAACGAGAGTTGTGTCATGTTCAGCAAAGCACTTCTGGCTGAATTGTTACAGATTAATTGGTAATGTTTTGTTAGATGAAAACATTTATTATAGTCCTGATTTTGAGTTTGAATAGCTCTTTGAAGCTCTAAGCAATTCAAATGCTGATATGTTGAAGAAATATTTTCAATCACATCGAGTCATGCAGGAAAATTATTTCCTGTTGGAGGTCAACTCCGATGATGTTATGTGTGACAAGGATATCTGTGACAAGAACGTCCTCATTGGCTGTTTCACGTTGGCATGCAAATCACGTTGAGAAAGACCTACTGTGGCCCAGTCTTATGATCCCAAAGACATTTCTCTCTCTCTCTCTCCCTCTCTTTCTATCTATCTCTCTATCTCATGGCCATTTTTATGTTATAAATCTGTTTTCTCTCTGTCTATTTCTTCATCTTCTGAATGCCATTTTGAAACAGTTCCCAAGTTTCCAGTGGTGGACAAAAGGCTGTGTGCAATGCATGTTTGAGCATGTGTTTGTCAGTATGTGTATGTGGCCATATGAGTAATGATCATTGTCCTTTAAAACCACACTAACCTAGGATTATAACCCAGTTTTGGGAAACCAAAAGCAAGCACTGAAATTCTTCACTTTTCATGAAAGAAGTCTATTAATTCTAGTTAAAATTACACACAAGCATTCACAGAATGGCATGCACAGCTCCAAAAAGCTCATAACAGCTGCATAAAAGTAATCCATAAGACTCCAGAGGTTTCAAAATTGTACAGTATGTTCTTCTGAAGTGACCCAACTGGTTTTGGTGGAGAACAGACCAAAATATAACTACTTTGTCACTATAAATCTTATAAGTCTCCTTGTGATCATAATTTCAAGTTCGATTACACTTATTAGCGCCATCTAGTGTGTTTCACATGCGTCAAGCAAAAGGAAGAGTAATCGAGCTTGAAATCATGATCGTCAGTTGAGACTGCAAAGGCAAGATGTACAGTGTAAAAAAAAATAGTTATTTTTGGGGTATTATTACCCTACATTGATTGGATCAATGGATTGATTGAACCACTGGATTGTCCTGTATGTGTTTTTTGGAGCTTTAAAGTTTTTTGACCCAATTCACTTACATTTTATGGACCTTTTTTTGTGTTCAGCAGAAGATAGTCATACATATCTGGGATGGCATGAGGATGTGTAAATGATGAGAGAATATTAATTTTTGGGTGAACTATCCCTTTAAAATTAAGTTCATGAAATGTATAGTTCTGGATCTAAAATCTAAAATCTCACTGGATGTTCAAAACTGGTATAAAATAGCCTATATGCTGTAGTCACTCAGAGCACTCTGTTATATTTCAATAGGCTAATCAGGAGACCCAGTTTCTGTTTTCAGAAAAATAACCTGCATTTTGGCTTTGCACGGTAGTACTGCCTAGTATTGTGTAGGTCCCCCTCATGTCACCAAAATAGCATATCAGAATAGCATTCTGAGATTATATTCTTCTCAAATCCCAGGAAATCAACAGTTACAGAATACTCAATCTAGCCCGTCTGACACCAACAGTCATACCACAGTCCAAATCATTAAGATCAACATTTTTTCCCCGATTCTGATGGTTGATCTGAAAATTAACTGAAGCTCCTGACCCGTATCTGAATGATTTTATGCACTGCATTGCTGCCACATGATTGGCTGATTACATAATCGCATGGATGATTGTTGGTGCCAGATGGGCTGGTTTGAGTATTTCTGTAACTGCTGATCTCCGGGGATTTTCACGCACAACACTCTCAAGAATTTAATCAGAATAGAGCCAGAAACAAAAAACATCCAGTGAGCGGCAGTTCTGTGGACGGAAATGCCTTGTTGACAAGAGAGGTCAACAGAGAATGGACAGACTGGTTCGAACAAAGTCTACGGTAACTCAGATAACCGCTCTGCATAATTGTGATGAGAAGAATATCATCTCAAAATGCTATTCTAAGATGCGGGTTGGTGCTCTTTTGGCAGCACAAGGGGACCTACACAATATTAAGCAGGTGGTTTTAATGTTGTGGCTGATCGGTGTAGATATAAAGATTGTGGAATCATGGGCTGCATGAACATGAAATCCTATCTTACTGTCCTATCTGTGTGCACCTGTGGAGATCCTCATGGTGCTATAGATGTGTGTGTTACAAACAGAACATTCTCTGAGATTCAGGCCACAGCTGCTGCTGCTCCTACTGTTTGCATATGTCTGATTTAAGACCCTTCAGCAAGAGCTTAAGAGTTTATGAGGCCCTCTAAAGTAGAGCACACACAGGACTGCAAAGCGCTCCTCTGGGCTTGTGACCGTAAGGCTCATGAAATTCATGAACTTCCAAAGACATGTCTTCTGACTCGCAGTGAAGATAGACTTACAGGTGGAGAACATGACCCCGCTGCTGGATCTTTTGCCAGCTGGACGTGGGCTCAAGCCCCTATCAGACCTCTTCAACTGAGGTGACTGACCCTTTGAAAGAACAAGTGACAAAAGTATTTATGTGTGCGAACGCTTGTATTACTGTACTTGTGAAGGCCAAATTTCTGTAAATGTCAGTTCAGGTTAGATCAATTTAATTTCAATTCAAAGTTTCACTTCCATTCAATTTGTTTCAGTTTGGTTTTATTCAATTTAAAAATTCTGTTCAATATAATTCAGTTCATGTTGATTCAGTTCAATCCAGTGTTTCAGTTCAGTTAGTTTTAACTCAATTCAATTAGTTCTATTCAGTGTGATTCAGTTCAGTTTAATACATTTCAGTTTAATCTAATTAGATTTGGTTCAGTTTAATTTCCTTCAATTTAACTCAAAATTAAATTAGTTGTAGTTCAGTTCAATTAGCTTTCATTTAATAAAATAAAAAAAATATTTTCAATAGTTCATTTTATTTCAATTCAATTCATTTCAACTAAAGTTTCAATGAAATGTGTTTCAGTTGGATTTAATTACATTTCAGTTCAACTTATTTTAGTACAGTAACATTTTATTCAGTTCAGTTAGTTTCAGTTTGATTAAATTTCATAAAAATATCTGTTCAATTTAGTTTGATTAATTTTAATTCAGTTCAATTCAGTCTTTTACTTAAATTCAAATAGTTTTAACTCAGTTTAATTAGTGTCAGTTCAATTTAGTTCATTGTAATTCAGTTCAATCATTTTAGTTCAATTCTAGTAGTTTAATTTCAAATAAATTTGTTTTGGTTCAGTTTGATTTTAATCAATTTAAGTTAAATTGTGTTCAGTTCATTTTAATTCAATTCAGTTAGTTGCAGTTGCAGTCAGTTTGATGTTTCAGTTTAATTCAGATCGTTTTGGTTACATTCTGTTTACTTTAATCCAATTAATAAAGTTGAGTTAAATTTAAGTCATAACACATATAGTTCCAAACAGCTTTACAGAAAAATAGTGACCTTATAAACTCATCCACCTCAGGCTGACATAATGTATATTTTAACAATGTCAAAATTAAGGGTTAGGTATTGTCTGTTTTGTCACTGCTTGTTGAAGGGTGTTTGTTTGTTTGTTTGTTTGTGTCTGTGTGTATGCATTACAAAAAAACTGGAATAAGATGAGCGAGGGCTGGTGCTCCCTTAATTTAGTCATTTAGCACTTTGTCAAAATGGACGAATACAATTAAGTGTAATCCTATTCAAATCCCTCCTCTTTTTCTTTTACCCCTCACTCTTTTTCTCTCATTCCATCAACCTATCGTCCCCAGCTGCTTGTCTCTCCATCGTGGCTTCAAACTAACAGCCCGGCGTGTTCTGTTACGATGCCACTGATGTCATTATGCCTGCGTGCCTGTCAGAGATTGATGGAGGATTTAGAAAGAGAAGAGAGCAGAGAGGGGTGAATTGACAAAGCAGAGGGTCACAGTAGTTTCCCTGCCTTCATCTCTTATTTCTTCATATCTTCTTCTTGCACACATTGACATAGTACATTGTTATTTCTGAGAAGAGGTCTAGAATTATGTGTTTAAATTAATACAATACCATACTACTTTGATACCCTTCCCCTAAACCTACCCACACCTCAACCTCAGTATAGCAGCAGATATGAATCTTGTGAGAATTTTGCAGAACAACATGTAGTTGCACAATAAGTACATTGTATTGCATGTATTTTAATGTTAGTACGTAGTAATTAAAGACACGTAATATAAAGTGGGACTGATTTTGGTATTTGAAATGGCCTCCAGAACTGGATACTTCGAAAAATGACAAAGTAAGAAACTTAAAACAGTTTTTTTCAAATGAAGTAGGTTGATGTGGATGTGGCTTAAGACAGGGGTTTTCAAACTTTTTGATTCAAAGGACCCTCTGTTTAAAATAGTAACCATGATATTATAAAGATATGCTATGGTAAATAATTAATTGGCTTTTATTAGTGCCATTGTACTTACTAAAAAAATTGTATTTAAGTTTTATTTTCAAAACATACTTACTTTTTATTAAGTTAACAGTATGTCTATAACAGTAATGTAAGATTTTTAAACCCGCAGAGAAACATTTTTAAATGACATTTTATTTGTATAATTTTTTTCACAATAAATTTAGTTTTAAAGCAAATTAAAGAGAATAGTGAAGTATATTTCTTACAAATAATATATGTTTTTTTCATAATAAATGAAATTCTATGGCGGCATCTTTTTATTTCTTCCTGTTTAAAACAACGGCTCTCAATTGAATAAAATAATTGCTACCCTAACACCCCCTTCTGGACCCCAGTTTGAAAACCCCTGGACTAAGATACTGCAAAGAATACCACAGTTCTACCATGGTATTGTACATGTTAAAAACAAACATGGTATTACCATGGTATATAAAAACAAAATCATGTTAGTTACACATTATTCTTCACAGTTTGTGTAGCAGAAAGCATTATCTAATTACTTAATTTAAATGATTTTATTTAAAATTTTAAAATGCAATTATAACAAGGAAAATCAACCAAAAAACAAAGGTTGTGCTGCAGCCATGGAATTCAGCAAAACATCTATTACGCAACATTGACAAGAGTTATAAAAAATCCACATGAGCTGGTTTATAATTTTCAAAGAATACAAACATTGCAAACGTATACATTAGCTGATCAACTTACAGTGTAAGGCTCATCACTTGTCATTGTCAGTTTGCTCGTTCCTGTTGCGTGTCCTCAACCTGGCAACCCATGTGAGCTTCGAGTCTGGGGAGGAGGGGGCAGGGGAGACAACTGTCTACAGTATTTAGAATTTGGACTGCAGTACCCATTTTAAATGCTTGATGTCAATGTTACATATTGCTCCATTAAGGTTTTGCGTTATAATAACTATTATCTTTACATTGCTTCAAAAATAACACCTGCAATAATACAGCAAAAAGCATATTTGAAGTATATATATCAAGTATCTTCTAAATGTTCTGCTATTATTGACCTTATTTTCGGATCAGTCATCTACTCCTCTGTAATGATGGATTGGGGCTGTATCTTTAAGAGCAAGTGCTCACTAAAAACCAGCTCATTGACAAACCTTACAAGTTTCAAGTCATTTCAAGTTCATTTTGATTTGGATGTGACCAGAATTGTTCCGAGTCAGTTAGTTTTTTACTCTTTAAATAGTCACTCCACTTATATCAGCTCGTCCCATTCTCTGTGGAGACCCGCTGTGAGTACAAGAATACCTTGCCTCACATTCATGCTTGGGTGCATTACTTTATCCCCAGGTGCCACTGAATGTAGCAGAAATATGCTATAATGCACTTTATGATCTCACATTTTGTAATATTTTAATTGTTTAATTTATGTGCAGTCGATTATTTTCATCACCCTTGCCTCCTCATAGAAAACGCCACTGGTAAATGCACAATGACTTGTCATTCTCCTTCCAATCTTAAATAAAACAATACATTATACAACAATAGTTAAACCACCTAAACCACATCAAAATAGAAATCTAACAATAGAAATCTAAGACCTGGTTTGGGTTCATAGTCATGATCATGATGGGATGTGTAATTTGTCAAATTGTGTTTTGTTTGTGTGACCTTATATATTCAGTGATTTTAAATAATATTTTTGACTTGAATTAGACCAGTTAAATTAGATACCACATAAAGCACATTTAGTACATTTTGTGTGTGTGTGTGTGTGTGTGTATTTCTTGCTTTATTACTGTGTTCTAATAATGTCTCTTAGATAATGTGACATTGATTGACATCTAACCGGGTTACTGTCACCTTATGATGATCTCTGTATTACGCAACAGCCACAAATCACACTAATCGACTTCAGGCATATACAGTTTGTGCACGCCTGTGTGTGTATGTGTGTGTGTGTGATGGCAGATCACTTCCTCTGTGATCTGCCCCAATATAATTGGACTGTTGCCATTAAAGCATAAGGGGGACATACCAAATATGAATAGATACAGAAATTCATGTAATTTGTTTTATTTAACTTTTTACTGAATTGCTATGCTGATATACTTTACAAATTGTATAACTAATATAATTTTTAATGATATTATTTATAGTTTATCTATTGAGGAATGCAATATTACCTGTAGCAGAGCTTCAATGGATGCCTTAATATGGCCAGGTGATATTTTCTGGTGATACTGTATTTTTTGGGAAAACAAAGCTTTAGTTATAGCAAATGAATATTTAATGAACAAATGTAAGACTTTCACTTAATTGTTTTTTTATTTTTTAGCTATTCTAAAATTGGGATTTTGGCATGTCCCACGGCATAGTGCATAGTATACTGTAAAATATACGCGCCATATCTACATACTATATCTAAATATTCTGTCACACCTTATATTAGGTGTCTTTAACTACTATGTAATACCATTAAAATACATAAAGTACAATGTACTTATTGTGTACCTACATGTTGTTCTGCAAAATTCTCACAATATGCACATTTGCTGCTAGTGAGGTTGAGGTACATGTAGGTTTAGGGGTAGTGTATAGATTAGGGTTACGTTTTAGGGTAAATGTTGGGGTAGGGTAAGGTTTAGAATTGGGGTTAAGGTTAACAGTGTAACTATATATGTAATTGCAGGTACTTAAAATGTAAATACAATGCAACAACACATATGTACATAATAAGTACACTGTATCTTAAGTAAATAGTAGTTAAAAACACCCAATATAATGTGGGTCCAAAACTTCTAAAAGATTTAAAGAGCATTTTGCTTATTATTTAATTATTATTATGACTGCAGTTTATTATGGACTCATATTATTTGAGAAACTCCACAGGAATACTTTCAAAATGTTCTTTTTTGCACTGCGAGACTGTTTAAAATTAAATATTGAAGGAAACAATGTGATTGAAAATGGTGTAACAATTTACAGATACACTTTCCCTCATTTAGAATTTTAACCTAAAATATTGATATTGACAAAATACAGTACACACTTATCCTCAGTTATGTAACTTCTCATCAATGTGTACTATATATATGTGTGTGTGTTTCCAGATTATTTCTTGGAGCTGATAAACCGTTCTGAAGCATCTCTTCACACCTCCTTCCAGACCGGGTTTGGATCTCTCTTCTCCCAGACTGCAAAGGTGCTACAGGATATGTACTCTGACCTTCGGCGGTATTACCGAGGGTCCAATGTCAACTTGGAGGAGGTGCTGAATGAATTCTGGACCCGTCTGCTGGAGAGGCTCTTTAAAGCTTTAAACCCTCAGTACAGTATCGGAGAGGAATATCTGGACTGTGTATCCAAGCAGTCAGAGACTTTGAAGCCATTTGGAGACACACCCAGAGAACTCAAGACCAAAATCACACGGACGATTATTGCTGCCAGAACGTTTGCACAGGCTCTGGTGATCAGTGGTGAAGCGGTTCGGATAGTCTCGCAGGTATAACTTTTCTTTCCCTATTTCTTCTTCTCTGTTTTTACAACTGTGTCCAAAGTGATTTGCAAAATGATAAAGCCACAAGAGATAAATCGTATGTCCTCCATGTTTATCAATCTTTTTGTCCTAACCAGCCAAGATGCACATCAAGAAATGTCAGTCCCTTGGCTTCTTTTTCATCACATTATATGTGGTATCCCTGTTCATGATGAAATCTCATTGGTCTAGAATCATGCTCCAAATAGCTATATAATGGGGGGAATGGTTTGTGACATGCCATTTTTGGAATTCCGAGCATTGGAAGAGGATTATCAAGATTATCAATTAAACGACTAATGGCTACAGAAGACTTGAAATATAGTGGTGAAGTTGCATTTATTGTACTTTTTGGAGCTTCATAGCCACTATAAATTGTGGTTATATGGCAAGAGCTACTTTTTGTGTTCCATAAAATAACTGCATATGGTTTTGAAATGACATGAGGGTGAGTAAATAATAGATTTGTTGGTGTGAACTATTCCTTTAGACATCAAATATGTTTTGATTGGCTGTGATTTGATCACTTTAGGGTCCGTTCAGACTGTATGAGTTCTTGCACTAAAAAAGCTAGGCAGTGCAATGTATAGAACAGAAAGCAGGTGTCTAGAGACACATTTTTAAAAGGTATTTTTTAACTTGACATGGTGTCTAAAAAATGTTCTTGTCCGAGGGAAAAAAAGAAAAACAGCCAGATATGGCATAGTGATCAAAGACATCCATCTAGGGCATGTTTACATAGAAAAACTATTTAAAAACAGTGCTTACAGACGCAAAAAGGCATTCGGTTTGAATAGCCTCTTGCAGCTTTAATTGAGGAGAGAAACATTTCTTGTTGCAGCGCTTCTGGTTATTACACAATATACAATTTCATAAACATCTTTCCTCTTAGAATTCATCTCATTCGTAAAATACACCTGTGGCAATATAATGAAAAGTCCAATACCTCTTACAAGATCCTAGTTTTAATGAAGGTGCATGTTGGAGTAAAAAAGCGTAGGATCAGGGTTTTTGGCACACTTTTGTTTTTTAGGAGTTAACACCCCCCACCCCCCCCCCCCTTCAGTTCAATAGTGAATGAATGCATGCGGCCTGTCTCTGAATGAGGCGATTCCTCTGTGTTTAGTTATAGCTAATAAAATGTAAGAACATTTAGCAAATCAAATTGTATATATTTCTCCATGAGTGAATTATTTCTCATTTGTTCACTCTTACCTACAGTATATAGCAATTGACACACAATGCACTATATAGGGAACAGGGAGAAATCGATTAGATCAGACTTTGCTTTAAGGAAATGTATAAATAAAAGTTGATTAAGGTTATCTCTGTGAGATGGTCAATGACACGCAGCAACCGCAAAATGATTCATTATTTTTATCTTGCGCTGTGTGTGCCGTAAGCAGTCATACAAACTAAGTAGCCGTTGTCTCATGAACGTGCTTGATAAGAGCTGCCACCTCGTTCTTTTCAGCCTCCCGCTGCCTTTCTCTCATTGAAAATACGGAACCCACGGCTACAGAGAAAACATGTAAAACTGCCTTTTGCTATTTAAAATTGTACATAAAAAATGTAGACATGTGAATAAAGATTTCTGCCACAGACATTCTTTTTTTACATGTGATTATCATTGAATTTATCGATTTTGGGGGGGAATTTCAAATAATCCATTGAAAATCCTTTTTCTGTGCATTGTTCTCTGCGTAGGAACAATACTTTGGGAATTCAAAACACATAATGAATATCCCTGAGGCTGCAGCAATCAATGTACAAAATAAATACTCCCACTCACAAACATGCGGCAACAAAAGCAATGTGCCTGTTCAATTGATGCTGAGATTATAGCAGGAGCTGCTCTCAGTTTTAAAGCACAGCTGTAGACTTGATAGGTTTATCCTCAGGCCTGTTTCACTGATCTTGCATAGTGTTTATGCTGCATAATAGTTGTTCTGCTCTATATAAAGATTTCCTGGTTGCCAAGTTGAATATTTTCATTGATAATGGCCATAAATTCTAAAATAATTTGTGTTGGGGTGGGCCATTGATACCTATTACAGACTTGATCATCATGAAATCTAATTTGGATTTACATCCAAATGGTAAATAAATACTGTAAGTTACATAGACAGGTGTCTTTTTCAAACAGTTACATTTCTTTTTGTTGTTCCTGGTTACTTCTCATTCTTTTCCTCTCCTTCCCATCTCAAGTCTCTTTTCTCCTCTTCTGAAATGTAAATGAGTAGTGAAGGGAGCCTTACTCTGCTTCCGACCTCTTCAAAATAAGTCAAGGTTGACAACACAGAGGGACTTCTGGGACAACAACTTGAAAAGGGCAGTGTGTGTGTGCATGTTTGTGAACAGAGGTGGGGGGAATGATTGATTTGGGAGATTTAGCCTGCTCTGTATCATTAAGAGTTTTTCTTTTACCAAAGTGTGAATGAGGGAGAGAATGTATACTCTGAAACCTAGTGATCTGCCTTACTAGATGGCATTTTAAGGCATCATAGACATACACCATGCCATGAAGGCTGTTCCAAAAGGAAGCCAACCACCAATGAATTTTATTTTACAGATTTATGTACAGTACATAGAATAATGTTGTATATAGGCCTTTTCAATAGCCAAGTAAAGAATAAAATACAAAATTTCTTCTACTTAAAACAGCAGTACATTCTGGTCACTAATTTGAAGCTTTATCAGGAATTGTCCTCTAGTGGCATATTTAAAAAATTCATCAAAAATTGTCAGGTGTTGTAGCAACTCACCAACGATGATTAATAACCTTAAATTCAGTCTGACAGACTCTTACAGCAATGCGTTATCATACATTGGTGCATGATCAACGCCCATAAATATTTCTATTAATAATATGAAACCGTATTTTGCATTTATTTATTAAAAATACATGCTTGTCCTTTTCACAATAAGATGACTTAACTGATTTTGAGTCTATATTTGTGATCAAATCTTATCACATGAGCCAGTCTCCGTCTCTATGTGAAACTGCACTTGACCAAACTGCCCCAAACTCATGAAGAACTCATAATAATGGACATGCTGTGATTTTGTTCCACATATTTTCAGATTTTCTACATATCTGCTGCCAGATGAGTTCTGAGAAAATCCTTCATGTGTCCTAGATAAACTTGTGCAGTTAAGTGAAAGCTGTAAGAAAACATGAGTCGCAAACAGATGTTCCTAGTGAATGGTTTACTGTCACTTTTCTTATATCATCATTGAGCATCAGAATATACTTTTTACAATACAGATTTAGCCATGTGTTAAGGCAACATGAGAAGATGATTCCTCAAACTCCAGTATTGTTCCTCTCTGTGTCAAAATTCACTCAATAATTTAGTTTATTTCTTGCTGACATAGTGTAATCATGGAAATCCACTATATAAAAAATTGTGAATAAGTGAGGAAAGAGAAATAGAAATTCGATGTACTAGAGAACATTTTCTCTGTTTCCGAAATTATCTGTTTTCGGTGGAGGAAAATGCATATATTGTTGTGGATGTGGCCTTAGAAGACAAACAATTATTCAAAAACAATTATTAAAAAAGCTATAAAATGGTTTTGTGTGAGTAAAATATCTAGAGATGAAAGTGGGAGAGTCTAAATGAAAGAGAGAGAGAGAGAGAGAGAGACAGAGAGAGAGAGAGAGTATTAGGGAAGTATTAGGTTGAAATAAAGGAAGGAAATGAAAGTATAAAGGAGCAATGAAGCACAGCTGGTCTCTCGTCTCCAGACGTTCCTGTATTTTATTCATGGTTATTAAGGACAGAGTGTGCTCCTCGTGTCTATAGAAGTAGGCCAGTCGCCACACATCTTTCTCAGCAAACTGGGAAGAGAGCAGCCATATTTCTTTCTAAATACTAAAGCGTGAACGGCTGTAAAGACATCTAGACTGCAACCCTGAACACAGGCAAACATCCCTCATCAGACGTGCCATTTAAGGACAGCAAGAACAACTAGACCCTTATAAAGCAGGGCAAAGAAAAGAAGAGAATAAATCTATCTATGGTAGGGATGTACGGAATGAATAATTTCACTGACGTTTAAATGAAAATCTTGAAGTCGATTAGTCAACTAGTCTAAAAAGAAACCAACCATCATAAAACAGTCATCATAAAGAAAAATGCGTTTATGTGACCCATTTAAAATAATGAATCTATTCCAAATCCGACGCCAAATTCCGCTGAAAAGGGGCATTTATCTGCAACGTGCTTACCTTGCATTATGACCACTGTACATTAAATACAGAACATGACACACAATCACTGAATCAACGTTAGCGAATATTTAACAGGCATATTCATTGAAAACAACTGAATGAATAGTGCAGGACCAATACAGCAACCCAGCCTGTTCTAAACGGAATTCACCAAGTAAAAGTTACTTAACATATTAAAACAGTCAGTACATTGTTGATAATAACCAACAGGTAGGCAAAGCCAAATCTACTAGAGAAAAATATGCGCTGAAAAGTCGTACATTAGCCATTGATCTAATATGACAGCTGTGCAGTAAAGAATGTTAACCAATAACAGTTATGATGTTAAAAAAAGCTATAGGATAGAACAAATAGGCCTGTGATTTAACCTACAATAAACCTAATGTATTCTAAACATGACATGCACACAGAATAAAAGATAGTTTTACCTGTAAAGCAGTTGGCACCTCGTTGAAAATAGCCTTCTTAATCAACAGATAAAAAATGGCATACCTAGCCTAAAACAGTCATTTTCTAGGCTACTTACGGGGTGGCTGTGGCTCAGGTGTTAGCACGGGTTGTCGTAGGGTTGGTGGTTCGATTCCTGGCCCACACGACTCCACATGCCGAAGTGTCCTTGGGCAAGACACTGAACCCCAAGTTGCTCCCAATGGCAGGCTAGCACCTTGCATGGCAGCTCTACCGTCATTGGCGTATGAATGTGTGTGTGTGAATGGGTGAATGAGTCACAGTGTAAAGAGCTTTGAATACTGTTAAGGTTAAAAAGGCGCTATATAAATGCAGGCCATTTACCATTACCATTTACTTACTCAAACGCATATATTTTTTGATGAGCAAAATTAACACAATGATGATGGTAATCATCACCTGCACTTGAAAAAGCCTGCACAGCGGAAAAATAACGTACAAGTACGCACAGATTTAAAGAAGACTCAAATGGGAAAACATCCATAGGTACTTTCAAACGTTTGGAAATCTGCTCCAGATATCCTCTTTTTAAAAATAATATTTGTATTATTAATTCTATTTGAAATATGTAACCTTAATATGGCAGTACTTTAAGCACAGCTTAAATGTTAATCAGTTTAGCCAAACATACAAATGTGTACAAATGTTGAGCAGTTTAATGGGGGAAATATTAACTGATTTGTAATTCCATTGTCGACTAGCAGCATCAGAACCGTTTAGTCGACTAGTCTCGCACATCCCTAATCTATGGATAGCTCTTATGGATTTGAGCTCCATAAATCATGAAAAAATGCAAACCTTTATGTGTGTCTGTTGAAAGGATTATACCACTGAAGCTGAATAAATAACACAAAGATTCTCTGGAGCACAGTGCATATGTGGGATAGTACCAGCTGAGGCAAAAGAGCTAACAATCTTGAGCACGCTAACACAGGTGCACCTCACAGGTCCAGTCCTTAACTTTAGATCTAGCTTTTAAACACAGATTCATCACAGCTGGGAATGTTGAAATAAGGCATTATAATGCTATTGTTTTGACTTTTAGGGACCATTGAATGCAGAAAATATGAGATAATGAGAGAGTTGGTCAAAGAAAGCCAAAAGTCCAAGAGGGAACTGATACACCTTGCAAATTGTATTAGCATTGGTACTAATAAATGGTGGTACTAATTTTCCCTAAGCAGGAGTGTGTTTCCCAAAAGCATCATTAGCCAACTATGGTCGCAAGCTCCATTGTTACCAGCATAGTTTAACGATTTGGTCTTTCCCGAACCCACAGTTCCAACGAACATTCGCAAACAGCATTGCAAAGTTGTGTGGTTGAAACTACAGCTCTGTGGTTAACCTGTGGGTAGAAGCATATCTTCTTGTTAGTTTGCTTTGGATGTGCAGCATAGTTACTAGGGTTTCAGGAATCAGTGGTGACTAGCTATTTCTTCAAGGATGCAGCAGTGGTGGTGGAGTAGTGGGCTAAAGCACATAACTGTTAATCAGAAGGTCGCTGGTTTGATCCCCACAGCCACCACCATTGTGTCCTTGAGCAAGTCACTTAACTCCAGGTTGCTCCGTGGGGATTGTCCCTGTAATAAGTGCACTGTAAGTCGCTTTGGATAAAAGCATCTGCCAAATGCATAAATGTAAAATGTAAATGGATGCATCGAACAATTGTGGTAAAGCAGCAAGTTATATCGTTGTATGGGAAATACACCCCAGAGCAGAATACAGATTATTCTGGCAAGGCATATTGAGAGCAATAGCACAGCTGATATTTTTAATTACAATCTGAGCTCCCATAATTATAAGTTACCTCCTCTGAAATTGAGAACTTACAATCTCTGAAACTAAAATTACATTGTTGTAAAATGTCATATATTCCTGTCACGTTCCAATGAATAGAATACATTTTTGTGTCTCGTTACTTGAAGTTTTAGAGACCAAATCCCTTGTTGTTTAGAGATAGAGATATTAGATATGTTAGATGAAGTAATATACAACAGTTATTCCGTTCCTCGAATCTGACTTTACAAGAGATGTTCCTTGAGTGCTGATGTCTGAGAGCAGCAGTAGTCAGACGTTTCACTCTTCTTATCACTCCAGTTTTGGCATTTAAAACAACAGTGTAAGAGCAACACACATGTGTAAAAAGCTTGATAAGAGTCTTTTAATTTTTCCCTGTGATGATAAAGATTTGGTGGTGACATAAGAAAATGTTTATGTGTTATAAGCAAGTTAAACTGGGTCATTTCAGTCAGCGCTGCAAGTCAGCGAGAGGTTACTTTGAAGTCATCAGCAATTGCCTCTCACTCCACGATCGCTCATATACTACTAGACTTCAACTGCGAAATACAGCTTCAGCATTAGGGCTTATCACAGCTGAGAGACTCATTGGTCCAGCCTGACAAGCACTGAGTAAATAAAAGGTACCACGTTACAATGCCATGCATGAACTGCATCAATAACAATCTGGACAATAATTTACAAATGCCTCCTGTTTGACAAACATATTGTCTGATATTTGAATGTGTCCTAATGGAGAATTTGGCTCTCTGATACGATAAGTGCCCCCTTGAGGGGAAACCACTTTGAGTCTCATAGAAAACGTCTCGGGTTATGACTATAACCCTTGTTCCCTGAGAAGGGAACGAGACACTGCGTCGTTGAAAACAACTCTTTGGGGAACGCTCCTTAGCGTGCGCCTCTGAAGTATGAATGAAACTATTCCAATCTTGATTGGTGTTGCGTCATGACGTAACATGTGACGGCATAACCGGATGCATAAAAGTGGCGCCGGCACACATACACATTAGCCTAGCGATGAAGCAAGCCGCTCTCAGGCCTTGAGGGCGTGGCAGGGCGGCGCAGTGTCTCGTTCCCTTCTCAGGGAACAAGGGTTATAGTCATAACCGAGGCGTTCCCTTCGAGGGAACTTCGCACTGCGTCGTTAAGCGACTCTTTGAGGAACGAATGCCCACTAGGCCACGCGCCGAAAAAGGCCTGCCCTAGGGTGAAACTGAACTCAGGCACTCAGCTAGGGCGAGAGCACCGCGTCGCCAGGCGTACTAGGGAGGTGCAGACTGTAAAACCTGATGAAAGTGTGCTGGGGTAGCCCAACCGGCTGCCTCACAGATCTCCTGGAGGGGTACTCCCGATAAGAGAGCCCTAGAGGGCGCCATGCCTCTAGTTGAATGAGCCCTCACGGCCAAAGGTGAAGGCAAATTATGCACCTTGTAGGCCGAGATAATAGCCTGAACAATCCAATTACTAATGGTTTGTTTCGAGGCAGGAGCCCCTTCTTAGGTGACCCAAAACACACTAACAGTTGGTCCGACCTCCTCCAAGAAGAGGACCTCTCGAGGTAACAGCTCAAAGCTCTGACAGGGCAGAGCAAATGGAGCCTCTCTTCTTCTGCCGACACATGAGGTGGAGGATGAAAAGCCTGCAGGACCGTGGGCACGTGCCGTGTTAGAGCGGCACCTTAGGCACATAGCCAGGTCTCGGGTGTAAAATGGCTTTAACTCCGCCAGGGGCAAACTCCAAGCAAGCTGGCGTCACTGCCAGGGCTTGAAGATCACCCACCCTCTTTAGAGAGGTAATAGCTAAGAGAAAAGCCATCTTGAGCGTCAGGTCCTTGGGCTGAAGCCGACTGAAGGGGTTCGAAGGGGGCCAGGGATAACCCTTCGAGAACCACCGCCAGGTCCCAGGCAGGAACCCTGGACCTGGTTGTCGGTCTCATCCTCCATGTACCACGGAGAAAACGAATGACCAGCTGGTGCCTCCCCAGAGGCCCATCACTCAGTGGTGCATGGAACGCGAAATGGCAGCCACGTACACCTTGAGTGTGGAAGGGAGAGACCACAGAGAAGCGATCTTGAAGAAACTCCAGAACTGAAGCCACCGGGCAGTTAACTGGATCTACTTCATGTTCTCTACACCAAGTGGAGAACACATTCCACTTGAGGCCATATAATCTCCTAGTAGGCGGAGCCCTAGAGCTAAGTATGGTTTCAACCACCCCGCTGATAGACCAGCATTTAGGTACTGAACCCCCTCAGGGGCCAGACCCACAGTTTCCACAGCTCTGGGCGAGGGTGGAAGACTGTGCCCCCGCCTGAGACAACAGATCCCTCCTCAGAGGAATCTGCCATGGCTGAGCTATCAGGAGTGAAATTATGTCTGAGAACCATACTCGGGCCGGCCACATGGGGGCAACCAGAAGTAGACTGATGCCCTCTTGGCGGACCCTTTCCAGGACTCCGGGAGCAGAGCGATCGGGGAAATGCGTACAGGCGAAGCCTCGGCCAAGCCTGTACCATGGCGTCCAACCCCAGTGGGGCTGGATGTGAGAGGGAGAACCAAAGTGGACAGTGGGGCGTCTCTCGAGGCGTGAACAGATCCACTTCTGATGGTCCAAATTTGTCCCATATCAACTTCACCACCTCTGGATGAAGTCTCCATTCCCGGGCCTCAGCCCCTGCCTCGACAGGATGTCTGCTCCCTGATTCTGAACCCCGGAATATACATTGCTCTGATAGACAGTATTTTCCCTTGGGACCAAAGAATTATCTGATCGCCAGTCTGCACAGAGGGCTGATCTGAGTCCTCCTTGTCGGTTCAGATAAGCTACCACTGATGTATTGTCCGAACGTACTAGGACATGGTAACCCTTGATGTCTGGAAGGAAGCTCCTCAGAGCCCTGAACACAGCCAACATCTCTAGACAGTTTATGTGCCAAGAATGATGATGGTCCTGCCACAGACCCCTGGCAAGCTGCCGTCCATGACAGCGCTCCAGCCAGTGAGGGAGGCGTCTGTCGAAACGGTTTTCCGGCGACATGACGCTCCCAACACTGGCCCTTGGGACAGGAACCAAGGTTTCTTCCATATTAGCAGAGAACGAAGGCACCTGCGCGTTACTCTGATTATACTGAAATGGATTCCCGCTGGGGAAAACCCCTTGGCTTTCAGCCACCACTGGAGGGGCCTCATGTGTAGAAGGCCCAACGGTACAATGTTGGATGCCGCTGCCATGAGGCCCAGCAGTCTTTGAAATTGCTTTACAGTGATGGCCTGGCCTAGCTTTAACCCGGACACCATCGCCATAAGGGACTCGATACGTGCAGGAGACATGCGTGCCTGCATCGTAACAGAGTTCCACACAACGCTCAGAAACGTTGTGCACTGGGATGGTTGTAACACACTCTTTTTGTGTTGAGTCTCAACCCCAAACTTCGAATGTGGCCAAGAACGACATCTCGATGCCGAATCGCCATTTCTCGAGACTGGGCCAGAATGAGCCAGTCGTCGATATAATTCAGTATACGGATGCCCTGAAGTCTCAGTGGAGCAAGAGCTGCATCCATACATTTGGTGAATGTGCGGGAGATAGTGCTAGGCGAACGGAAGAACCCGATATTGGTAAGCTTCAGCCCGAAGCTGAACCTCAGGAACCTCCTGTGACATGGAAGGATGGATACATGAAAATAGGCGTCTTTTAGATCTATCGTGACAAACCAGTCCTCGGATCTGATCTGACTCACGATGACAGGAATAGTAAGCATTTTGAACCTGAACCTCCTCAGAGACCGGTTCAAAACTCTGAGATCTAAAATCGGCCTCAACCCCCATCCTTTTTGGAACTATAAAGTACCGGCTGTAAAGACCGGACTCCTGTCTGAATGATGAACACGTTCTATGGCCTCCTTCAGCAGCAGAGATTGCACTTCTTGTTCCATCACCTGAGCCTGCTCCGAACCACTGTAGTCTGCACCACCCCAGAGAATTTGGGGGCGGTGCCCGAACTGCAGTCTGTACCCTGAATTTATTATATGCAGGACCCATGCAGATATGTTGGGAAGATGATTCCATGCCTCTACAAAATCTACTAAGGGAACCAGCCTCTCGAGGCTGGTCTCGGTAGTTTGAGCACTGTTCTCGACTTCCTGAAGCGGATACCGGCAGGATTTGGTCGATACAGTGCTTGTGACCACAATTGATGTGTGTTTTTTATTTTTTGACGTTAACGGCACGGTGTGCTTTAGCTGGAGATTGGTGTGGCCCGAAGCGCCAGAGACGGGCGGAAACCAACACCGATTTCCTGAGGACTCCGCCATGAGAACAACCTCGGTTGCTCTGCAGCTGGGGCAGCCCTCCGAGGTTCTAACACCCGGTTAGGACCTCTTCCCAAGCCCTCCTAGCCTTAAGGACGCCCCTCAGGTCGGCCCCCTGGCTGGAGGGCTTCGCTGGGAGCCGTTCCTCTGTTGCCAAGCTCCTGGAGGAGGGGCTCTAGAGGAAACGCCTCCTTTGCTCTGCGTGCGCGAGGAGTTGACTGAAGGCTGGGGCTGATGTGTTTGCCCCACCCTACTTGACTTAGACTTGGATTTACGGGGAGAAACTGCTTGAACGCCGCAGATTGTTTCCTCGCCTCCTGAAACCTGTCGACGATCGATGTAACGGCGTCGCCAACAGGCCAGAGGGCTAGAGCGGGCATCAAGCAAAAAGCTCTGTCTTTTCTTTTATTCCCGATAAATTTAGCCACAGATGCCTCTCCGTGGTCACCATAGCTGCCATAGAGCCGCCAATAGCACGGGCCGCCTCTTTAGTTGCCCGAGAGACAGATCTGCGGCTCTGCGCAACTCCGCGATATCTTCGGGAGTTGGCCCCTCCCTCGCTCTAAATCTTTCAGGAGATCGGCCTGGCACGCCTGCAAAATCGCCATTGAGTGCAGGCACTAACCAGCCCGACCTGCCGCCATGTAAGCCCTGCTTATTAATGCAGATGTATCTCTGCAGGGCTTACTAGGCAGCTCGGGTTTTAAGGAAGATGCCGACTCAGGAGAGAGGTAACTGGCCAAAGCCTCCTCCACACCAGGCATCTTCCCATAGCCCATATCCCGTGCCCCTAAAACATCGCTGTAATCGACCACACTGGGGGTGGAGACACGGGATCTAATGTGGTTTATCCCACGATCTCGAGATCTCTTTGTGGAGATCGGGAAAACGGCAAACCCCGGCGCTGGGGTTGTGACGCTGCTGCAGGAAACGCCGCCTAATTTGCTTCCGACGCGCGCTCCTGCTCATTTTGTGGCCAGCTAATGTTAAGTCTGGCCACAGCACGCCACAACCTGAATCAGCTCCTCAAAAGCCTGGCCGAAAACCGGCGCGTTTGGCTGCTCACGGTCGTCCGCGATCAATGCTGAGCATTTCCACTTCCTCGGAAGCAGAGAGCTCGAGCATTGGGACCTGATCGTGGGCAGAAGAAGCCGCGACGCCGGCTTCTGCACCACTCACAGTAGGCTCGGATCCTCAAATGAAGAATGAGAAAGTGCCGCAGCAGTCTCATTCTCATCTGCAAGATCCCGCTGCAACCCCACGATCTCAATCGCCGCTGCCTCAACAGACGCTGGACCAGAACCGTGGGGAACGCTGAGCCTGACCGTGCTCATCAAAGCACGCCAACCGAGCGCAGCACTCTCATGGGTAGTGCTTCACAACTTACACAGGCAGATCCTCGAGAGCTGCTCAGTGCGCTAAGCGCCCCAAACAGTTCACACACAATCGTGGCGTGTCCCTACCCGTAATAAAACGAGGGCAGGGTGCACGCACTTCTTGAACTGCTTGGTGGCCATAATTCTTTTAAATAGGACAAACAACACCAAATAAGACAAACAATATACATAGAGCTTTGCTGAAGAGCTAAAGCTGATGTGTATGTGTGCCGGCGCCACTTTTATGCATCCGTTATGCCGTCACATGTTACGTCATGACGCTAACACCAATCAAGATTGGAATAGTTTCATTCATACTTCAGAGGCGACGCTAAGGAGCGTTCCCCAAAGAGTCGTTTTCAACGACGCAGTGCGAGTTCCCTCGGAAGGGAACAGTTACAAGCCTAATTAAGTGTAATTTACGGCTCTGAACTAGTCTTGGATATGGTGATTTCCCCACATTGTTCCAATAATGCTTAATTTCTGTCCAAGAAAAACCACCATTACCTTTAAAAAAAAATACAAATCTGATATCTCTGTCAGTTGATTTTGTGCTTTTATCCTATTATGTTACTCCAAACACCTCTGTTGATTAGATTTGGTGTAGCATGTGTTTTGACACATCGCAGCAGTTCTTTCTAATTATCATAAATCGGAGATAGGTGTGTAATCTGTTATCCAGGGTGTCTGATTCAGGGCTGCATTGGTTAATGACATCAGATGATAAGATTGGAACAGATAACAGGATTACATTACACACTGTTGCCGTCAAGCTACCATGGCATAAGCTCCACAGCTAATTCTATAAAGCTTGTTGTTTTTGGTGCCAGACAGATTCTTGCATATGTGCTGTGGAGTCCTCATTAAGATACAAGGGGTGGATGGCAAGTAAAATACAGGCCTAAAATGACTGTGAGTAGGGCTGGGTATCGTTCTAAAAATGTCTATATCGTTACCGATACCGATATCTTGAACAATGCTTTTTCCGATACCAATTTTATGAAATCCATTTTAACATGTTTACAAACATTACCTCAAAAAACTTTGGTTTTATTTTTTCAGTATGTTGACTTTTTTACAGACTCAAAGACTCATCTCCTGAGCCTTCTGGTCTCCTCATGCCTGGGTCGGCAGGGGCAGAGACTATAACATTAATGAGAAGAGGAAAAAACAAACAAGAATGTTAAACTGTTAATTCATAAGGTAATTCATAAGGATAAGTACGGTTCAACAAGATAACTAGTTTATGATGCCTCAATTTAAGTTTAAAAAAGGACCCAAAAGTATCTTAAAAGTAGTCAATGCAATGCATCATATTCCAAGTCTTCTGAAGACAAACAATAACTTTTACAAAAATTCAGCAAAAAACTTGATGTTCGTTGTGTGCTCATGAGAAAAGTGTGTGCATGTGAGACATTCTTGATATTCACTACAGCATCTCTTTTTGTGTTCTGCATAAGAAAGAAAATAAAAAGAAATGTGTGAACTTGCCCTTTAATTTGGAAAAGAACAGATTTAGAGAATATTACAGGTTCAACTCAAGAAAGAGAAAATCACTTACTGGCCTTATCTGTGTGAAGTTATATTCAATATTATAGCTTTGTTGCCATGACAATGCAATGCCGGTAAACTCTATAAGCAGTTTTTTTTTCACACTAAAGTCATGTAGAACAGATATTTTATTAGGCTAGTCATCTTAAAACTTAAAATGTTTACATCTTGTGGCAATACTTTTAAAACATTGTGTATTTTAATATTTATTAACTGCCATACTGTAGCAATTTTGAAATAAACAAGGGACAGGTGGAAAATATCCTTGTGGCAATCAATATTATGCCACAAATGCTGTCAATTGATCTTAGCTTGTATTGAACCCATAATGTTCCTTTAAAAGAACGATTAATTGTCTATTCGGACATCATTTGTTTTGTGAATCTAGAACTCCCAGCCTGGCATTCAAGAACTGCACCAGCCCCCCAAACGCCATAACAGAGCAGTACTGGCCAGCACACTCTCGTTCTATCTGGCCCTGCTCTGATCTGATGAATCAGATCCTCAGAAGCTTTGATGTGCCATAATATCCTCCCTCAACTTGTTCTCTCACACTCTCTTTCTTTTCTTCTCTCCTCCCCTGTGCATCTTCACACATCCTCCTCCTCACATTCACTCCATTTTTCTTTTCTCTGTATCTCCCTCTCTCATCTTATTATCTCTTGTTCTCCTTTTCTCTCCTCATTAAAGAATGTTTGCTTGAGTCATTCCGGGGTAACAAACACTGCCAGGTCTCCCTGAAGGGTGGTGTGTGTGTGAGTGAGTGTGTGTGTGTGTGTGTGTGTGTGTGTGTGTGTGTGTGTGTGTGTGTGTGTGTGTGTGTGTGTGTGTGTGTGTGTGTGTGTGTTAAGGGGTGTGGGAATCTGATGCAAGTTCTTGTTTTTTCAGTTACAGATTTTCATATTTTTGTCTCAGTATGTGGCCAAATGACTTCATTTTTGGCAACCTTGATGCATTAAAATGTTTACTTTAAAGACATATTAAACTCCTTTGAAAGAGGCATATCTATTTTTAACTAAACAGCACAGTATTAATATCCAGAGAATAATGCATCTTCTTCCCATGTGTTGTAGCGCTGATCCATGGTCACATGACTTATTTTTCAATAATGTGGTAGCACTCTGTCCAATTCCTTTATTTCTTTGTACCACCATGAATTGTGAGAATGAGTTGAATGCAAGTAACATCCAGTAGTCTTGTAACTTCTTCTAAGAATGTTTTATTTAAGGGGCCATGAAATGCTATTTTTGTATAATTTTATTATCTTCCCTGAGATCCACTGATAATGTTTGTAAAGTTTTTTTGGCACCAAACATTCATAATTTAGTAATATATGATCATATCATATGATTGAAATGCTTGGTATTTGCCTCATTGTCCTTTAAACTTTAACGTAAACTCCTACTGTTATGATTGGCTAACATTGTGCAGCCCCTAGAATATAGCCATATTTGAAACTCAATTGGAACAGAATGAACAAAGCTCCACAACATTCTAAAACTAAATTTCAGGGTTTACACACAACGCGCATTCAACACAGTACATCCGAATATATTAAACTGTTCACTTACTGTAAGCACATCAGCGCCATTCTATCGGGAAGACACGCAGGCTTGAGTGAGGTTTAAGATTACATTTATTTGATGAATGTAAAACAGAAAAGTAATGTCTCTCTTTGGCTTAGGCCCCGTCTGGCGGTCCGAGGGAGTTGTACTCGGAACCATCATATCCTGCCGGAGATAGGAGGCAGGGGCGAGGAGCCTACCCCTGTGCGGGACGGGGCTCAACTGGTGGTGGTGGGGTGGTGGAGGTTGCCATGTTAGCACACTGAAACAGCAATGTGATAGATTGTGAGCAGACTTATAAAGCAATGGCTTACATGCGATTGGCTAGGAGTTACCCAGCTAATGATGTGATGATGTACAGCTGCTAGTCTTCCCGCTAGAACTACGCTGCGCTTCCATTTAACTATCAAACAGTCATGACATTTGAATAATTTGTGAATTAATCTGTTTACTCACGGTTTTGCCTCAGGTCTAATAATGTCTTTCACTTCCCCATCCTTCAATAACAGTTCCTTTGCAAAGCTTGAATCATTTTATGAGTGGTTAACATACAATCCAAGCTGATATAAGCTGAAAGAAATGCACGTACATGGTCCAAAGCACGGTGAAATGATGCACATAAGCGCACATCACCAGAAACACATCAAAATGATCAAAGCCATCCATCTAGTGCATATTTACATACTCCAACAATTAAAAATAGTGTGATAGATGTGTGAAAAACACATCCAGGACGAGTTTGTGCTCAAAACAGCAAGATGCAGAGCAGCTGAATGAAAGAGAATGGCATCTCCTGTTCTGAGTTGTAACTTTACACCGCATCTTTTAAAAGCACAGTGAAATACGTGACAACAGTCAATGACATCTATCTAGAGCATGCTTATATACAAAAATAATGAAAAATAGTCCAGATGGGTCCCCTTTGGTGTTCAGGAATAGTTAGCCACACAAGGCCTGTCTGTCCTGCTCTCTCTCTCTGTCTCGCAAACTGCGTGCCAGGGGGCGGGGACAAGGGTGAGATGACACATGTTCTGGGATGTGCAAATACAAATGAGTCTCGTTACATCACAAACACACAGATTTCAAAATGAGATGTTTCAGCAGGGTGGTAACTATAAATGCTCTTTTCAGACTTGGGATGATGTTTTGAGTTTTAAAATTGACAGTGTTTTTATTGTACAGTTACCTCTTATATGCCTAAATATCAAAGAAAATGTGATTCTCTATTTCATGACCCCTTTAAAGAAAAGATCTCTCGTAACTGAAGAAAATAGCCGTTGAATTGTGTTGTGTCTCACCTAATAATGTTGAGATACTTCTATTCTGCAAATATGCCTCTGTCAGTTCCTCCCATGAGGCTCCTGTAGGAGGGTACAGCGATTATTGTTCACAGAAAGTTAACGTGTGTATTTAATTTTTCCTTATATTTTTGGACAAAACTAATTTGGTCTTTACCATCTCTCCCTATATCCATTTTCTTTTTAATTTTGAAATGTTAAAAATAAATCTAAATGGGAAACTGAGTCAATACAGAGTGGTGTTGTTGAGACTGTAATCTCTTATGTTTCTTAAATCTGCAATCTCAACCGTGTAATCTGAACGTCTGTAATCCGCTCAGATTGAGAGCTGAGCTCATTCATCGATGCGGTCAGAAATATTATGCAATCTGTGTTTACACCATACACTGGATGCTGGTGTACTCATCCAACATACTGTACTTTGTCAAGTCTATTAAAGATACATGTGCCTGGGAGTGTTTGTGTCTCTGTGCGTGTGAGAGTCTGTGTTATAGCTCTGTTGGGACATCCGTAGTTCGTATGTTAATGTAATCTTGTATAGAAGAGATAAACTTATTCATTTATTTATTTTATTTATTTGGCTTGCTGTCCATATACTGAAGGGCTCGGAGCTCGAGACTTGACATTTTTCATGGTGCAACAGAAACCGTTTTTTCTGTCATCATTTAATCAAAGTAATGTTGTTCCAAACACATATTTCTATTTCTTTCTCAAAAAAAAAAGATGTCTAGCAGAATGTTAGGGATTGACAGCCTCAGTCACCTTCCACTTTTTATGGAAAGAAGCAGCATCAATATTCTTTAAAAAATCTTCTCCATAAAAGTACATTTTAATTTTTTGGGTGAATTATCCCTTTAACATTTACAATATTGCAAACATTTATTGAATTCTTAATATATTTTACAGTCATAAATCACTCATCATATTAATCACTTGTTATTGTAATAAATGTTTACTCTTGGTGCATACTGACATGTTGATCAGTTTCTCTTTCTCTCTTGCAGGTGTCTCTGAGCCCTGAATGTGTGAGGGCTGTCATGAAGCTAACATACTGTCCTCACTGTAGTGGTGTGGCCTTTGCCAAGCCCTGCTCAAACTACTGTAAGAACGTAATGAAGGGCTGCCTCGCCAATCAAGCGGATCTCAACTCTGAGTGGAAAAACCTGGCAGGTGGGCGGGACCAAGTTGGATCCTTTATTACTGTAGAATTACATGCACAAGGACCTACAGACCTTCATAGCTTCAATGGACAATATAGAAAAAATGAGGTTGTCACCACAGAAATACAGATGGTACATTATGGGTTAAATACTGTATGTAGATAATCTTAAAGGAATACTCTGGGTTCAATAGAAGTTAAAATCAGTCGACAGCATTTGTGATATATTGTCTTGTTGAATTATTATCAAAATTATTTTCAATTTGTCCTTCAAAAACAAAAAAAAACAAAAGCTAGGTTATAGTGAGGCACTTACAATGGAAGTTAATGCGGCCAATCCATAAATGTTAAAATACTCACTGTTTAAAAATTATAGCCACAAGACAAAGAAAAAAAATGTGTTAACATAATTTTATTGTGATAACATCACTTACTAACATTTTATATCTAATATAAAATGATATCTAATTTTACAACTTCGTTGCCATGACGACTGAACGGTGTAAACCCAAAATGATTATTTAAGTGCATGTGCACAAACGAACACAGTCTTTTTTACAACACAATGTAAAAGAAGTATATTCTGTATGTGTACATGCGTGCGTGCGTGTGTGTGTGTGTGTGTGTGTGTGTGTGTGTGTGTGTGTGTGTGTAGATGTTATGTTACAGGTCGTTGACAAATTGAGCCGGCCCTACAGTGTGGACTCTGTGGTTCTGTCTCTACCCAAGCGTATTGCTGAGGCTATTCTCTACATGCAAGACAACCTCAATACTTTTAACAATAAGGTCAGTTAACTATAAACCTTAAACGCCTTCATTTTTAACCTTTTCTTTAACATAATCCTATCCCTTATTTCTAAATTCTTAACATTTACCTTTTTCAACCATAATAAATTCCCTAAACTGAATCTTACACTTCTGCTCTATCCCTAACAAAAAGAACTGTGGCAGACCCAGGAAAAATGAGTGTCAGATGGTAATACCATGGTACTTTGATAACATGGTACTTTATGATTACCATGTTCCATATTTTCATGGCATATTTTCATGGCATGGAAGAACTTCAATGAATTCCATGATTTATCATTTTTATGTTTAAAAAAATAAACCGGATCTAACCAGAGCCCTTATATCAAACCTGTCCCAAACCCCAACACAAGCCCTGAGACCCACGTCCTACTATAGTCTCTGATGTGACAGTTTGTTCTTCAGGTGTTCCAGGCATGTGGTTCTCCTGCTCAGAGCTCCATCACTGATGACCAAATCAAACGTGGGATAAACACAGCAGACGAGGTCGGCAGCACCCCTGGAGCTCAACTGGAGAAACTAGTGAGTGTTTGATTGTGTGATGTGGAGATATCTACTAGATGTTCATGTTCCATCAAATAAATCTAATTTGTAACAGTGACCCATGAATCCTTTCTCTCCATTTCTCAGTTATCAGATGTTTCCAGAATGTTGAGGGATATGATGCAGTACTGGGTCCATTTGCCCAGTAAAATGTGTGTGGATCGTGAGATTGGACTCAGTGAGGTAGACAGATGTTGGAACGGCATGAGTGTTGATAGGTAAATGCATTTTTACGTTAGCTTAATTATACCTCAGTTTTAACAGAAACACATTCAAACTCCTCAAATCAGAATGTCTTCAGTGCGTATACCACAACTTCTAAAACAGGCCTGCTCTCTGTAGGTTATTTTATATTACACTCAAACTTGGTCATTAAGTTTTACATGTAAATGTAATGTTTGTTATTAGAGAGACTGTTGAGAGTCTGGTGTTCCTATCTGTTGTGTAGGTATTAAAGCGGTCATGAATGAAAGAATGAAAGCGTTCAAGAGAAATATGGGATTTTTCACTGGCTGGGGTTGATTCCACCTCAATCGATTCGCCGGTTGACTGGTGGAGATAGTCTCCCTCAGTCAAATCTCAATTTAAATATAGGACGATAGGCATCCAAACGCATTCATTGCGGCCAAAATAGTGGATGTCCTGGCTAAAATTAGACAGCTGGCAGCCTTACAAAGAGTTTCGTTACACTCCTTACTACATGTTCTTACAAAATACAAATAATTACGTGCCAAATCAATATTTTGTGGCCAAGCATGATTTGCCTCCACGCTGGAGTACTAACCATGGTTTAATATGTGATTACAATGGCTGACTACACAATTGCTTACATATCAAACAAACACACAAAATAACAGTCCCTCAGCCGCTCTCTTTCTATGAATTCACCGCAACGATTATGTTGTTGAGGTGGGGACTATTCAAATGAGCCAAGTTCCTACGTCACTATGGGACCGATTATAAAATGAGTCATTTTTTCAAGGTGGAAACAATAAATGCTCTTTTTGGGCTAGAGATAAAGTTTTGAGTTCTGAAACATACAGTATGTTTTTATAGTACATTTACCACTTAAATGTTAAAATATCAAGGAAAATTTGATTCCTCATGATATGACGCCCTTAAATTGATGAGTTATTCAGCTGTGTAGTTATTTTATGTGAGTCACTCAGGCTTGTAGTTATTAGTTGTATAGTTATTTTCTTGGATGGTTATTTTGTTGTAATTCAGTAGTATATTTATTTTTGTGTTGTGTTCTATCAGGTATCTACCAGAGGTGATGGGAGACGGATTAGCCAGCCAGATTAATAATCCTGAGGTAGAGATTGATGTCACCAAACCAGACATGACCGTACGCAAACAGATCATGCAACTCAGGATCATGATCAACCGACTGAAGTTCGCTATCAATGGAAATGACGTGGACTTCCAGGACACCAGTGAGTAAACCAATTTAGAGATAGATTTAAAAAAAGCTTGACCTGTTGTTGTGGATTTTGCTATTAAATGTCTCAGTGTTGAGGAAGACACTTTAAAACTGTTGGTTGCAAAGCTAGAAGCTACAAATAATTTAAAGTTTTAAAACTACAGTCAAGTGACCCAGTGGAAAACGTAATAAGCTACACTACAACCAACTGCATATAAACTGTTTAACAGCACCAAGTCGTTTTAATTATACAATTTTACTAAAGTCGGAGCATTTTTTATCTGGCACAAAAACAATAACTGTCTTAAGACCTATGCACACCATTCGATCAATGGCCCTTTCACATTAAATGTGAGGTGAATTATCGCCATTCACACCTTTACAATAGGTGCCGCTAATCGACAATCAACATTACCGCGTTTCTTTGGTATACAAAGGCACTTTGATACAAAGACATACAATAAACAACACTCTCATGGGAATATTTGCATTCGGTGCACAAAGCCCTTTATTAAGTTGGTATAACAAATGAATCGGTGTATATTTTTTTTTACTGATTTATTGAAATTAACTTAACGAATGACCTGATTTGCTAAAATGAATCTGACTTCCTTGCTGACTCATATTTAAAAATAGATGTAGTTACTACAACACTACTGAAAAAAAATCTAGCTAATTTAGTGGCAAATTAATTGGAATCTTTTTAAGGTCAAGTATGTACATTTGTTAAGTCAAAATATGTTCTACTATCCCAGTTTTTGTTCATTGACCATTTTAAGTAAGCAATTTGTGGGTTTACCTCCCCCAAAAGTATAAACACTGAGGTTCCTCTGCATCAAAACTGTGATTTTATATTTTGAGCGGCACGTTCAGCTCCACCCATCCCTTTGTACCTCAACGTAAGCTGTTCAACTGGGGAAATATGGACATCCATGGCAGACATCTACAAAGGAAAATAAATTTAACTTCACCTACAGATGTTAAAGCCAAATTCGAAGATTTGCTAAAAGACAGAGAACGGATAAACCTGAGTTAACACTGGTATCACATTTACAAGGTGGAGGACTTTGAGGGTATTTTTGGGGTTTGACAAAGTTACTTTTCGACAGGTATGCTACACTAAAGGTATTGTCATACAAATTAGCTCATTACTGTAGAGCTACAGATAAATTCATAAGATACTCGAATATGTATCGTTACGCTTACTAGTTACCAGAAGAACCATCCTACCTCATCTGGATCCACTACACACCAAGCTGCCGTACAATGTGGCGATGCTATCGGATGACCTGATTCCTCTGCAACGCTTTCTGTCCGGCTTGTTTATGTTATAGTGGTCTTGTTAATTACGACATTAAAAGTTTATCAACTTTTATTTACTATGGCCTATATGTTCATAGGGAATCAGATAGCATTTTACACTGTAAAAGGGCATGATGAGTCTAAGGCGTGTTGTCTAAGGTTGTTTGAAAACATACTTTTTTTTGGCAATTCCATTTGGTGCCACTAGTAGTACAAACATTACAAAATGTACATTTAAATAAACCAAATGAAATGACCAATTCAGTCAAATCAATCGCACCAATTCGTGAATTTAATTGGACACTCCAGCGTAAACTTATTCAAAAACAGATGTAGTTAGTATTACACTACTAAAAATGTAGCTTGGGGAATCTTTTTTTATTGAATAATTAAAATGAACTGAATAAATGAACAAATTCATTCAAACGAATCAGACAAATTTGCTTAAAAAAGACTTAAAAACAGATGTAGCTATTATAAAGGACTGTTTACACCGAACATGTTCAAAGACGCAGCAAAAACATGTTCGGTTTGAAAGGCCACTAAAACTACTGAAAAAACTAGCTTAGTTTGCTACTATAGCACTACTGAAAATGGTAGCTAAATTTTTCAGGATTGTTAAAGTAGATACATCTGTTTTCAAATTTAGTGAAAGCTGGGAAGGCTAATTCATTTTAGCGAATTGGTTCATTCAAACTTCTTATCAATTTCTCTTGGATGGTAGTCATTGCTGTGGAACATTCCTGAAATCTCATGAGTATGAAATCACTCATTTTGTTCTTGCTTATAGGTGATGACATCAGCGGATCAGGTAGTGGAATGTGTGCTGAGGACCAGTGTTCCCGTGGCACCCGTGTAATAGTCCTCAACACGGACAAACCCAAAGTCTATGACAATCCGTCAGAGAAGAAGAAGGTGGTCAAAGGCAGAAGCAGCCAGAATCTTCCATGCTTCAACCTCTACCTTCTCTCAATGGTCACAGTCTTGCTGAGGCGATAATTGACAGGCGTCTCCACCAATTGGGACTGTGTATAGGATTGGGACTGGGTTGGATTGTGGAGGGGCAGGGTTAGATACATTGCCAAAACAAACATGCAAACATACATCAAAGGAAACTAGTAAATGCACCACTTTTTTTTTGACGTCAATAGGAACAATATCATGGAATTTTCTTAGATCTCTGTAATTTTTTTGTCTCTTATTTGATATATGGCACCCCTAGAGCTTGTCTTTATGTCTGTGGTTGAAAAAAGGTATCAAAGACGTGTTCCATGAATAATTGTAACAATAGCTATGAGTATCTGCTTTCAACTCATTATCCACCCCAATCAACAAAACATGTTTGTTTTTACACATTCAACATTTTTATTTTAGATTCTATTTATTTATTAATTAATACCCTGGTGTTTATAGAGCAAATCTTGTTATTAGCAGCAGTAAAGAATTAGTCGGTACATGCCCCTTTAGCATGAAAACTATTTTACGGAATTGGTCCCAGCGAACAAAACGACTAAATGAGCCTCTTGTGTTCTCATGTTTGTTTTGAAGCTTTTATAATCATGAAAACGACCTCTACTGAATGCCTATGAAGACCAGCTGTATCACACTCTCTGTCTCTTTCTCTCATTTACTGTACAAGTTTTCACAATCCGCTTCGCAAACAAGTTTCAGGGGCCATTTTAAAGAAAACACAACATGTATTTACTCTGGTTGTAAATAAACGTGTACTAACACAGTCACATTTTCAGTAAATCTTTGAGGACCCGCAACAAAATTAGCACTATTTGGGAAGAGAAGGTAATACACCAGCAGTGAGAAAGAGATAAAACTATGTGCTCTAAAGAGAAAAAGAGCCCCACGCTTTCAATGTGGGACCAATATACGATGTTTGCCATCCTAGAAATGGATTTTACTCCTATAGTTGGAGAATTAAAGACTCACAAACAACAGAAAAGTGTTCAATACATGCTGCGTATAATGTCAGATCAGATCAGTGGAGTCACCAGGTGTCTCAAGAATTTCCAACTCCACACCTTGCCCTCAGCGGACAAGCTGAGTTGGTTATGGAATGCGCACAATGGTAATGTTGAAAAGATACATCTCAGCTACATGGAGAAACATTGCTGCAACATTTTAGCAAGAAAGGTTTGCTGATTGTGGTCTGTGCAGACAGTCAGGCCAGAAACATACCTTATGCAAATACATAAACATTAATGCATGGCCAACACATTGCAAGCATGCTCTGCTATTAAACATACTTAAGGTGCCGTTCAAAGCAAAGGCGTTCTTGCACTACAGTATAAGAAAAAAGCGAGACACATCGCATTGAATAGAACACAGGTGTTCGAGATACGTTTTTAAAAGTTTAAGTTCTTGTTAATGTCACCACTTCTCAAAAACACAGCGCTCCAGCCCGAAATGGTGAAAAACAGTAAGGCACTGGGGTGAAACAGTCAAAGGCTATTGAATATAGAAAAACTATTGAAAAAAAAACATGTGGACGGACACAACACATGCTCTTTGTGTACGGCCCCTTAACATCCATTCTTGCATTCCTCTGGCGGTAACAAACCTCAGTATCCAAGGGGAGGACTTGTACTTGCACTGCATTGCACTGCATTATTGCTTTTTGAAATATTTCCGTATGAAAATCGAGCTTGCATAGCTTGAAGAGTTCCCGTAGCTCAAGTGGTCAAGTATGAAGCGAGAAACGGCAATGTCTTGTGTTCGATTAGGCTATCAGGGTAAACGTAAACTATTAAAATGCATACCTTGAATGCACTGGAAGTCACTTTAGATAAAAGCATCTGCTAAGTGAATAAATGTAATTGTAATTTACATGTAGAATATTTGCGTTCACATAGTTTCGTGGAATATGTTTCGAGCCTAAGAGGGAACGATTGACGAAACCTGAGAAGGATGTTGCCAGCCTGGTCTCATGAATTTTACGTGAGCATTGCAAAGTTTTTCGCAAAACTGAAATGGCGTGCTTCATAACGTGTGTGGTTGCATTTATCAAGGGAAATGTCCAGCAGGGGGTGCCAAAACCGAGCGAAATTAGGTTGTAATAAGACAAAGTTTTTAAGGTGACTTTTAGATGGAGGATTTAATAAAACGTACCTCCCTAACCTAAAACTTTACCCTAAACTTGACCAATAGTGCCTGAAAAGAGAAATGAGAGTTTAACAAAACAGACATCCTTACTCTTAACGAAAATCTTACATTAACCGATAGTGTTTTAAAATGCAGAAGGATGATGAAAGCACATTTTCTGAAGCAACCAAGCCAGTTTGTGACGCTTCGATGTCTCTGACGTGTCAGCTTCAATTCTAGTCTGGTTTTGAACCGCAGTCCTCCGAATCCAAAGTCCAATGCTCTATGAGGTGCGCTACCATGCAAGCTAATAATATTGGAATAAGTGTATATATGTAGGTGGGTCTGTAATGCAAATAATGTTTCAAAAAATGTGCTAGAGTAAAAGTGTCTCGATATCATACCATAGAAGGGTCTGAGTAATAGAGAGAAAAAGAAGTGTTTATAAAGTCAAAATCAGCCACTCAAGTCATGATTTGAGAGAAAGTGAATAAAACACACAGTTGTTGTAACACCTCTAGTGTTAATTCCACCTGGAAACTGCAGGTAATTGTACCTGGAGACACGTATAAAACTGTATATAGAGTCACGTTTTCACTATGAGACCATGTTGGCTTTGCTGCTGTCTGTCATACCATCAGTGGACTCATGTCTGTTACAGGAAGGAAAAGTTACAGGAAGCTATCCTGAATGATGATTAAGGTTGTCATCTGACCAGGTCATAAAGATGATTATGTCACATGAAGAACATCCCCCATCCTCCTCCCCATTTTAAAACGCTGCACTTTGCATGGTGCACACAGACACGCATCAATAGAATTGCATGTCCACATGACTGGATTGCATGATAAGGGATCGCAAGCAGAGAAATATCCCACAGGCAGTGTTATGGATTGTTTTTATCAATAGAGATCAGATGTTATAGCACAAACTATATCAAAGTCATTCTTAATTCACTTTAGTATGTTTGTTTACTGATCAGTGACAGTGGTCTGACTCCAGGTCAGGAAAACTGTCCCACCTCTAGCAAAGGCGTAACTGTGGCACTGCCACACCCTCCTTACTGATGAATTTTGCTGATATTGTAGAAATGTGCTGAAATGGAAAAAATATATATATATATATAAAAAAAAATAACGAATTAATGCATTCTGGTTGTATATGCGTATACTATATTATTTTTGTTAGTTTTTAAATAAACAATAATGGAGAGTTTGTGTTCAAGATTGAAAGTAGATTTTATTTGAGAAATCTGATAAAAATGATTTGTCTATTGTTGTTGTATGTTCTTTAAAAGGAAAGAGAAAACACTTGTGTCAATTATACTGTATACATCATAAGATTTAAAACATTTCTGTCAAGTGTATTTCATATTTTTTGTTTGTTTATTTTTTAAACTTAATGTGATATCCATTAACTTTGCACTTCTCCATAATAATATATATTTTTAAAATCTCCTAATGTTTTTTTGGGGAAAGACCCTAAAACCCAGTCATTTATTACACATAATTTTGTTTATTCTGGAATTATTTAAAAACATTATATGGCAAAATATATTAGCTTACATACCTCAATAAAAAAAAAATGAGAATAATCGTGATAATGGTGAAAAAATAGTGTCTGCGTTTGGTACTTTTTTGTTAGTGAAGTCTGGATTAGAGGGTCTCCTCTTTTTTTAAATTCCAGACAAAGTTTAATCTACAAAATTTGTGGATTGTGAAATATAACGTTTGGTTACGTATGTAACCTCCGTTCCCCGAGGGAGGGAACGACACGTTGTGTCGGAGAAGCGACACTAGGGGTCTCTCTTGAGCGCCGATATTCACCTCTGATCTATTGAAAAGGGCCAATGGGAGTTGGCAGTCAGTATTTGCATACCCCGCCCCGGACATACGGGTATTTAAGCAGGGCAAATACGGGAGTTCATTCAGGATTTTTCTGAGGAGCCGGAAATGGTCCGGCCACAACAGTGGCTCGGTTCAGCGACATGGCGGAGGAAAGACACAACGTGTCGTTCCTCCCTCGGGAACGGAGGTTACATACGTAACCAAACGTTCCCCTTCTGTCGCTCTCTCCACGTTGTGTCGGAGAAGCGACACTAGGGGACCCATTCCAATCTTGCCATGCGCTGAACCGTGTACGTGAACCGCCGATACAGAGGCGGGCAGGGATTTCATCCAGCGCCGCGCATCATCTGTACCTGGCTGCACGTACCCTTCCCCAATGCCCCATAAGAACATCGGAATCCTTCAGTTACCCTAGGAGGGAAACAAGGCGATGTTTGCCAACATGGGAACGGGCCAGCCTGGCTGGGCCTCTTTTCTCTCTATGTTTCTCGCATAGAGCAATCACGGCCGGGGCCCTTACACGCATATAGGGAAGGGGGTCTTACCCAGACCCTGCGGAGACCACACCTGCCCTTTTTCTTGGGGAGGAAAAGTGGTAGACACGCCACACGGCCGCCTTAGGGCTCGTGTGGAAAGTATGGTGCGGTGGTAGATCCAGCCTCGAAAGGGGAGTTGCTACAGCACGGCGACCGGGCAGCTGTAACTGCCTAAGGGAGACACGGGGTCCGCTCGTAAGGGGACAGAACCGTGGAATTACACATAGGGGAGTCCGAACCGGAGGCCTTCTTATTTTACCTGTGGAGCCCCTATACCAGTACAGGGTGGCCATCAGGGTACCCGCAGTGGCTTGGGTCGGCGAGTTCCTCCGCTGAACCGCGGACCCGGAGGGCTGGGGAGGAATCGACCAGGGTCCCAACTCGAGTGGGGCCTCTGGGAAGAAGGCGCACTACTTTACATTGACGTCAGGAAAAGGGCGCTGGGCGCAAGTGATCCACCCGGCCGGTCGGTTCACGTGTTACCGAAGTTCTACGGGCTCGGACCTGAGAAAACACGAGACGCTAACCGACTCAACGCGGAGGTTGTAAAACCTCGCGAAGGTGTTGGGTGTTGCCCAACCCGCGGCTCTACAGATGTCTGCTAGGGAGGTGCCCTTGCCAGTGCCCACGAGGACGCAACACCCCTTGTTGAGTGAGCTCGGACCCGCAAGGGTAGGGGCACGGCCTGGGTGTGATAAGCCAGTGTGATGGCGTCGACAACCCAGTGGGCGAGCCTCTGTTTGGAGACGGCATTCCCTTTCTGCCGTCCCCCAAAGCAGACAAAGAGCTTCTCAGAGTGTCTGGTGCTCTGTGTGCGGTCCAGGTAAATGCGCAGGGCATGCACTGGACACAGCAATGAAAGGGCTGGGTCTGCCTCCTCCCGGGGCAGCGCTTGCAGGTTCACTACCTGATCTCGGAATGGTGTGGTAGGAACCTTGGGCACATAGCCCGGTCGCGGTCTTAGGATCACAGACGTATCTGCCTGACCGAACTCCAGGCAAGTGTCGCTGACAGAGAACGCTTGCAGGTCCCCGACCCTCTTGATGGAGGCGAGCGCGATCAGCAGGGCCATCTTAAGAGAGAGGGCCCTGAGTCCAATTGATTCAAGCGGCTCGAAGGGAGGTCTCTGGAGTCCTGCCAAGACTACCGAGAGATCCCAGGAGGGAACTAGGCCTGGCCGGGAGGGATTCAACCTCCGGCGCCTCTCAGTAACCTGAGGATCAGGTCGTGCTTGCCCAAAGACTTGCCGCCTACAGGATCGTGGTGGGCGGCAATGGCGGCAACATACACCTTGAGGGTGGACGGGGACAGCCTCCTGTCCAGCCTCTCCTGTAGGAACAGGAGCACTGACTTGATAGCGCATCTCTGTGGGCCTTCAGTTCGGGAAGAACACCAATCTGCGAACAAGCGCCACTTTGAAGGTGCCTGGTAGAAGGGGCACTGGCTTGGTTGATTGTATTCACAACGGTCGCCAGTAAGCCGGCTAGCTCTTCCGCGTCCCGTCCAGGGACCAGACATGGAGGTTCCAGAGGTCTGGGCAGGGGTGCCAGAGCGTGCCCCGTCCCTGAGAGAGGAGGTCCTTTCTCAGGGGAATTCGCCAGGGAGGAGCTGTCACGAGAAGCCTGAGTTCCGAGAACCAAGTCCGAGTGGGCCAGTAGGGGGCCACTAACGTGACTTGCTCCTCGTCCTCCCTGACCTTGCACAGCACCGGTGCAAGAAGGCTCACTGGGGGAAATGCATACTTGCGCAGCCCCGAGGGCCAGCTGTGTGCCAGCGCGTCTGTCCCGAGGGGAGCCTCTGTTAGGGTGTACCAGAGCGGGCAGTGGGAGGTTTCCTAGGAGGCAAACAGGTCTACCTGGGCCTTGCCGAACCGTTCCCAAATCAGCTGGACCGACTGGGGGTGAAGCCTCCACTCCCCGCCGGGCAGGCGTTGTCGTGATAGCGCGTCCGCTACGACGTTGAGCTTGCCGGGGATGTGAGTGGCGCGCAGCGACTTGAGTCCATAGGAGAAGACGGCGGGCGAGTTGTGACATGTGGTGGGAGCGTACGCCGCCTTGGCGATTTATGTATGCCCCCACCGTGGTGCTGTCCGATCTCACGAGGACATGTTTGTCCCGAACTAACGGGAGGAACTTCCTGAGAGAAAGACGGACGGTCAACAACTCCAGGCAATTGATGTGCCAATGCAGCGGGGCCCCTTTCCAACGGCCCGCTGCTGCGTGCCCACTGCACACGGCACCCCACCCGGACCGGGAGGCGTCGGTTGTGACCAGAACGCGTCGGGACACCTGCTGCAGGGGCACTCCTGCCCGTAGAAAGCAGAGGTCTGTCCAGGGTCGGAGTGTTTTGAGGCAGGCGGGGGTGATCCTTACCCGATGCGTGCTGTGGTGCCATGCTTGTCTCGGGACTCGAGTCTGGAGCCAGTGCTGGGGTGGTGTCACATGCATCAACCCCAGCGGCGCGACCGCCGCGGAGGACGCCATATGCCCCAGGAGCCTCTGGAAAAGTTTTAGAGGGACCACTGTGCCTGGCTTGAAGGAAGCGAGGCAGTCCAGCACCGACTGAGCACGCTTGCTCGTGAGACGTGCTGTCATTGAGACTGAGTCTAACTCCAACCCAAGAAAAGAGATGCTCTGAACCGGAGTGAGCTTGCTCTTTTCCCAGTTGACCTGAAGCCCCAAGCGGCTGAGGTGCCGGAGCACCTGGTCTCTGTGTGTGCATAGTAACTCTCGAGAGTGTGCTAGGATGAGCCAGTCATCGAGGTAGTTGAGAAATGCGGATGCCGGCTACTCGTAGCGGGGCAAGGGCTACGAGCGGCCTCTGCGGCCTCTGCGACTTTCGTAAAGACGCGAGGGAACAGAGACAGGCCGAAGGGGAGGACTTTGTACTGGAACGCCTGGCCGTCGAACGCGAACCGTAAGAAGGGTTCGGTGTCGTGGCAGAATTGAGACGTGGAAGTATGCGTCCTTCAGGTCTACCGCTGCGAACCAATCTAGATGCTGAACGCCAGCCAGAATATTTCTCTGCGTGAGCATTTTGAACGGGAGTTTTAACAAGGCCCGATTGAAAACTCGCAAGTCCAGGATTGGTCGTAAGCCGCGCTTTCTTGGGTACAATGAAGTAAGGGCTGTAGAAACCCTTCCTCATTTCGGTTGGAGGGACAGGCTCTACCGCGCCTTGGCTAAGAGGGTCGTGATTTCACGGACGCTTCCTGAAGGGGGCAGGAGCCGGGCAAACTGAATTGCGTAATCGAAGTCGAATGGTCCGGTGCAGCCAGCGTGATGCATTGGGAAGCTGAAAGCCACGCTTCCCAGCTCTACGCTTAGGGGCACCAAAGGGACGAGTATTTTGGACGTACCGGGCGGGCCTCGCGAGCGGGTGGAACAGGTAATGCAGCGTCGGGCGGCTTTGTTGCGGCCTGAGGCTGAGGTGCTGAGAATAGACTCAAAGCACTTACCTTGCTCCGCGCACCCGGCAGGGGTGGGTTCGTGACTGAGGAGGAGGTCTGATGCTGGCGCCCTCTGGACTCGCCTGAACCGGCCGGCCGGGGACAGTCGTGGGCAGGCGGAAGGCGGATCGCCGCGTCCGTGTACCGGACTGTCGTTATCTGAAAGCAGATTGCTGTGAGAACGGCATTTGCGGGCCAGGTGACCCAGAGGCAAAGGAAATAGCTCTATTATTGAGAATGTGGAAAATGTAAAAACAAAGGATTCTCCTCCCGCCCTCCACCGGGAACGGAGAGGTCTTACCACCTCCGGAGCTAACGCCTCGGTCTCTGGGTCGGTCGCCTCAGGAGCGCCTGGGAGCCTTCCGGGTCCTCGAGGGGGTCCGTGAGACGAGGGGCGCCCTCTTTCTGTGGGGAGCTCAACGCGGGCTGAGAGCTAGACACGCCTCGCTCGCTGAGGCGAGCACCACTTCCTTTCTTCCTTGAAAGCCGCAGGAGGACGCCTCGGCGAGCAGACAGGGCATGGCCCCTGGCGGCAGGTTTGGCGGCGGGCAGGACGTGTGACCTGGCCTCCATCTGTTTCTTCACCACTGAGGACTGCTGGGTGGAGTCGCCAGGTGGTGTCGCCGAATGGAGCTGGGAGACTGGAGAGTTTTGAGAAAGCGTGCTTTGTCTACCTCCTGTACTACGACCAGATCCAGTCCATTTGTTATGTTTCTGGACCACGAGGGTGGACATTGCCTGTCCGAGTGCAGTTCCTGCAGCACGTCAAGAACAGGACTACCCAAGTGCAAATCTTGAAGTGCCTTGGCCAGGTGGACTTGCAGGGAGGGGCCATGGCATGCAGGGGGGAGCGGTCTGGGACCGTTCTACCGCCGAGGGTAGTGAGAGCGGAGGAGTGAGGAAGCTTGGCTCGCTCAGCTCGTCGTGCACGTCCGGGAAGGAATGGGGGGGCGCGGCTGTGGGCGGCGCACCAGCCCGTGAATCATCAAGCCCGGGGGAAGCATAGCGGATCTCCGTGCGTCAGGCTCAGACTGGGCAAGCAGACCCGTAGGTGGCGGCCCAGGCGAGTTATCCGCATCCGATGCCGCTGTGACGCTCTCCGATGCAGCGGTGATGTCGTCATCCAATGTCCGGGAGCTCCAGGAACCGGGCGGCCGGCCGTTAGGCGGACCTCGCTTATCCCGAGCTCGTGAGGGGAGCAAGCAAGCGTGCAGGGGGGGCGGGGGGTTTCGAGCGGTTTTTACCCGGCGAAACGCAGCCCGCCATTATCCCGGGATCATCTTCATTGCTCGCGGCGCCTGCGTCAATCCCGTAGGAAGGAGACAAGGAGCGGAGGGCGGCTGAAGTGGCTTTCTTCCTCACAAGAAAGCAGAGATCGCAACGCTGCTGCAGCTATGTTCTCAGGCTGAAAACATAACCCATTGGAGAGCATGCTCATCCCGAGCCCGGACGGAAAACAGCAAGCGTGCCGGGAGGCGGGGGTTTCAAGGGGGTTCACCCGGCGAAACACAGCCCGTCATTGACCCCAGATCGTTTTCATCGCCCGCGGCGCCTGCCTCAATCCCTTGGGAAGGAGGCGAGGCATGGGGGGCGGCTGAAGCGGCTCTCTGTCACTACAATAGAAAGCCTACGACCGCAATGCTGTCATGGCTATGTTTTCATACTGAAAACATAGACCATTCATAAAAAACGCTGCCTGCGTGTTTCGCAACCCAGGTACGCCAGGCGGTTTTTATGACCGTCAGAGGTGGGGAGAAATCACCGCCTCCAAAAACTACACAGGGGCGGAAAGGCATCTTCAGAAAGACGCGTCCTGAAAAGGACGTTCTACGCCGCTGTGTTTGCTCTTTTAGAGAAATTTACTCTTTTAAGGAAAATAACTCTTTTAATATACACAGTGTGTATGTGTGTCTGCGCTGTCGAAGCTCAGGGGCAACAATGCACGCCGTGCAAAGTGAAGGAGAAAGCCGCTGTTGTGCGCCGTCAAGATCCAACAGCATGCAGATCGTCAGAGGAAACAGGAACGTTTTATAGTGGTGTGTAAACTCGCAGCAACTGCAGACAGACCATCGGCTCCGAAGAAATTTTCTGAACGAACTCCCGTATTTGCCCCGCTTAAATACCCGTATGTCCGGGGGCAGGGTATGCAAATACTGACTGCCAACTCCCATTGGCCCTTTTCAATAGATCAGAGGTGAATATCGGCGCTCAAGAGAGACCCCTAGTGTCGCTTCTCCGACACAACGTGGAGAGAGCGACAGAAGGGGAACTAGAAGTACTACCAAAATAACTAACATTTGTAAACTTTAATTATTTGTATATTAAAAACCAATTCAATCAATGTATGTTGAATGTTAACTAATGTTGTTAACTAATGTTAACAAATGGATCCTTTTTGTAAAGTGCCAATTCAATGATATTTAAAGAAGAAATCCAAATGTGTCAACTGTATTTGATTACAACATGGATACAGAACCAATAACTTTTTATTCCTTTTTATTTTGTTTTCGTTATTAGTTTAAAGCTGCTCCATGAAATAAAAATTAGAATTTTTAATTTTTACTCCATATCTGCTTTGAGGCTATTTATATGCTAGTGTACTCCTGAAAGTTCAAATAAACTTTTAATAAACTAATATATAAATATATATGTTTAGACAAAATAAAATGTTATATAAAAACATTCTAGCATATAAATGATTCTTTCTCTGATATTGATGACATCCGCAGGGGCTTAAACAAAATAATAATAAATGCTTTCTAGCATGAGAATGTCCCCTCCCCCTTAAATATAACTACCACCTGCCACTGATACTCATACAACAGTAAGTAGACAGTAGGTCAAAGACACAACATATTTTGACAGCTTTTGATGATACATCATCATTTTAGATGTATAAAAATACATATTTTTCCATTAAAGGCATTATGTTATGTATTTAAGTAGAAAAACATATTAAAACCGCAGTTACAATGATTACCTTTGTTGTTACATCCATTTTGAATAAATTTTTGAGGAGGCTCAGCACTCATTGCCTCCTCTGACAGGCCACCATTGTTTTTTGCTTTCATCCGTGTTATAAGCTATCTCTATGTGTGGTTTTGCCAGGCTGGAACAGAAACTGAAGTAACTTGGACTAAAAGCTGTAAAATGTCCTAAAAGGTCAAGCCTTTAAAATGTCCAAACTTAAGCTCCTGTTTCAATAGGAAATACTTCAACACAAGGAAAAAATTTTTATTTGTAGAGCAATTCAATGGGACCTTTAAACAAGCAGTTTTCAGGCAGTTAAAAGACAAACTCTCATAAAACATTGATGGTGTTTGGAACTTGTATTACAGAAACACTTATCAAAGTCCGTTTTAGCACTTGTAACACATAACATTTGTATGATACATAAGCTAACCCTCATAATACAAACACTTTTGTGGAGAGCCCACAGCTGTGGAAAATATGAATAATGGAATATCACACAAATGGATGTCGAGAAGCTGCCCATAAATTCATTATATGAAAGAGTCCATGTGTCCTATGAATGTCATATGAAGAACAGCCCTTTAAGATGGAAATATCCTTAAATGACCCCCATCTATAAGTGCATTAACGCAGTGTACTGAGAAGTTTCAATTTAATCTTTCAGTGTCATGAAACCATTTTCACTCTTTACACTGCAAAAAAAGATTTAGTGGCTTATTTTTATATAGTTTTCTAGTTAAAATATCTAAACATACTTAAAACAAGATAAATGTACTTAAAGGGGTCATGAAATGCTCTTTTTATATATATATGTATTATCTTCCCTGAGGTCCACTGATAGTAAATGTTAGTAAAGTTTGTTTGCATTAAAACTCTGTCTGAAACGCTCGGTTTTAGCCTAAGCGCCTCCTTTAAACTTCAACGTAAATGCCCACTGTGTCTCAGGTGGTTGAGTGGGTCGGCTGCCAATTTCAGGGTTGGCGGTTCGATTCCCGGCCCTCACGACTCCACATGCCGAAGTGTCCTTGGGCAAGACACTGAACCCCAAGTTGCTCCCAATGGCAGGCTAGAGCCTTGCATGGTAGCTCTTCTGCCATTGGTGTATGAGTGTTTGTGTGAATGGGTGATTGGGACACAGTGTAAAGCGCTAAAAAAGCGCTATATAAGTGCAAGCCATTTACCACTGTTCTGTTTGGCTAACATCATGCAACCCTCAAATTCAGCCAATTTTGAAACTCAATCAGTAGAGAATGAACCAGCTCAACAACGTTATAAAACTAAATGTCAGGGTTTACACATAACGTACATCCAACACATTGCATCCGAATATATTAAACTGTTCATCTCAAGCACACCTGTTAACGCTTACACCGCTAATTAAACATTTTTAAATAGTGCTGATGGTCGAATAAGCTGTTTGTTGAGTAGATTAAGCTACAAAACAACAAGTGACAGCAGCTGATGAAACCTCGTCTTCTCTTCAGAGTTGAAACTTGACATTGTGTACTTGTTTAATTGTATTTAATTTTCTTATTAAAATAATAATATTTTTCTTTTCTCCCCAATTTGGCATGCCCAATTCCCAATGCACTCTTATTCCTTGTGGTGGCGCAGCACAGGGTGGCGACTTATCACGTGGCTTGCTGAGCATGTTAACGCAGAGACTTAGAACATGTGGAGGCTCACGTTATTCACCACTGCATTCACACACAACTTACAACGTGCCCCATTAAGAGAGAGAGCCAACTCATAGCGACCATAATAAAAGGTAACCCACGTGACTCTACACACCCTAGCAACCAGGCCAACTGATTGCTTTGGGAGCCTGCCTGGAGTCAATCAGCACACCCTGGATTCAAACTTGTGACTCCAGGGTGGTAGTCAGACATCGCTTCTTTTAAAAGCATGCTAGTCATGGCAGCAGTCAAAGACGTCTGTGTAGGGCATGCCTATATACAAAAATGATTCAAAATATTCCAGATGGGTCCCATTTGGTGTTCAGGAATAGTGAGGCCACAGTAGCCCTTTTGTCCTCCTCTCTGTCTCTCTGTATATAGGCAATAGGCACGATGATTTTAAAGTAGGCGTTATTGCTGTAGAGGTCATGAATTAATGAGTACCCTTTGTGACTAATATATTTGGCATCAATAAATGCTATTATTGCTTTGGTGATTCAATTAAGTTCTAAAATTTACAGTATGTTTTTGTGATAGAAAGACTTCTTATATGTCAGCAATGCTGTTAGACTTAACAATATGACTTCTTTTCAGAAAATAGCTTGCAAATTAAGTTACTTTCTTATCCCATTGGTAAACAGTTTGTTTCTTACCTCACTAAATTTGGTTAGATTTATGGTTAAAACAATAATAAATAATTTGCCAATGGGTATGTGTTATGGGAATGTTATCTATCAATCTAATATGTTCTCTGCTATGATAGTTGGTTCAAATATTTACTCTTGCTTTCACCTGCTTGTCTCCTGGGTAGAGCCCATCTGTGCCCTCCACATGACTGATGATGTCAACAGCCATTTCCTGTCTAATTGTGCCAATCTGTTCATGCCAGCGAATCTGCTCTGGGATCAGTATCTCATGATTATTCTGCCTAATCACATTGTTGTTCAACCTTTCTCTCTTTCTCTTTCACATTATTTCTATGGCTATAGAGAGAGTACTCTTATCTCTCTGATTCCAGGACTGAAATAGCATCTCATTCCTTCCCAAAACACACAGACTCCATACACAGTACAGCAGATGGGCAATGTCTACATAAAGACACACAGTGTTTTTTCCACTCCATTTTGTTTGTGATAAAACACAGCTTGAGGAAAATGAAGATGGCAAATGAATCTGTTATCCTCCGTATATTCACTTTCTCTCTGTTTATTTTTTGAGTTTCAATATGGCTTTTCTGGGTTCAGAGATGTATTTGTTACCTTTTTAAAGCTGTGTCAATTTCAACAAACACTCTTACATTTTCAGGTTTTTAGAGACCTGGCATCCATCCATCCATCCACCCACCCATCCACATCCATCGATCCTTCCATCCATCCATCCATCCATCCATCTATCCATCCATCTATCCATCTATCCATCTATCTATCTATCTATCTATCTATCTATCACAAATTAATCTATAGTCTCTTAGTTAATGTTACACTTGACAAGCTCGAGACGTGCACAACTAATGGAGACCGCAAACTGAGTCGAGATCGTGCCAATCAGATCTGAAATCACACCGTGTGCATTTTCATGCCTAAGTTTTATACTTTAGTAAGCTACTAATATTGACTTCACAGACTCGTCACTTCTTTGAAATGTTTGATATGTTTATCTAAAATATTGCTTTGTCCTTCTGCTTTTTGGATCATCAGAAAAACGAATATTGCTTCTATTATTTTGAAGTCATTATTAGTTCCTTTCCGAATAAGGTATTCTGCTTCGGGGATATCCCTAATACTGTTCATGTGTTGTACTTGCTATAGTTTAATTCCATGTAGATTCTTCCTCAAATAGCAATGTCAAATGTAAATCAATTTAATCACTGAAACAACACTGTCACCTTGAGTAACAAATAGCACGTATAATATGTATGTAACATTGTTCAATGGAAAGGAGGAGGCGAGAACCAGCTTGTCAATTTAAATAATAGTTTAATTTAAAACTGAAGCAAAAGACAAACACACACACATGATGGTAAATGATCTCTCCCTCGTCGCACCATCGTCTGCCATCAGCCTTTACCCCTCTCGGAGGCTTAATTAGCCTGATAAGGGACCGGGTGTGTATAATCACAACCCGGGCCCGCCCTCCGCCCTCCGCCCTGCCACAATGTATGTGTACCCGCATATGGAATACTGATAATTCACCATTGTTGCATAGAAAATCAATTTAATATACAGTAGTATTTATTTGTATAAATACATAGTCCTCATTTCACTTGTAATTAACTAAAAAATCAATATTATGTGATTGTAAATTAAATAGATATGAAATTATCATAAAACAGTGTTTTTTTATCTGTTCTATTGACTTTTTTTAATCTGACTTTTCAGATTACTGAGTTTAGAGACCTAAATAATGTTTAGCTTACAAAAATCAGAATCAGAATTAGATTTATTGCCAAGTATGCTTAAACACACAAGGAATTTGTCTTCAAGGAAATCTTCCAGTGCAAGAGATTGCAATGTATATACATACATACATACATACATATATATATATATATATATATATATATATATATATATATATACACATATTTGTCTGTTATATCTTATATTTATTTAATTTTTTATGTCACTATATGTCTATATATATATAAAAATCAAATAAATATAAGATATAACAGACAAAAAAAGAGAAATATACAATAGCACAATAATGTTGTTTATAATGTTATAATATATATATTTATACACACACCACGGGTCTGTTGAATGATTGATTCTGATTGGTTGACAGATGTTCTAAGGTGTGCAATTATTTTTCAAGTAAATGTATAGCTATGAAGTAGTTCAAGGTCTTGACCACATAATGGCTCCATATCAATTCGCTAGTTATTTCAAAGTTATTTGAGCCATGTAAGATTGACAAACAGTGTCTGTAATATCCTACATTTATTTAAATCTCTTTTGAAAAGCATCCTCGGCTCCCTCTCTTTTCTCTTCGCTCTCGTCTCACCCACACACCCACACACCCACACACACACTATACATGCTACCGCAGCAAAATAACCATATAAACCAAAACATTGGTTAAAGTAAATCGGTTAAGAATGTCAAACAATGTCTATTATATCCTACATTTATTTCAGTTTCAGTTGAAAGGTTCCCTCGTCTCCCCCGCACAAATACACACACACACACACATTGAGACGTGTGCCTCGACCAACAAACAGAGCCTCACCCACCGCGACTTGATAAATACAACAGTTTCTATTATCCAAAACACTAATCAGCATCACATAGCTATAATGGTAGCACCGCACTACCCCTCCCCCTCTCTTTCGCTTAGACACACACACACACACACGTGCACACACAAACTTGTTACTTCAATGTCAAAAAGCAGTGCATCCTCAGTTGATAGTTCTAAAGTGATGTTGATGCAACAAAGGCTTGAGCTGTATCAAAGCTAGATGCACTTGATCAGTAAAACTTCTATATTATCTGAAATATCTGTGGGAAGCATCCTCGCACTCCCCCTTCCCCTCTCTACACACTCGTGGACACACATACATTACACGCATTGCAAGAAGTATAGATTTGCTCTCAGTTTCAGGCCTACTTTTTCATTTTGGGCCTCCATTGTCACTAGTCATTACTGACACGTAGCACTTGTTTTTCTGTTTCTTCTGCTCTCCTTATCTGAAGCTCAAGGATTTCTTAAGCTCGTCTTATAGTACAAACTGGTATAAACTGGTATTCTGATAGTGGAGAGCACTGCTTAGACTGGCACACAGATAGAGATGTCTGTTATTGATGCATGATGATTTTCCTTGATGCACTTTTTTTGTATAAATATGTTTGATTGTCAATAAACCTTTGAAGTCTCTTCCTGAGCACATTCCTGAACATGAGGACAACGAAGAGTGCTGGGTGTGAAAACTACAAACTACATAGAATATAGGAGAGATAATCTAACACGCATTATGCACACACTTACAAAAAAGAGCCATCATGTCAGCGCACTCCTGCTTCTCAGTAGAGTTGAAAACATTTGTTCAGGGTTACGCAAGTAATAATTATTGACGGACCGTTAAATTATTGAAAAATAATGCACACCCAACGCAGTAATGTGGTCCGTTGCAGAGTGACCGAAGCGGAGTGACCGTTGCACCTCATGTGTGCATTATTTTTCAATAATTCAACGGTCAGCCATAAATGATTCCGCTTTTACCACGGTTACCACATATTAAGACATTTTCTGGTTTTCATCCCTAAAACACTCTTGTGAGTGGAACTACTTTCTTCATCCATAGATTCAGCATCGTGCTCTGATACATCGAATATGTCTCTTTAGAACTAGAAATGCAGGATAGCGAGCCTTGAACATCGTGACCGCATAACCACCTTGTGTGTGCATTATTTTTCAATAATTAAACTGTCCGTCATCAATTATTTCTTACATATACTGTGTGTATATATATATAATAATAATAATTCCTTACATAGCGCTTTTCTAGGCACTCAAAGCGCTTTACATAGCATAGGGATGATGCAACAGCAGCCATAGTGCGCCAGAACGCCCACCACATACCAGCTATTGGTGGGGAGGAGAGAGTAGAGTGATGTAGCCAATTCAGGGATGGAGATTAATACAAGGTCATGATAGATAGGGGCCAATGGGGGGAATTTGGCCAGGACACCAGGGTTACACCCCTACTCTTTACGAGAAGTGTCCTGGGATTTTTAATGACCACAGAGAGTCAGGACCTCGGTTTAACATCTCATCCAAAGGACGGTGCCTTTTTACAGTATAGTGGCCCCGTCACTATACTGGGGACATTAGGACCCACACAGTCCGTAGGGTGAGCACCCCCTGCTGGCCAGGCTCAACCCTGCTTAGCTTTAGTGGGCAACCAGGCAAGAGCTGCAGGGTGATATGGCTGCCGAAACACACACACACACACACACACACACACACACACACACGGCATATTATTCATTAAGTGGCATTCAACTGATCACAATGTATAGTAAGGACATTAATAACGTGAAAAATAAATATTACAATTTGAAAAATATAAAAAGGTTCTGAACTTCTTAAGCTAATTCAAAGAATTCTCATCAAAAAATCCTCCATGTGCTGCCAGTACCGCCACTCCCTACATGCATACTACCGTAATTTCCGGACTATAAGCCACAACTTTTTTCCCACGCTTTGAACCTCGCGGCTTATACAATGACGCGGCTAATATATGGATTTTTCCCGCTTTCAAATTGTATAAAAAAAATTTTAAAAAAACATTCTGTGACGTGCTCAGTTTTTTGGCGGCGTGAAGCTTTCATTAGACCAATGAAATTGCCGAACGGGTTAAGGTCAAAACAACTTTTTTTGTTTACTGTTTAGATTAAATCGAGCGCTCAAACTTCCCATCATTCTGATTACGGTAGTAATTTTGTCACCCTCACCATGGCAAAGACATGGAGAAACGCATATGATGCTGCTTTCAAGTTGAAGGAAAAGGAAATAGAGCTGCTGCACGGGAACTTGGTCTTAATGAGTTGATGATAAGACGCTGGAAACAGCAGCGTGAGGAATTGACTCAGTGCAAAAATACAACTAAATCTGAGGCTATTCAACTCCGACACCGAAGGGATGACTTCAGTGGTTTCAGTGCACAGGACAAGGAAGATAGTGACCAATGACTTTCTTGGTAGGCTACTGTTTACTGCAAATGTTTTATTACAAGCCGTGTGTGGCAGCGGGGGCGTGGTCAAGCGCCCGTCCGGGAGAGAAAAGCTGTAAGGGCGCTTACACCTGCGCTAAATTATGTCTAACACCGGTGTCTAATTTCAAGTGCCCTGCTTCACGTGTCCTTCTTGGGAAAACTGTCACGCGGGCACCAGTGTGACAGTTTTCAGCAGGGCACTTGACGTTCCAGGTAAGGCTTTTAATGGCCACAGCAATGTTTACAATCAATTTTATAAAGTTTCTCAATTCCTCTATGCGCCAACACTAGACTGACGTGTGTCACTCTCTCAGCTCTGTGGCTGCTGCCTTTTTATGCCGCTCTCCCCATGCTTACTGAAATTAGACACTGGTGTTAGACATAATTTAGCTCAGGTGTAAGCGCCCTTACCGCTTTTCTCTCCCGGACGGGCGCTTCAATGTACCGGTAGGCACCTGCGGCTTATAGACAGGTGCGGCTTATTTATGTTCAAAATAATTGTATTTAAAAATCAGCGGGTGCGGCTTATATTCAGGTGCGCTTAATAGTCCGGAAATTACAGTACGCAGTTTGCGTAGTGCACCAACTCCCTTGGGGGGCACCATCTTACCCTAGGAGGGCACCATAAAATCCACTGGCTACCCTTACTTGCACGTTATACGTTATTCAAGGACCCGAAAGCAGTTGCGGAACACAGACGATCGCTTCACGCTCATATCGTGTGTGTAGATGTGGCTTGTCTCGGCAAAGACTGTGATCCCTTAAAAGTTCAATGGGGTTAAGATCCATAACACTCTTTTCCAATGATTTGTTGTTGTCCAATGTCTGTGTTTCTTTGCCCACTCTAACTTTTATTTTAGTTTTTCTGTTTCAAAAGTGGCTTTTTCTTTGCAATTCTTCACATAAGGCCTGCACCACTGAGTCTTCTCTTTACTGTTCTACATAAAAGTTGTGTTGTGAGGCGTCTATTTCCTAAACTAGAGACTCTGATATACATATCCTGTTGTTAAGCTGTACATCTGGCCTTCCACATCTCTTTCTGTCCTCGTTAGAGTCTGTTGTCCTTGTCATTTTTTTGGCAAAGATATGTCAGTCTATTGCGTTTTGTTACATACAGTATATATATAGAACAATGATATTACCAATTGATACCCCCATTGCACTTTTATGTAAAAGTTCACCAATCTTGTTTACAGGGCTGTAGCTATTTCTGGTTCATTTGCACTTGTGACGTTTCTATCAGCAAGCTACCATACATCAAGGCCTGCAGCCCAGCAGCTTCAGATTGCTCTGACTGAAGCATGTCTCTTTCATGTGACATGAAGGCCCTGTGTGTCATGCACTTTGATGCAATCTGCTCAACAGGCAATACGATGTGCATCCTATTTGTCAACTGCATTTAAATTGCCCAGCATCCGCTTTCGTTGTCTTTTTCCAACACATTGATACACCCTGAAACAAAAGCTTTAGTGTGATAACGTGTCATCCTATTTATTTATATTTAACAGTGATCAACAGGTGTAGGAAGATCTGAAGCCCATCTCCTCCCACCTCCAGATGGATGATGGTTAGTAATGTGACAATGTGCTTTGTAGTGTGTGGTCCAACTTCCACAGTATTCCATATCTCAGATTCCTCTATGTGTTTGTGGAACCACCGGCCATATTTTAAATGCCATACGGTTTTTATTCAGACTCTTGTGTGTGAGTTCAAAAGTTATTTTATTAAATTTGCGGTTCAGGCGCAGCATATCTCTTTCAGACATTCTTCCATCTACAAAAAACATTCTTTTCTTGCTAGACTAAATTGAGCGATGCTATTATTTATCCGCATCATCGAGCTCTTCACTGACTCATAGCGTTTCACATTAACAGGGCCTTGACCCTGCAGACAGAATAGACATGCCTTAAACTATTTTGTGCAATATCTTTAGGACTGTACCACCCTTCAGTAATATGTAATTGATTGCAAGACAAGATAGTTACTGTCGGTCTTTTTCCAAGTATTACTGTGGAGGCTGTTTTCTTTCTCTCTCCTTCTCCGCTTAGATCTTTCCTACACATTCACACATGGTTTGTTTGTAACGACTGCACTTGCTGAGGCCTCTCCATTAATGTCTATTCATCTTGAATTCAGATAATTATAACAAGAATTTTTATTTTATTTTTGTGAGTGGTTTTCGCCCATGCATGTCAATGCCAATGGTTGCTAGGGCAGTGTTAGGTGGTTGCTAGGGTGTTTTGGCTGATTACTAAGTGGTTGCTTACTAGCCCAATTCAAAAGAGTCCAAAAGAGTCAAGTATCTAATGTATTCTGATCCATAGTGGTCTCTAGATATGGCCCAGGTCCCTCCTTCATTACCATACCCCCTACAGGCATATTTTGGCATCTGTTGATTTTAAAGAAGCCATTATTTGACCCGTTAATTAACCTTTTTTTTATTAGTGAGGACATTGTTCAACCCTCAAGTACACCCAGTTTTTATGTGGACATTACAAACTCTATCATCTGTTCCTTAATAATCTACTCCCTTTCTCCTTATCATTGTGAATTTCCAATAGTTATTGCATCAGTTGAATTAATAACAGACCTGTCATGTTTTGTCATGTGTTCTGTTGGTTTTAATCCCAACAAGTTATACACTATTCTTATTTTTTTTTTATTTATTGATTTTTTTTTTAATTGGACTGGTGGTGGTGTAGTGGTCTAATGCACAAAACTGGTAAACTGGTAATCAGAAGGTTGGTGGTTCGATCCCCACGGCCACCACCATTGTGTCCTTGAGCAAGGCACTTAACTCCAGGTTGCTCCGGGGGGATTGTCCCTGTAATAAGTGCTCTGTAAGTCGCTTTGGATAAAAGCGTCTGCCAAATGCATAAATGTAAATGTAAGAAAAGCATCTGCTGACATCTAGTGGTTCTAAATGATACTAAATTATTGTAGTCTCAGACAGATTAGTGAAATGTGATTTCTACAAGTCCCTAGACTGTATATTTGAAGAAATAATGTTAATGAAATAACTATTTAAGTAGAAACAAAAATAGAAATATATTTATGGTGGAAAATATAGTTCTGAAGAAAATATCTGATCACTATGATGACATTTTAAACAAACTTAAATCAATATTACAGGATAAAAATAATAATAATAATAATAATAATAATAACAACAACAACAAAAAAAAAGCATCTGTGACATGTTGTTAATTACCATAGAAAATACTTTTTATTTGTTGCTAAATGTGCAAATACAATGATAAATAAATTAATTTAAAGTTATTTGCCGACATTAGAAGTTGAGTTGCAACGTTCCCCATTGTGCACAGACTTCTATTATTCATGTGTTACCAGTAATTAACAGCTTGCCACAGATACTTTCCACAGAAAATATGTCCTCTTGCTTGTTTGGTCTGGGTCAGTTCCCACAAATATAATCAATTCCACTGCCTCTTAATGGGCAGAGCAGGTTACAATGTTCAACAGCAGACAGCCCTCACGAAAACTCAAGAGTATGTTTCTCTATGGCCTGTTAACCAAAATCCCCAGCGCAAGAGTCCCTTGGAAGAATTTAAAGACAAATGTTTGAGCTCTCATCGAAATCTCTGACTTTTGATCACATACTTTGTTAATTTGGCAAATCTAACCAAAGTTTAGAGGAGACATATGTGAAATGAAAGTCTTTTTCTCTTGAGAAAAACAGATACCAGGAGATGTAAGCAAAAGTTTAAATTTTCTCTCCATTTAGTATCTTAACTGCTCTAAAGGAGAATCAGCAACAATATTAATGAGATGTTTCTTTCTTTGGTAATGCGTGCATTCATAATTTAAGAGACTGCAATTTCACATCCTGTCCACTGGTGGGCAGTGCATCCCAGGCTTATATTAAAGTCCTTACTGCGAAATGTTCTGAAAGACAGTGGTAAGAATAAGCAAAAATAAATGTGGAGCATCTGTCTAAAGGCACTGCACTTTACAAAAATACCAAAAAGTGAGAAATGGAGTACACTAGCCCAGGGATGCACACCACAACATCATAAGCAAAGAAGAAAAATGGTTTCTCTTATAAAAAAAAAAAAAATATCTAGAGTTCTAGATATTTGGAAAACTTGCCACAAACTTGCAGAAAACTTCCCACTCGTTATTTTCACATGCAACTGCAATTAGCCACAAATGTTTGCCAGACGTTTACAGCTCTTCACAAGTAGACCTGCAGCAAACCTTTGTTGACAATGAAGGATTTCATTGGGCCACCGTATTGGAGTAACATGGTATTACTGTACCATATGTCATATGATACCATTATTGTATACTAGATGTCAGCCGATTGTGAATTTTGCTGACAGCGATAAGGTGGTGGAAAAGGCAGGAAACCGATTAATCATCTGATTAACAGAATTAAAAAAATAAATAATTAAAAAACGTATTCTTTCATTAGCTACTTTGACGGGCACAGACATAAAGGCTACAAGAGTCCAAAATAAATCAAATCCAAGATGTTGCTTTTTGTTTAACCAAAAAGATTTGGTGCAAAATGTTGTAATTTTAACGTGAACAAGCCCAAAACACACTAGAGGCTCTTATTTTGAAATATTATTCACACGCTATGATGCTGATGGAGCATGTTTCTATAAAGTCTAATTTTACTTGGTATGCCTTCGCTTCAATTTAAAACACTTGATTAATCATAATAAAATATGCATTGAAGTGAAGATTAAAATTTGGAGGAATAGTGTTTATGTTGAAAGATTTAGATACAGCAAATCCCCACGAAATTGTTAATCATGAAAAAAAAAAAACTGTCAGCACAGATGTTTTGCCAATAATCAAAAGTAAAAAAAAAAATAAAAAATACAAATACAAATAAAATAAAACCACACAAACAACATCTAGGCACTGATTAACCGGTGATAAACTTACCTTCCACTGTCTTCTATTTTGTAAGGCTGTTTTAACTTTTTCGCCCCTCATGAGTTTGCATCCCTGTAATTTGTTGTGGCATTGCAAGAACAAATCTACGAATAAGAAAAGAAGCAAATTGGTTGTTTTTTTCATTACCCATTTAGCGCTCTTGCCACCTGTGACCTCACAAAGCGTACCCTACCTCTGTGATTGTTTTTTTTTTTTTTTTTTGCATAGCCGAATTTCAAACATTACAAGTACACACGCTACTAAGACGGACATAAAACATGGACAAGTTCTTGAAAAGGAAATATATTGACAATGGTTAACCTATGTGGGATAGTGGTGTGCCGTATAATTTTATTAGTCGTAAAAAGTGTGCCATGGCAGAAAAAAGGTTGGGAAACACTGAGCTACACAACTATTTCTTAAATCAATTCGGAACATCGTATCTCAAATGGAATTCAATGTGGCCCCCTATGCACTACTAAAGCCCATTGTGACCTTTTTTAGTTAGAGTAATAATAAAGTATTAACAATTTTCATATTAGCCTTATAAAAGGAACATAAAAGGAATAATGACACATATTAATTTAAATACATATTTAACATCAAGTTACCATGCCATGGTTCTTAGCAGTGTACTCTACACCATACCAGCAAGAAACTTACCCTGATATACATTTTGTTTATGTGGGACTATAATTACAACAGTAATTTTATATATTTTCTTTTTTTTTAAAGAAAAAAAAAACTTAAAACTTTTACATATGTACTGTATTTAAATGTAAATTAATTTTAGAGATCGGGTGCATGTGTTTCATAAATTCACAGAATCCCACCTCTTCAGACACCACTACACCACTGTATAGATTAAATGTTTGAATGTTTCTCAGATTCCAAGAAACACCTGTTGATCTCATCGATCCAGACAATAACACTTTAGTGGTTAACTGACAGATTAGGCATGAAAATGAGAGGCAAATGCTGTACTTACATTTGATTGACATAAACAAATTGCAATCCCCAGGCTATGAACTCTGCAATTCGTGTTTCAGCTAAACATTTACAGGCATGGATATGGATTATGCCAAACAGGTTATTCATAATACTAAACGTAGCCCTTAGGGCAAACTTGTGGAAAATGTTACAAAAGAGACAAGGATGTGCCACATTTCTGCCCACGATGGAGCCTCCCCACGTCTGCATTTTCAATTCAATTTGCATCCCTTAATGCTGTAGTTTGCTTTCCATGTGCCAGCCTCCAACCATTGTCTGCAATCAGCAGCCAACAGGTCACGGATCAGTGGATCCACTGGTCCACTGGCAGCCCCTTCTCAGCCCCACCTCCATTCCCTCTCCTACACTGAGACCCCCAGTCCTTTCCATCCCTGAGAACACCAAACACACACACACACACACATGTATATACATTTTGATTGGCCCATCTGTCAGGTTTCCAACAAGCTCTGAAACCAGGGACTGTGGGGAAAATGAAAAATCATTGACTAGGAAATTGGCAAGTAACAGGACCTCACTGCAATTTAACAGGATCTCAACACAATTTGACAGGAACTCTGTGTCTATGGGAGGAAAACAGTGAAAGACTGGGGCAATGTTATATGTATGTTCCGGGTTCAATACAAGTTAAGCTCAATTGGCAGCATTTGATGCACAATGTTGATTAACAAAAATAATTTAGACATGCGGTGCCTTACAGAATGGCACTTACAATGGAAGTGAATGGGACCAGTCCATAAACATTACAATACAAATTGTTTCAAAACTATAGACACAAGACGCAAACATTATACATGTTAACATGATTTTAGTGTGATAAAATAGTGTACGGGGTTAGGCATCGTCATGCAATGAAGTTGTAATATTGGATATAACTTTACACAGATATGATTAGTAAGTGATTGTATCAAACTTAAATCATGATAACGCATGTAAATTATAAGTTTTGTCAAAACACTGTACTGTAACCACTATTTTTGTTTTTTTAAAAGAGGGATGAGTCTATATAATTTGTAAATCAACAATATGCTATTGATTGAGCTTAACTTGTACTCTACCTGGAACATTCCTTAAAGAATTAAACTACCTTACGACCTTCTGAATACTGCTCAGTATACACTGTATATAGCAAGTGAGGCAATAGGCAAAGAAATTGAAGTGTGAATGCTAATCTGTCTTGAATGCATCCTGGACACACCTGGATGCCCCACACCTGTCAATATAATGCTATGCTTAAACAAGAATTTAAACATTGCCAGTTACGAATGACAGATGAATGAGATGATAGTGGACTTTAGGAGGAACACCCCAACATTGACCCTGCTCACCATTCTGAACAGCACTGTTGCAGCAGTGCATTAATTCAGGTTCATGGGCTCTACCATCTCACAGAACCTGATGTGGGAGACCCACACTGACTCAGCAGTCATTGAGTCTGTCATCTGCACTTCAAAAACTGTCTGGTTTGGTTCAGCAATGAAATCAAATATCTGAAGACATACAAAGGACAGTTTGAACTGTTGAATGGATTATTGGTTGCCCCCTGCCATTCCTTCAATAACTGTACACTTCCAGAGGGAGGAAAAGGGCTGGAAAATTCACTCTGGACCCCACTCACCCTGCCCACAAGCTTTTTGAGCTGTTGCTTTCTGGCCGGTGCTACAGAGCACTGAGAACCAGAAACATCAGGTATAAGAACAGTTTTTCCCTCAGGCCATGCATCTCATGAACAGTTAAAACTGCCCCATATAGCAATAATTATGTGCAATACACAGCTTAGTCTCTTTATATTTATCCAACATAGCCTACCTCTTCTACTATTACATTCCCTTGTACCATCAGATGTGTATACACACACTGGAGGCAAAAGCTTGGAATAATCTACAGATTTAGCTGATTCTGAAGGAAATTAGTTATCTTTTTCACCAAAGTGACATTCAACTGATCACAAAGTATGGTCAGGACATTACTGATGTAAAAAACAGCACCATCACTATTTGAAAAATTTAATGTTTGCTGAAATCTAGACAGGCCCCATTTCCAGCAGCCATCACTCCAAAACCTTATCCTTGAGTAATCATGATAAATTGCTAATTTGGTACTAGTAAATCACTAACCATTATATCAAACACAGCTGAAAGCTATTTGGTTCATTAAATTAAGCTTAACATTGTATTTGTGTTTGTTTTTGAGTTGCCACAGTACGCAATAGAATGTCATGTCTTGAGGTCAATATTAGGTCAAAAGTGGCAAAAAAGAAACGGCTTTCTCTAGAAACTCATCAGTCAGTCATTGTTTTGAAGAATACAAAGTTGTACACTACAGTCTTCAAAGACAAAGGACAACTGGCTCTAACAAGAACAGAAAGAGATGTGGAAGGCCAGATGTACATCTTAACAAGAGGATAAGTACATCAGAATCTCTAGTTTCAGAAATAGACGCCTCACATGTCCACAGTGGACAGCTTCATTGAATTCTACCCGCTCAATACCAGTTTCATGTACAACAGTAAAGAGAAGACTCAGGGGTGCAGGCCTTATGGGAAGAATTGCAAAGAAAAAGACACTTTTGAAACAGTCTCTGTGTTCACGAGCATATTTCTTAAAAGCTTCACAAAAATGAACTGAAACTCTGCGAATACTTATCACACAAACATGCAACATATGTCTAAAGAAAGCTTAAGATTACTACTTTTAAATAATACAATTCAAATTTAAAACAAATATTCTACTGCAATGTAATCTGTATGAAACCAAGCGATGTACCGGTCCATCTCATTATCTGTAATGTGATCCCACCCACCAGCAGGGTGCACCATTCACACGCTAATGTGCTGAGGCGATCAATGCAAAAGGTAAATGCCCCTGACAGTGAGGTTTGATTTAAACACAATTCATACATTTTTCTGCGCGTTTGTAAATGTAGAATGTATATTTTATCTAGTGTTTATGATGCCTCATTATCATCAACAAAGCTTGTGCTTGCAAATATGTGTTCGGGTGAAATGAGGAAAATGCACTTTAAATATGCCCACACTGAAAAAAATTTGGAGTGGGGTTTACTTGAAAAAACCTAGGAAACAATTTCCACGCAGAAATTGCTAGTAAATTTAACAGAGCTTAATTTCAAGTAAAGGTACACACAATTCTTTGAGGCTTTTAATTAGAAATTCTCAAGTAAATTTAACTTTTTAATACTCTGCTTCAAGTAAATTTTACTGACCCTTAGTTTGTACTTTTTACTCATGCCATGTAGCATTGAATTAAGCCATGAAAACAGCTAAATGTACTAGCAATTCAATGTATTTTTTACTAACAAGTCATATTTATCTTTTTGAAATGCCTTAGTAATATTAACTTTTTTTAACATTAGTTGTATTCATTTGTTTAGTATTAATATTTATACTGTGTTTAATAATATCTGAACAAAAGCAAATAGCATGAATTGACAGACAACATTTTACATAAAAATATTTTTAATTCATTTTTTAAAACTGTAAAATACAGTAATAAATGTATCTTTAAATACATTAATATTTTGGTCAAAGGATAAAAGAGAGAGTAAAATAGAACAACACCGAAACAACCATCTGTCCACATCTCTTTTACATTTTTGTTCAGAGAACCTATATCTGGATTTATCTGACTTTACATCTCCTCGTCGCTTTAGTTTTGTCTCTTTTTCACTATAATACTTGAAGTAAAACCTTTCGGAACACAATTACTTTCTGCACAAAGAAACAAATACAAAGTATAAAAGTGCAAATATTGAGTGTCCACAACTAACAGACTTACATTAGTAGCTTAGTGTGCAAAGAGTGAACTTTTGGAGAAAATCTTAGAACATCCAGCTCAAGAAAGATCTTTTGAAACACTTCAAATGTGCTTCTCAGCTTTGAGGGATAGCTGAAGTTCAAGGAGTAAATTAAACCCATGAGTAGAAGACACGCATTTTTACATCCAACCAGAGTTCCCTCAATGACAATGATCACATCGGCTGGATTGGAGCCTTCTGCTGCAGTGCTGCCAAGTACAATGATCTTCATCACATGTTCAGCAAAGCCATCTTTGATTATGTCTTTGCTGACATCCTGTCAAATACACATCAATGTGAAGTGGTCAATATACTGTCCAATATATTGCATGTTGTCTTTGTGCATGAAGTGATTCAGTAGGTGAAACTTACAGTCTCCACAGACAACCTGTTCAGAATGTACACAACTATTTTTGAAATCATAGAAGAAATGTAAAAATTTACCTGGTAGTCTTTGATGAGCTCCTCAGATGATTCTCCCAGAAAGATAATGAGGCAGCGGATAATAGCATCTTTCCTACCTTCGTGTTGCTGTTAAAAACATAAGTCAGTTAATGTCATGAATAACTGTGTGCTTTTACATGTATCTACAGAGACAGGAAGCAGCAAGATGTCAGAGCACTCAGATGGTCCATTAATTAGGAATGTTGATGAATAATCGATGATTGATTATTTGTTGTTAATGATTTGATCGATAAAGCTTATTGATCTAGCCAACAGTTAGAGACTGTCTCTACACATCATTCACTTAGTTTGTCTATTGATGAACATTATATGTACAGCATATACCATAATAGTGTGTAAAACATTAAAAAAAAAGCACTGCTGATCTGACATTCTTCCTGTACCATCAACACCAACAATCATGTTAGTTCTTGCAGAGAGTGCATGAGGTTAATTCCCCATCACCAATGTAGAGCTGTTCTCCACTTACAGTTTATTGTTAATAATTAATACATTTGTATTTATTAACATTAATGGTTGTTGATTAAGTAATTTTCCTAAAATTTGTATCGCTATACATATATGTTTTTCCCTGTCAAGTAAACCAAAATTCTAAATTATGAAACTTTTACACTTTACTTGACTGAGTGAATCCAGCACGCTTCTTATTTTTGTCCCTGCAACCCCACCCTTCGTCTCAAATATGGCCAGGAGTATAGAAGTCCAGTTTTCCCAAAACTGTTTGCTCCAGGTGAATAGTGGTTATCCTCCTGAACGCATCCTTGACCTAAGACAAAGATTAAAACAAAATGTCATGTATTACAATGACATTCAAAATGATGTGCACCTTTAAATTTGGTAGCAGACGTTATTATTATTTACATTTACATTTATTAATTTGGCAGACGCTTTTATCCAAAGCGACTTACAAAAGAGGAGGAACATCAGCGAATCATCTTAGGGAGACAGTGGTACAAAAAGTGCCATATTACAAAGTTTCACTATCATCATAATAGTATACAAAACAGATTTAAGTGTAAAAAGAAATGTAAATAATTTTATTTTATTTATTTATATATATTTTTTTATTATTATTTATTTTTTTTAGTGACCGGTTAAGTGGTTTTGGAAAAGATGTGTTTTTAGCCGTTTTTTGAAGATATAGAGTGAGTTAGCTTCCCGGATTGAGTTGGGAAGATCATTCCACCACCGTGGTATGATGAAATTGAAAGTCCGGGAAAGTGTTTTGGTGCCTCTTTGTTTTGGTATGACAAGGCAACGTTCCTTAGCCGACCGCAGGCTTCTGGTGGGAACGTAGCTCTGCATAAATGTTTTTAGGTATGCTGGAGCAGACCCAGTGACTGTTTTATATGCCAGCATTAGGGCCTTGAATTTAATACGTGCATGAACCGGCAGCCAGTGGAGAGAGACAAAGAGTGGTGTAACATGTGCTCTCTTAGGTTCATTAAAGACCAGACGTGCTGCTGCATTCTGGATCATTTGGAGAGGTCTAATAGCACATGCAGGAAGGCCTGCAATGAGAGCGTTACAGTAGTCCAGTCTAGTTATGACAAGGGACTGAACGAGAAGTTGTGTGGCATGTACAGAGAGGAAGGGTCTTATCTTCCTGATATTGTAGAGTGTAAATCTACAAGATCTTGCAGTTTTTGAAATGTGGTCTGTGAAATTTAGCTCATCATCAATGGTTACCCCTAGATTTCTGACCGTTTTGAAAGGTGAAACTGTAGTTGGACCCAGCTGCACGGTGATGTTGTGTTCAACAGCCAGGTTGGCTGGAAAGACAAGGAGTTCGGTCTTGGCAGGGTTGAGTTGAAGGTGGTGTTCCTTCATCCAGGCTGAGATGTCTGCCAGACAGGCAGCAATTCGAGCGGTCACTGTGGTGTCGTTGGGCTGGAAAGACAAGTAGAGTTGCGTGTCATCAGCGTAGCAGTGATAAGAAAAACCATGTGACTGGATGATGGGTCCCAGTGATGTTGTGTGTTTGGAGAAGAGAAGTGGCCCAAGCACTGATCCCTGAGGTACCCCAGTAAGTAACTGGTGTGGCTTGGATACTTCCCCTCTCCAGGCTACCTCAAAGGACCTTCCTGAGATATAAGAGTTGAACCAGTCAAGCACAGTTCCAGTGATACCCAGTTTAGAGAGGGTGGAGAGAAGGATCTGATGGTTGACTGTGTCAAAGGCAGCAGAAAGGTCCAGCAGAATCAGAACGGATGATTTCGATTCAGCTCTCGCCTGTCTCAGCGACTCGATGACAGACAGCAGGGCAGTCTCAGTGGAGTGTCCACTTTTGAAGCCCGAATGATTTCATCCAGCAGCTTGTTCTTTGAGAGATAGGCGGAGATCTGATTGAAAACTGCCCTTTCAAATGTTTTTGCCATGAATGGGATGAGAGAGACTGGTCTGTAGTGTTCTATCTGTGTGGGGTTAAGTGCAGGTTTTTTCAGCAGTGGGGTTACTCGAGCCTGCTTATATGTAGTGGGAAAAGTGCCTGCAAGAAGGGATGTGTTAATTATGTGTGTAAGTGCCGGTAGGATGGACGGAGAGATGGCCTGGAGAAGGTGTGATGGAATGGGGTCAAGGGAACAGGTTGTGGGGTGGTTGGAGAGGAGGAGTTTAGAGACCTCAGTGTCAGTTAAAGGAGAGAACATAGGGAAAGAAGGGTTGCATACAGGAGCCAGGTGTTTGACAGGGTGTGGTGCTGTGAATGTATTGCTGATGGCTGTAACCTTATCAGTAAAAAATGTGGCGAATATATCTGCTGTCAGTGATGTGTCAGGTGGTGGAGGGGGAGGGCAGAGAAGTGTGTTAAATGTTGTAAACAAGCTACGAGTGTCAGTGGTGCTGTTGATCTTGGTCTGGTAATATGAAGTTTTTGCAGTTTTAACGTTATTTGAAAAAGTTGCGAGCAGAAGCTGATATTTACCTAGATCAGCTGGATCTTTAGATTTCCGCCATCTCCTCTCAGCTGCCCTGAGATCAGTCCGATGTTCACGAAGGACGTCAGACAGCCAGGGGCTGGGTGGTGTAGTCTGTGCTGGTCTAGAGGAGAGAGGACAGATGTTGTCTAGACAGGTTGTTAAAGTAGAGCTAAGTGTGTCTGTGGCAGTGTTTACATCAAGCATGGAAAATACATTTATTGTGGGAAGAGAGGCAGAGACATCAGTGGAAAGGCGAGAGGGTGAGAGGGAACGGAGGTTACGACGAAAGGAAACCAAAGGTGGGGTCGGTTTTACAATGGATGGGAGAATCCTGTTGAATTGAACAAAGTAGTGATCAGAGACATGTAAAGGTGTAACAAGAATATTAGAGGTGGTACAGTTACGTGTAAAAATTAGGTCCAGCTGGTTGCTCGACCTGTGAGTTGCGGTGGTGTGTAGTCTTTCCAAGTCAAATGAGGCCAGAAGAGTATTCAGTTCAATGGCCTGGGGTTTGTCTTGGTGTATGTTGATTATGAATATATATTTTTAAATAATTACATTTTACTTTTTTGTCAACCATGTACACTACAGTAATGAAATAAACATATACTTGCAGAAATTACTTTCTAATAATCTTGCAACCACACATTACTATAAAGGGACTGGACAAAGAAAACTAAGGTTTACCTGACAGAGCAGGCCATCTCACCATAAGGTCTGGAAAAGCAGGGCAGTGGTTAACGACTTCTAATCTTCGATATGAGAAAGTCTTCTCCATTTTCTCACCAATAACCCTCTGATTGTTTTTCTTCTGAATTTCACAGAGTAGATCAACTCTCTCCTTCTCTTATGTGTACTCCGTTTCTCCAAATGGAAATGGTGGCAAGTAATTTACTTCAGCCTTCTTGGCCCTTTTCCTGCCTTTGGGGTAACCTTTATATTTGTAGTCTTTTTTTTTTTCTTCCTAACTTTTCACCTCCAGCTCTGGATAAGCAAGCTGACGGCCTTTTTACACACACATCTCATGAAATGTCACCTAGGGGGAAAGAAAAAATATAGAGACTGTGTCATGTTTCTCTGTCTAACTATCTAAATCTGTACAGTACTGTCAATTTAATCAGTATTGTATATGTAGTAGAGTGAGTGTTTGTGGTCAACTTACCTTGAATAAGCCGCTTCAACTAAATGGTGAATCCTCAATCTATGGAATGGATATTTAAATTGTTGTGCAGCTATTCCTGACAAAAAATTGCATACAGAATATGAATGCATAAAATGCATTTTCGGGTTTTGATTAATTTGATTGTAAGAAATATCCACTTAATCGATCCTCTGCTGTTTTTGTTCTGTCTTCTAAGGCATCCCGTTATTGTTTTACTGGAATAAAACTATCAACCTATGCGCAAATTGATTCTGACTAAACTGCAAGCCGATTGAGGCTGCTTTAAATAAATTACAATTCACTGTGAGATCCGAAAAAAGAAAAGAAAAGAAAAGTGATTTGTTCAGTTTTTGTTTTCTCAAAATACCTTCTTTTGTGTTTCACAGAAAAAAAGAAAGTCATACAGGTTTTGAACAATGTGAGGTTGAGTAAATTATTACAATTTGTTATTATTTTGGGGGTGAACTATCCCTTTAATAGTTGAACTTGGTATGGTCTTAACCTGGTAATTATAATCGGCATGGTGCTATCGGTTAGCCATGTGCATGAAGAGCCACGTATGCAAACGTTATCCATTAAACATAAATTAATAATAGTGATGGGAAGATCGGATCATTCTACTGATTGGATCTTTGAATATCGGTCATCAAAATGAATGAAACTTTATTTAAGTCATTTTGTTCATTTGAGCGGAGTGAAATTTTAAATTTCAATAGCCTAAATCAGAGAGTGATTCTTTCTTTTTTGTGACCACGCATGCGCAAATGATTAGTTCACCTCCTGAGTCCCTAGTCTTTAGTTAATTTGTCACATGACAGCCGCATATATTCTGTATTGGAGACCTAAATTATTTCCGGTAGTATTAAATTAGTTCTTGAATGAAAGCATGTAACGCATGCGTGATCACATAAAAAGAACGAATCACTTTGAGACAACTCGTTACTCCGGAGTCATATAAAAGATTCGTTCAAAATAAACAAATCTTTTAACGACCCATCACTAAAAGATAACGCTTGTTAGCGCCACTGCAGGTCACTCCAGGACTGTAGAAAATAAAATAAAGGTGGTTGCACATCTGACGTGTAGTGGACGACATGGCACGTTATAATATAAAAACGATTGACGGCGTCCAGCTCCGACTCCGGAGGCCACTCAAATTTCTGCCGTGCCACGAGCTCAACTCACAAATTTTCCATTAAATTCAACCTAAATATTATTATGGGATATTATTTACTCTAGCGTTGTTCATTCGTGAAGAAGGGGAAAACCTTGGTGACTTTAGTGTGAACTACTTCAACGTGCCTTGTGTTTGATAGCCTACTTGTGTCGTGTCCTAAATTCTAGTCAAGTGTCCGACCGGCTTAAGCCAGCAAACGTTACTAAATGACTTCTGTAGCTAATATATTTTTTTTCAACTTACCTTAGTTGAAAGGGATAAATGAAGGTGAAGAGATTTTCGTTGGACAACTTGCCTATTCAACCGTCTCTTTCTGTCTGAGCGCCAAATGTGATGTCAGTGCGCATGTGCAGCAAGTACCTAGTTGTGTATCCTATATTTTACTTGCGTTTGGCAGTTTTTTTATCAGTGTATAATCATTGTAAATATTACTTTGGTTTTGCCATTTAAATTTACGTATTGATCTGATCCCGAAAAAATACAAGAAAACACCAAGTAACAAACTGAATTATATGTAACTTTTTGAAGTAGAAAGACCAACACGGTATTCAATTGTATAAAGTACTCCAATAAACTTGACACTTTTTACAAGTTAAACATTTTTTTTTTTTCAGTGATTAGAAAATCACATCTTATAATGATTTCCGAAGGATCATGTGACACTGAAGACTGCCGTAATGTTGCTGAAATTTCAGCTTTGATCACAAATTGCATTTTACAATATATTAAAATAGAAAACTGTTCTTTTAAATTGTAAAAATAGTTACATTTACATTTATGCATTTAGCTGACACTTTTATCCAAAGCGACTTACAGTGCCCTTACCAGTTCAGCTTTAGCCCACAATCCCCCCCAATGTTTTTACAGTATTTTGGATCAAATAAATGGAGTCTGTGAGCAGAAGAGACTTCTTTTAAATGGTAGTGTAGGTCTAAAATTAAGTAAAGTTTATGTAAAGAAAATGTAGTCTGATTACTTCTTTTAACTTAAAACTTGATTTTGATCATTAAGTCTCCTCACATTCATTCTCTGTCTGTCACATTCAAAAACCATGCATAAACGTTATTTTCTCAAAAATACAAACCTGTATATACATGTTGCTCACATATTATTGTAGCCCAGTTTGTGCTGAATGTGTTATCAGACTTTAGCCATTCATATGTTTTTAAGCAACTGAAAAAAGCACAAATGTCAAGGCATGTCAAAACTTCTCCAGGGCCCAAAACACCCTCAGACCCCAGAGGGTTAACCCCATTGAGCTTTTGTGGGATCAGCTAGACTGTAAGGTGCGTGAGAAGTGCCCGACAAGACAGCCACATCTATGGCAAGTGCTACAGGAAGTGTGGGGTGAAATGTCACCTGAGTATCTGGACAAACTGACAGCTAGAATGCAAAGGATCTGCAAAGCTGTCATTGCTGCACATGGAGGATTGTTTTGATGAGAACTCTTTGAAGTATTTTAATAAATTCTAAAATGTATTTTCAAAATAAGTAATTTTTCACATTATTAATGTTCTGCCTATTCATTGTGATCAGTTGAATGCCACTTTAATTAATAAAAGTACCAATTTGTTTCCATAAGAGCAAAATCTGAACATTATTCCAAACATTTGACATCCACTGTAAGTGTGTGTGTGTGTGTGTGTGTGTGTGTGTGTGTGTGTGTGTGTGTATTATATGTCTATTCACTTTTTATTTTTTATCTATTTTGTTATGATCTCTGTCTTGTATTTTTGGTGCACTGGAAGCTTCTGTCACCAAGACAAATTCCTTGTATGTGTAAGCATACTTGGCAATAAAGACTGAAGATTTCTTTAGCAAGCACCATTATTCAATTCTTCCAGTTTTAGTCCATTCCAGAATAAATAAAGTGAACCAGACTAGCCTTAATTTCTTCAAATAAGAATTTAAAATCTACAGGTACAGCATTTTGTGTGTATAATTTCTTTACTTGTTAAAGATGGAACATTTTGGTTTGCATCATTAATAATTTCCAATTGTATGACATTTCTGCTACATCTTGAGAGAAACAACTCACAATGAATGCTTCTTTGGGCAATACTGAGGGAGCAAACATTTTCTTAGAATTGCTAATCAGCTCATGGATTGGACGGTGTCCCAGTTCTTTGTTCTCCTCTGATTGGTGGACCCATTGGGTCATGTGCAACAGGTGAGAGTTTTTTGTATTTCTGAGAAATAGGAACACTTCATTAACCCAGCATTTCTTACCAGGATGCTCCAGGGGGAACTTCTCTGCTGTTAATGTAGTTTCTGGTGTCAAACATTTGTGGCAAAAAGTGAATTTGGAAAATGTGTCTGCTAAATGACAATTAGTAACAAAAGGTAAAATGTTGTATTGTATTGTGTATTTCAATGTCGAATCCCATGAAGAAATAACTGAGGGACAGAGTCATATTTGAGTCTCGTTAAAATGAGTCTCGTTATGGGATGTTCACTCCTCAACTTTCACAGAAACACACACACATATAAACATAACTGATATTGTGATATAATTGATATAGATGATATTCTGGACAGGTGTCATGAGATATACTTTTCATTCCTGTAAACAGCTTGTATGGCATTATCACTGCATATGTCTATCCTTGTATTTCTGTGTTTATGAATGTATGTTTTACAGACTGAAGCCTCACATGTTCAATGTGTGCGTTAGAAGACTATTCCATGTTTCTTCTCTGTCCTTCTAAGGGTTGTTGCATTGCTGTACCAACGTTCCCGTGGAAAACTGGGATGTTGTGTGCAGCAACGTATGTATTATTGGACACTTAGTATATTGATAAGTTGCCCTTTTGATCTGATGAGAGCTGAGAGATGTTAGCACCGGATTCATGGCAAATACGTGTGTGTGTGTGTGCAGCGTGCTGAGTGTGATATTTACGAGCATCTGGCTGAAAATATATGGACAGATTTAACAAGCTACCTTACTACAGCTGTCACACTTCAATACGTGTGACAATTTGACCTGACACCCTGAATTAGGACCTTGTCATGAAAGTACAGAACGTACTGTACCAAGAACAGAAATCTTCTTGGTACAGTCTCAAGAGGGTATAAAACCCCAAAACCTTAACTTTGGTCCTCATGAGAGTATAACTGGCTCTACGCACCTGTTTCCAGCTTTGAGGCCTCATTCATTCAGATTCATGATCTGTGCATTAATTGTCTTTCATTAATTTACTATGTTCATTACACAAAGACAAGGCATTGTATTATTATTAGGTTAATTCCAGGACTTAGTCCATGGATATATATCCTTAAGATATCTCTACTTAACATTTTATAATCAAATATAAATTTTTCTGTATTATTGCATTTATTCTCATTATTTCAGATTTTTATTCACTTTAATTTTAATTCTATAAAATAAAACTTGTTATTCCTTCAACAAATCATCTGAATACTGAAAGTCATTTTCCATCTGCTGGATCACACTGCACCAATATATATGGCAGATTTTGAGGTATCAAAAGTGGGCTTCATATACATAATACACATTACAAAAATGTATAGTTCAAGACGCAGCAACTTGTTTTAATGTGTAACATTATGTACAACACTATTAAAACTCCCAAGTCTTCAGCAGTCAAACTGTTTTATCAAACCCATTGTTTGATGATGATTGCATGTTTATGGAGCTCTTCATGGATTTCAGGTTATTAGAAGGCTGTGCACAATATATTTTGTACAGCCCTGAGCTATCCGAACACATCTGCCTGCGGTCTGCCCGGGAAGCTTGCTTCAAGAGAGTTAAGATGAAAGTGACTCTTTCTTTGAAGTTAGAGTCCTAAACTTTTAAGCATTCTCAAGAAGTCGAAACAAACGTAAATTCTTCTTGATATAAAATTCAAAACTGTTGATTGTATTTCTGATATGCATGTCAAAGTGAGGCAGTGACTTCATAGAGCAATGTCTCATTTTGCCACGACAGTATCAGGTATGACCCCAGGCTCGCTCAGGAATATTCCAATTGTTTGCAAAATGTCGTTTGGTGTCAAGCTCTGACATTTAGTGTAGCGCTTCTGTCCCCAGACCCTTTTGAATACTGTCATGGGGATGATAACAGGGAGATTATGGGATGGCTGAGTGGTGTGTGTATTGATGTGAAGCTAGAATATGTCTGTGTGAACGAGGAGCAAGTCACCAGTAAAGGTCTCCGCTCGAATCAGAAGGTCAATTTGTTGGATATCAGCCTGCCTGTCTGTGTACGCGTCACTGGCTAATTTTTTGTGCACAGAACACAGTGAAAACACTCTACATTTCCTCAATTTAAAAGGTTATGGTGTGGGAAGTTATACGGTTTCAACATAGTACAAGAAGTTTCAATTTGATTCAATTTATTTATTTCAATTTTTAGTTTATTCATTGTGTGAAACACCAAAGTATCTCTGCTTCCTTAGAATTATTATAGAGATTGTTGTAGAGTCTTAAATCTCTTTCCTATTTAATTTAAGATTTTTTTGACAGATTTTTGTATAAAAATTATTACAATTAAAAATGTTCAATAATATTTGTATACCCCTGTGCATATAGTTATTTGTTTACATAACTCTTTTTTATTTATCTTGTCTTAATTATCTCTATTGAAACATATTGTCTGTTTAAAAAGGCATAAAAACGTAGATGTCATTTCTGCACCACAAGCTGCAAGCAACAACATTGCAGAAATAATTATTGTTTTTAAATAGTTTTCCTGAAATGCTCTAACTGCCCCTTTCCCAATTCATTGTGATATTTGAATTGTTATTTTAACACATTTTTGCAAGAAATAAGTGTAAAGAACATATAAAAAATATTGCAGAGGTTTCAGTAGAATGACTATTATTTTATCCAATCAGAGCTCAATAACTATTTGGAGAAGTAGCAAAGGGGGATTTTGATGAATCTAAAGGAAGCTTTCAAATCCATACATCAAAAAGATTTGTTTACCTAACACCATTTTTGCATTTGTCTGGTTGCGACAAATAAACGTCTTTTGGTTGTTATAAGTTTGTCATTGAACAATTTTTATTTAACAAATTCATATTTAAAAACAAAATCCTTCACGACCGAAACATGAACGAGAATGATTCAATCCATTTAAAGATTTGTAAAAAAAAAAAAAAGATTCAATTACGAAACAGCATTAAACAAGTAGGTGTGGCTAAGAAAAAGCAGCTAGAGATGATTGTTTTTAAAGTCCGGCATACACTCGTAACAAACTGTTGTAGAAAGTTATCTAATAGACATTTTCCTTCTGCTGTGGATGTTACTCTTTAAAACAGACTCAGTAAACTCAAAGGAACATTGTAGATGTGAGTGATGCTCTACGCTTTCTTCAAAATATTGATGCGCTTTTGTTTTCTAGTGTCTTGTCAGACACATACGAAGTATGTTGCTTAAAGGAATCACATTTGCTAATATAAAGAGCTTTAAAACTTTATTTTCATATAGTTAGTGTTAACTGCGCTTATAGGCTGTAGCTTTATTGACTTTGGCATTGCATGTATTTGAATGATACTTGAGGCAAGTGAATAGCTGCATATATGCAGTTTAGTTTATGTTTATACATGTATGGTTTTAGTTTACTTTTATGAATGTGTGGAAATACTACCTTTACAAGTCATGCATATTTAAGATGGATGCAGGTGTAATCTTCCAGGGGTAATCGAGTCTTAATTATCTATATCTTGTTTGATTTTGGACTTTCATCTTGAAACTTTAAATAGACCTAGAGTTGAAGTTCTTGTTAACAATCAGCTAGAGACTTTAGACAACGCCGCTAGAGACCAAAGCTAGAGCAGTGTTTCCCAACCACAGTAGTGTGCCATGAAAGATTGTCAGGTATGCCATGGAAATTATAAAATTACACAAAATAAATAACTGCTTAAATAAAAAATAAAAAGAATCGGGGGTCGGATTCTACTATTGATTGATTACAGCAGTAGTCAATTGTGCGCTTGGCAAACGCAGTCACCGAGGCAGATCACTTTATTGGTTACAGCTGCGGCCAGTCGCGTGCTTGGCTACAGCAGCGCATGCACAGTGCATCTGTGTCTGACAGGAATGGAGCTTGAACTCTGAAGAAGAGGCACTTGTTAAACTTCTCATTTGTAAACAAGCTGAATGACCTGGGAAATGTACCGACTGGCTGAATGAGAGGGGCATGGTGTTCGTTCACTTTGGCATCTTTCGTCTTCCTTGTTAATCAAAGAGAGAAAAGTGTTGAAGAGCTATGATTCATGTGTAAACGTGAATGATGTTTATACACATTAAGGGGCTTTCACATGATTTACATCAGCACTAGAGAATACATTGAAGTCTATGAAGTGATGCCACTTTACACCAAAGTGTTTTTCCACACGTTTTTGCTTCACAAATAATGTCTTTGTGTGTACAAAGCAACAAGACATATTTTATTGTGCCATGGTATTATTTTTTTAGTAAAATGTGCCGTGGCAGAAAAAATGACAAAGTGATATTTATCAAAATATACCACAATCAAATTAGCTTTGAATACAAACAAGATTTTATTGCTAGTCTAAAACTTCAAACTAACTAACACATATAGACAAACATAAACAACAGCTTGGTAAATGAGCTGTAAAAGAAAGTGAACGTAAGCACATCGGTGAGTTCATGTGAGAATTCGGAAGCTGCACTTATTTACAACAGAAGAACGAATGTCACGTTACAGTTCGGCCATTTCAAACTGAATCAGAGCCCTGGATGGAAGGGCTGATTTAAAGTTCAAAACATTTAAATTATTGACTTGTTTCTTAGATAAACCTATTGATTCGCTTCAGAAGACATTCATTGAACGATTAGAGACACATGGATTACTTTTATGCTTCCTAACTATGACTTTTGGCCGTCAAAGTACTGGCAGCCGTGTACTTCTATTATAAGGACCTGACAGAGATCTATCGTCTTCTAAACATCTTAATTTGTGTACTGCTGAAGGAAGACAGTCATACACATCTGAGATGGCATCAGGGTGAGTGAGAAATGAGATAATTTTCATTTTTGGTTGAACTATTCCATTAATGGGCCCCCAAATGACGTAGGGAAGTCGTGGAAGTAGAGATCGAGGCGTTTTTGCAGCTTGGTTTCACTAAATGCTTTTATTGCATTGGGATTACATTTTGAGTTTTAAAATTTACAGTATGTTTTTATAGTAGATTGACCTTTATATGTCAAAATATCAAGGAAATTTAAGCGCAGCGTAGTTCTAGCAGGAAGACTAGCAGCTGTACATCATCGCACCATTAGTTGGGTAATTCCCAGACAATCACATGTAAGCCATTGCTTTATAAGTTTGCTCACAATCTATCACATTGCTCTTTCAGTGTGCTAACAAAGCAACCTCCACCACCCCACCACCACCAGTTGAGTCCTGTCCAGCACGGGGGTAGGCTCCTCACCCCTGCCTCCTATCTCCAGCAGGACATGACGGTTCCGAGTACAACTTCTTTGGACAGCCAGACGGGGCCTAAGCCAAAGAGAGACATTACTTTTCTGTTTTATATTCATCAAATAAATGTCATCTTAAATTTCTTAAATTAAAGTCTGCAAGTCTTCCTGATAGAAAATGTATTCCTCATGACATGACCCCTTTAATATAAGTGGCCTGTCTCTGCTAAATAGACTCTCATAATAATGAGAGTAAAAATGTATGTAGAACAGTGATAATGTCATTTTCTTTTCTTTTATATGTTTTTTTTTTCTTTTACATTTTCTGGGGACCCCCTTGCAGCCCCCAGTTTGAGAAACCCCTGTTTTAAAATACATTTAATACTTTGCCATATTTCAGTGTTGTCTTGAGCTGCAGCTGAAAATTATTTACAAAACCTTGCCTTCTGCTCTTTAAATCTATTTTAGTATCTTCTTTGTTCAGTGTCTCCCTATATCTCTCTCTCGTCAGCCCCTCATTTCCCAGTGGCTGGCAGCAACGCTCTTCAGCCTAATGACACTGTAATTGAGCGTTACACAGATAGCCGTGGCGTGGTAATGGAACAGCTCTGTGCTGCCAGAGCAATCTCGTGCTGAAATGATTTGTTTGTCTAAATGCTCATCCCTCTCCTCGTGCTGTGAGATGGTCGGATCCTATGGCACGATAGTGCGTAGCTTCTTTACAGTAGATCACACCTATCCTGAAATGCCACTGGCGGTTACCTGCTGGCTAGTCCCAGAGAGGATGCATCTTGTACTAGGAAGGGTTTTCAAGATGCAGACTTTTATCCAGATCCATTTGAATACATTTCATTTTCAAAATGCTCTCCATCCACATTGCCATTTTTAAACGTTTTTCCAAAGTTGCTTATCCACACTGAAATGTCTGAAAACACTTAAACCCCATTACTGCTCATGCGAGAAAAAAACTGTAAGAAGTGTGGCACTGCGTTATTGCTCTGTTGGGTATAAAACTGTCCTAGTGTTCCATCACCGGACAGCAATTCCAAGTAAACTTCCCGGCGCCTTTGAAGGAATATTTGAAGGCTGTACAAGGTAACATTTATCTTTAACAATGCTATCAAAAGGGATAGCAGGCACAACAATGTTGCTACAACATGGGCTTCCATCTTTGATTGTTTTGGGTGTAATGGATCGCATGACTGCATCACATGACAACTAATACGTCATCGTTTTCGAAAATCACAATCAGTGAAAATGTGAAATGTAATTCATATATAAAGTACTCATTTCCAGTATATAAAAATGTGTTTGCATAGTCATAGCCCCCTGCAGATAGGGTCCAGACATCAGAAAAGTTTCGGTCTGGACAAGTTTTTTTTTTTTTTTTTTTTCAGTTTAGATCGGAATATGAGTTTGTGTTAAGGATGTGACAAAAATGGACACATGTTTTTGGGAGACCACATACTTTTTAAAAACTGTGAATTTAAATGCCCAATCCATAAATACAATAGCCACAGCATTTATCATCTCAGTGTGGACGGAACGCCAAAACATTGCCAACTTAATGTGTTTTCAAACAAAAACATATTAGTGTGGTCATGGCCTAAGGCCTGAAACTTACCATACACAAATACATGAACAAAAATGCTTCTCGATACGCAAACTCGATTTCACACTGCATTCCGAAATGTGTCTGTGCAATTCATAACATAAGACAAGTGCTTGTTGCTTTCTTAGCATTGCCACAACGGGTGCTGTAGCGGGCATTACTTGCTTGTTTGGCTGAGGTTGATAACAACCTCATAACAAAAGGCGACTGATTGGTATCACGAGACTATTGTATTTAGTGTCACAGAATCATAACACACTGGAGACAGAAAGATTTTAATGTCCTTAAAAGTGATGTATTTATTCATTTTTTATGCTAAAAATTCTTGTTTCTATGGTGCCTTGATCTTGCCACAGAGGAAATCAAAGAATAAAGGTAATTCTGCAACTTTAGTTCTCCCAATTGCAACATTTTATAGTCTAAGTATAGGTACATTTAAAATGATAAAGTCACAACTATATCATGCACACTTCATGTTTTACAATTTAGACTTTATATCTTGCAAATTGCAAGTGTATATCTCATAATTGTGAGAAATAAAGTCACAATTGGGAGACATAAATTCAGTATTAGGCTACTTTATTTTTATTCTGTGGCAGAATCTGGCTTCTATACACATCCCAGCTTAATATACAGAGACAGCTAAGTAAGCCAATCATAGGTTGATTTCCCCCAAATGTGTTAAAACTGTGGTGCTATCAAAACATTTCTCTGTTTGTTTGAGCATCACGACCAGGCTGACACAGCAACATTGACTCGACCAACCATTTGTCCCACCAATTCGATGGAGGAGGGCAATGGTAGGTGTTCAGGAAACACGGGACAAGTTGTTCGATCAATGGCAGATATTCGGGAAAGCCGTTCGAAATCAATGTTTATTTTTGCATTTTCCATATGGTGACGCTAGTTGCGCAGAAAGTACACCCTTCACCTTTATTGCTGAAGTATGTTATTTTTTCTGTTTAAATACTTTCCCCTATCCCATCTTAAAATGCAGAGACAACGGTATGTAGGCCATTTGAAGGTAATTATTTTTCGAAAACCATAAACACCATGTGTTAAAATTCTTGTTTGTTTATAATGACCTGCCCCAACAACATTACTAAACCAATGGTATGAGTTGGGGGGATGTGGGTGACCATTGTTTTCAAATAGCTTTCCCGAATATCTGCTGTTTATCGTACAAATAGGTAGCTATGTTGGGAGGTTCAGACAAACAGAGCAATATTTTTATAGTGCCACAGAGACACAGTTTACACTTTTTGAGGAAATCAATCTAAGAATAACTTTTACTGCAGTTGAAGCTCAAGTTGAAGTTGAAGTTGAAGCTAAGATGGGATAGGAGAAAGTATTTCAACATCAAAAAAGATAACACCTTTTTGGGATTAAAGTTTGGGATTACAAACTAGATGTTGTTCAATCTTTGAGCCAGACATTGGTTTTTAGAAGGTTTCCTGTCCTGCTGTGACTTTTGGTATGAGAGAAATTGAGCCATACTTTAAATATCGCGCTGGCAGATAAGAGCGCGATTTATACAGTGCTGCTCTATCTATCTCCTCTTTCTTTTTCAGTCACAGCTCGCCTGCTCTCACCACACCGCCGGCACAGGGAGGTAAAGTTCAAACGCTTTACAGGAGGAGATTAGAGAGAAGACTTTGTGTGTTATGGTGATTCAATAAAGCTTTTCTATCAGTTCTCACTTTGCTCTCTGGCAGTCATAAGTAGGCTCCAGTAATGGTATGGTGTGCGAGTCTGGAGATTTTATTGGGACCTGAAAAATAAATAAAAAAAAACAAGCTTTTCCTCAGGGTTTCATTCAGGAAAGTGTTTATCTAAGAAGCTCTCACTCTCTCTGTCTCTCTACAATTGTCAAAGGAAAAGAGAGAAAGTAGTATTAATGCTATTATTATCTCTAGAACATTAGTTTTACCATAGGGGAACAAAGAAAACTTTGAAACATTCTGCTGGCAAGTTGTTAGTAAATGGTTTTGGGAAGGTTTGTGAGCGTATCTGTGTGTCTCTTTTGAATGAATCCAACAGAACAAGCATGTAGGAGCACTTGCAGAAAATGTGCATGCCTGAGGGTTTCCACAAGTCATTATATTTACTAGATATTAATAATTTAGACTTTAAAGGGTGCACATTCTGAACTTGGCCTATGTAGAATGACAGAATTTAAATTTTTGAATGAACTATCCCTTTAAAGAAATAGTTCACACAAAAATGAAAATTCTCTCATAATTTACTCATCCTGAGGCCATCCTTGATGTGAATGACTTTCTTTCTTCTGCAGAACACAAACTGAGATTTTTGAAAAATATCTTAGATCCATCAGTCCATGCAATGCAAGTGATTGGTGAACATATTTAATATAAAACTGGACTTTAGCAGTTTCCTTGGTGATCATGATTTCAAGCTTGATTACACTTCCTTGCGCCATCTAGCACTCTGTGCATGCATCGAGCACTAGGAAGTGTAATTGAGGTTGAAATTATGATCGTGCCTAGACTGCTGATGTCAATGAAAAAGGAGTTATATTTTGGTCTGTTCTCACCCAAAACCAATTCGATGGCTTCAGAAGACATAGATTAAACCATTGGAGTTGGATCGATTACATATATGCTACCTTTATGTGCTTTTTGGAGCTTCAAAGTTTTAGTCACCATTTGCTTGCATTGTATGGACCTACAGATATTCTTATAAAAATATTTGCTTGTATTCTGCAGAAGAAAGTCAGTCATACACATCTGGTATGGCATGGCGCGAGGGTGAGTAAATGAGATAATTTTCATTTTTGGATGAACTTTTCCCTTAACAGGCTGTTTTTATTACTGTAGCTTTAAGAATATGATATTATAATTATCATATGTATATCAAAAAGCAAGGAGAATCCTGCATTCCCTTTTAATGTTTTACATCTTTTTGCCATCTGGAATATATGAGAAAAGTTCAGTTATTTTTAAAATTGTTTGCATATATATTTATTGTTGTCACGTCACAAAAAGGCAGTGGCATCTTCCATCTCACTAGCTATTTAAAGAAAATCTAAAGTAAACAGATACCCTTTCCCAAAAAGTTACTTGCCATGCATTTGGGTTGAACGAAACACCAGTTAACCCTGGAAATGGTTAACAACCTTAATTGTAAATGTTTAATGTGTTTAATTTTAGAATATTCATTATTCATTGTGGCTCTGATTAATGTCTCTCCTTTCACACAAAGTTAATTGTATGACGTTCACTTGCGCTGGCAAACCCAGAGATGTACAGGTCCTTCTCAAAAAATTAGCATATTGTGATAAAGGTCATTATTTTCCATAATGTAATGATAAAAATTAAACTTTCAGATATTTTAGATTCATTGCACACCAACTGAAATATTTCAGGTCTTTTATTGTTTTAATACTGATGATTTTGGCATACAGCTCATGAAAACCCAAAATTCCTATCTCAAAAAATTAGCATATCATGAAAAGGGTCTCTAAACGAGCTATTAACCTAATCATCTGAATCAACTAATTAACTCTAAACACCTGCAAAAGATTCCTGAGGCTTTTAAAAACTCCCAGCCTGTTTCATTACTCAAAACCGCAATCATGGGTAAGACTGCCGACCTGACTTCTGTCCAGAAGGCCATCATTGACACCCTCAAGCAAGAGGGTAAGACACCGAAAGAAATTTCTGAACAAATAGGCTGTTCCCAGAGTGCTGTATCAAGGCACCTCAGTGGGAAGTCTGTGGGAAGGAAAAAGTGTGGCAAAAAACGCTGCACAACGAGAAGAGGTGACCGGACCCTGAGGAAGATTGTGGAGAAGGACCGATTCCAGACCTTGGGGACCTACGTGAAGCATTGGACTGAGTCTGGAGTAGAAACATCCCCGCATTCCCCAGGTCAAGCCACTTTTGAACCAGAAACAGCAGCAGAAGCGCCTGACCTGGGCTACAGAGAAGCAGCACTGGACTGTTGCTCAGTGGTCCAAAGTACTTTTTTGCGGATGAAAGCAAATTTTGCATGTCATTCGGAAAATCAAGGTGCCAGAGTCTGGAGGAAGACTGGGGAGAAGGAAATGCCAAAATGCCTGAAGTCCAGTGTCAAGTACCCACAGTCAGTGATGGTCTGGGGTGCCATGTCAGCTGCTGGTGTTGGTCCACTGTGTTTTATCAAGGGCAGGGTCAATGCAGCTAGCTATCAGGAGATTTTGGAGCACTTCATGCTTCCATCTGCTGAAAAGCTTTATGGAGAGGAAGATTTCATTTTTCAGCACGACCTGGCACCTGCTCACAGTGCCAAAACCACTGGTAAATGGTTTACTGACCATGGTATTACTGTGCTCAATTGGCCTGCCAACTCTCCTGACCTGAACCCCATAGAGAATCTGTGGGATATTGTGAAGAGAAAGTTGAGAGACGCAAGACCCAACACTCTGGATGAGCTTAAGGCCGCTATCGAAGCATCCTGGGCCTCCATAACACCTCAGCAGTGCCACAGGCTGATTGCCTCCACGCCACGCCGCATTGAAGCAGTCATTTCTGCAAAAGGATTCCCGACCAAGTATTGAGTGCATAACTGAACATAATTATTTGAAGGTTGACTTTTTTGGGGGTATTAAAAACACTTCTTTTATTGGTCGGATGAAATATGCTAATTTTTTGAGATAGGACTTTTGGGTTTTCATGAGCTGTATGCCAAAATCATCAGTATTAAAACAATAAAAGACCTGAAATATTTCAGTTGGTGTGCAATGAATCTAAAATATATGAAAGTTTAATTTTTATCATTACATTATGGAAAATAATGACCTTTATCACAATATGCTAATTTTTTGAGAAGGACCTGTATTATGTGTGTGATGTGTTTGCGCATATTTATCTACCTATTTACAATGGCCCCACAAATAACTCTATTTTGACACTTAAAGGAATAGTTCAGCTTCAGTACCAGTTAGGCTCAATTGACAGCATGTGCGAGACAATGTTGATTACCGCAAAACTTTATTTAGACTCGTCTCTCCCTTTCTTTAAGAAAAGCAAATCAAGATTACAATGAGGCACTTCCAATGGAAGTGAATGGGGCAAAGTTTTATGAAGGTTTAAAGGCAGATATGTGAATCTTACGAGGTTACGCTGTGTGCTCTGTCACATTAGCTGTAATAGAGTTTGCTGATCACCCGTCCCTGACTGGATAATGTCATGTTTATAAATTAAAGTCAAAGGTCAACTCCTCGCTGCCACCTGCCCACCTTCTGTTAGACTGTCAGATCAGAGTCTCAAACGAAGACATATAAAGTTAACGCTCATTAATCCAACCAAAATCCAATAAACAGAAGATCACCATGACTGCTGCTGGGAGACTTAGATGACAAACAGGGGATGAGTTTTAATTATGAAAGCTTCAATATGTTTACAGGAACACACACACACACACACACATTTTCCTTTGAGCTAATGATATAATGTACCCACCTGCATAACTAAAGAACATTCTTAATAAACAGTGGAGAAGTTCTTAATTGAATTCCGTAGATATTGTGAAAGTACAGGCGTACAGATGCAGACGGGTGTGTATGTGCTTGTGTGTTTGGAGAGAGCAGGACCCATCTGTCTGTGTTGAGCAGATTAATAACTCTTCTCTTCCACATTTAGTCCCAGAGTTATGAAACACACTGATTCATTAGTTGTGGCAGATTAGCCCTTATAGTGTCTTAGGCTTTGTTCATACAGCAAAATCAGACACATAATATATGATGTTTACATGCCTGATCCAAATCACATATAGTCAAGCACATTTAGCACTGTGGAGTTCTATAAAGTAAAGTCTTGATAAATTAGTTTTTACAATAATGTTATACATTTGTTTACTTACAATGTCCAATGCTGTATGTACATGAATCCCACCAATGTGTCATTTCCACTACGTCTAAAATTCTGTATTGTTTTTAATAGAATTCTATGGTAGAAATGTTTTTGAATTAAAAAGGCTGACCTCTTTGTCTTACTTAGGCTAATTTAATAGCTAACATTTGATGTATCCTAAAGGCATTCAATTAAAGAATATTTGTATATTTTTAGAATATTCTGCTTGGAAATGTCACCTAATAAAAAAGTTCTGCTCACAAGTGAAACATACCATGATTTTTATGTCTCATATTTAATCTCAAACATGATCTTCACCAACACATTTGTTGACTTGGTTAACAAGTACACTAAAATTTGACTAACTTTATCAGGGGTGAAATTATCTGGTGTTGAGGAAATGATGTGGATTTTTCAAAATGGAGAGAAGTAGGCTAGTTTTCACACATTAAATATTGGAATGTTTTATGTTTCTATTTGTCTGTCCATGCTGAACGTGAAACACTGTGATATTTGACACACTCCCAGCCAGCTGAACACATTTGTGGTATAATATAGCTTAGCAGAAGTAAAACTTTAGAGCAAGGGTATTCAGCAGGGGGTCCGCAAATTCTAGTTTGTATACTTAAAGGCATTCGTAATTATCGCTCACATGCGAGCGATAGCGCGAGAGAGAAGTATGTATTTTAATTAGGGCTGTCGATTTAACGCGTTAATTCAGTGCGATTAATTTAATAAAAAATAATGCGTTAAAAAAACGCAATTAATCGCAATGCCCCAGATTGTAATAAGAAAGATTCCTGAGAAATTCAAGCTTGTAGTACCACCTGTTTACTCCAGAGGGCAGTAATTTAAATTTCAGCTGTGTGGCAACGCACAGTTTATACAGTGAAGAAAACAACCATCCAGCAGACAACACAAAACAGACATTCTTTATGTTCTTGCATTCAAAAGATTTGATGGAGAGCAAATTCGAACTAAGGGATCTCAAGATGTGTTCTAAGTATTAAATTATATTTAACTTGACACAGAGACCTAAACATTTTATGTTTATGATGCAACGCACCCAAGACGCTACACAAGCATGTCTGACGCTTGTTGAAACTGACAGACTCTTAAACAAGCCCTCATAATAAATCTATATAATAAACAAATTCACTTGTGAAATGGATTGCTGTGAACTGTATGCCAATGATTGACTTATGTTCAATATTATGTAATAAACAATACATTATATTGTAAAGCCACTTTTTGTATTGTCTTATAAATGATTAACTGTTCTGCCACAAGAATGTAATGCATTTTAATTATCTGAATATATATATATATATATATATATATATATATATATATATATATATATATATATATATATAATTTTTAATATTTAAAGATAACTATGTATAATTATTTCATCATTATATATTGAATTATTGTTATATGAAGGGCTTTCTCAGCAAGTATTTGTTTATGTGATTAAATCGCGATTAATTAATCAGGACATCGTGTAATTAATTTGATTAAAATTTGTTATTGATTGACAGCCCTCATTTTAATCAAACGCACCTGCATGCCAAATCGTCCTCTTTCTTTTCAATCCTTGCTCATATTTGCGCATCCTGTTGTATAAAGTACTGATTGGAACGCTTAACATTATTAAAGTGTGACAAAACTGTGCTAGTCAGCAGAAGCACAAAGCCTAGACAAACCATTTGCGCTACCACGCTAATCACGAGCCACTCAAAGCGCGACAAACATCAGGTTCAGCAGTGCTGCAGTGGAGGGTTGCTTGAGGAAATGTGTCTGTCTGTCTGTGTCTATCTGTCTGTCTGTCTATCTATCTGTCTTTTTCTTTTAATTAAGGAGGGGGTATGGAACAGGGATTAACAAGGAAAATGTAAAATGCCAGAAAATGATGCAGACCCTGCTGTACATTATTTTATTATTATTTCAATAGCTTTGCAATATAAACACCATAAATGATGTTCATACAATAATATGGTAGCCTTCCATACACGTTTTTATAGGCATAAAATGTAACACTCAATTTTATACAATATGCTGCTGGTCCTTGGTGTGAAATTTTTTGAAGACCCCTGCTTTAGAGTAATTGCACACATGAAATAAAGTCATACAGGTATGGAACAACATGAGGGGGTAATAAATGAAGGCAACATTTTCATTTCTGGGTGAATCATTCCTTAAAATATCTAAATCTATATTTTGTAATATCTATATCTAAACCTGGAAGTTTCCTGTTATTAACTTTTTAATAGCCAATGATGAGTTGTAGCCCTGACTAAAAGTGACTCATTTGAAATGAGAGCTAACTCTCGATTTTCTCACTATTATTATGCTCCCCTCTCTGTTGCTCTCTTTCTACACCAGTATCAATAAAGCCCAAACAGTGAACACTTTCAATAAGGTTCCAATCATTAACATTAGTTAATGCATTAGGTATCATGAACTAACAATGAGCCATTTATTTTTTACAGCATTTATTAATCTATGTTAATGTTAGATAATAAAAATACAATTGTTCATTGTTAGTTAATGTTAGTTCATAGTGCATTAACTAATGTTAACATATACTTTTGATTCTAAAATTGTATTACTATATGTAGAAATGAACATTAACTAAGATTAATTAATGCTGTAAAAGTATTGTTCATTGTTAGTTAATGTTAATAAATGTTGTTATCTAATGTTAACAAATGGAACCTTATTGTAAAGTGTTACCACCCAAAACAAAGCTAATATTGAGTTTAGTTGCAATCACTCTGTTTCTTTGTCAATCTCTCCTTGTGTGTTTGTTTTACTTCTTCGTCCACTGTTCAGTTAGCAGTTCCTATTTTTTTTTTTTATGTGTATATCTTCGTGTTGTGATCATGACCAAAATGCAAATCTGTGTGAAGGTGCAAGTTCAACTCAAGTTTGTGTGTGTGTTTTCTTGTCGCTCTCTTGTGCGTTCATGGAGTGTAAACAGGGATTGATTGGTCTAGGCTCCAGTTGCTCTCTGGAGATGACCCAGAGTTTAAAGGTGGGATTTTGTGTGTCGGAAATCGGCATGAAAAATCCACTTTGTCATTAAGCCACAGGACAGTAAACACACACACACACACACACACACACACACACACACACACACACACACACACACACACACACACACACACACACACATGTTGTGTTTCCATGTTTTATGGGGACTTTCCATAGACATAATGGTTTTTATACTGTACAAACTTTATATTCTATCCCCTAACCCTAACCCTACCCCTAAACCTAAACCTAACCCTCACAGAAAACATTCTGCATTTTTACATTTTCAAAAAACATAATTTAGTATGATTTATAAGCTGTTTTCCTCATGGGGACCAACAAAATGTCCCCACAAGGTCAAAAATTTCGGGTTTTACTATCCTTATGGGGACATTTGGTCCCCACAAAGTGATAAATACACGCTCACACACACACACACACACACACACACACACACACACACACACACACACACACACACACACACACACAGAAAGGAGGCAGAGAGAGACACCATTAAAAATGATGAATAGGCTCAGAGACCAGAGGAAGCATAAGACAGTAGGAGTGACACAAAGTGTTGTGTTTTGTGTAAAACTCTGCCCCAGTTCTGTAGCTGACACACACACACTCATTCTGATTGTGAAGTCTGCACATGCTCTTGTTCTTTTCTATTACAGGAGTTTTCATATGTTCACATTATAGATCTCCAGTTCTGTTTTTGTTCAAACTAGGGGCACAGACCCAGCTTTACATGGGGTATTTGTGTCGGCACAGGAAATCGTTTTTCCTAGAATATTAAAATGAAAAGATTGTGACTGTGTTTAATATAGAGAGGCATCTCAATTTAATATCATGCATTAAAATGCAATTTGACCCCAGTTCATGAATCATTGTGGGCTTTTTGGAGTTTTTTACATCTGTGGAACACAAAAGGAGATATTTTGTAGAATGTCCAAGCTACTCTTGCCCATATTATGAAAGTGAATGGTGACGATTCCAAAACCGACATAAAAGCACTATAACAGATCCAAAAAGGTAGTCCATACAAATTGTCTGCAATGTTCAAAGTATTCCAAAGCCATACGATTGCTTTGTGAGAGGAACAGACTGAATTTTAGTTATTCACTGAAAATCATATTCACTTTGCCATAGCTCTCAAATATCATTCAAATTTTCCTACAAATTGATGATATACAAATACAAAAACTTTGGGATCCCGGAATTTTCATTTTCATTCTCATAATTTTAAGATGAGATTCCTGTCCAATGTTAACAGTGTCTGCCATATTCCACACCCAGCTGTTCCCAGTTTGGTCAAATAGGTCCCTGCCATCACACTTTTATTAATTGCTTTCTATAGTTACATGCACATACCAGTTTTGTTTTAGTTTTTTTATTTAATCAGCCACATTATATACTGCACCACTTTCTCCCTAAAAATTCCAACTCTATCTTGGCACAAGCTGTTATTAGACATTGCTGTTGGCTCTTGCATACTTGTTAAAATATGTTTGGTTCATGATTTATTATATATATTAATTTGAGTTGAATTGAATTTTAATGAGTTACATCCTTGGATCTTACACTTGCTGATGAAACTCCATTGAAAAACACTATAAGAGTGTAAAACATGTAGAATGTGATTATCTGTTTAAGCCCTGAAAATATATACCGGCAGAGAAATCTGAAGGTTATCAGAGTTAAGTTTAAGTTTTTAAGTACTGCTGTTTTTCCCTAAAAAAAATTATTACTTTCCATAATATTTATGATTACTCCAGGTCCCACAGTGCAACACTGCATTTTTAAGCTCAATTAGTGGCAGAATAACAGCACAGCTCGAAGATCCAAGGGCAATTGTAGACTTTTAGAGACAACTTTCATTACAATCATCATATGCTTCTTGTATGCTGGAATAAATGGATACATCCAAAGACACCCATTTGTTGGCCATTTTGCTAATGCAAAGACAAAACAAGCTTTGTTTGGAAATCAAATACTTGCTTTTTATTTACTGAATACTGTCCAGTAAACTGCCTACTACACTTTAGAAATAGCAAATTAATATTCTACGCATACAGACATTTTGCATAAGTGCACATACAGTATACTAGCGTGGCTCTAAAAGGTTTTTGGGCACCTAAGTCACACTTAAAATGTTCTGAATATCATTGCATTAGATACCAAATATCAAAATAAGTGGTATCCGCAAACATGACCAATTGCTTTTAATCAACTGGTATCCAGGTAATTAGTGGATGTACAGTATGAAGTCAGTTCCCCTCACATTCACACAGTGTCCTAGAACAGTAACCACAGTTGTATTTCATCACATTGACTACGAGCATATGTAAAAATTTCTATAGTTTTTGTATTTTTTTAAATCTAGCAAACTTCTTTTTTTTATGTTTTACTTGAAAAGTGTGCTTGTGCAATATGAAAATTAAATTAGTTTGGCAAAACGTTGCAAAATGACATTACGTGGTTCATTAAAGCATCACAACACCCCAGCCGTTTCAGCACAGTTGAGCTCTCACCACATTTTTAAAAGATGCACACAAAGTGGGAGTGATCAGCAGTGAGGGGAGAAGAGGGAGTGAACCCAAAAACTGTCTGATCCAGTCAGATTTATTTAATAATGCAGTTAACAGCATCAAAGATTCTCACAATTGCTCATAAAAGAATGCACAAATTCTTACTTTTGTAAGCTCACAATGCATTACTCACACTGGTAATTTATATCTGTAATTTAATACTAAAATAATTGCCAAGCCATGTACTTTGTATCAAAAATATGTTAATGTTTTTACACTTCGATACACTTTTTTTTATCTTATTCCAAGACGATAATTTACAAATATAAGTGCTTAGATTGGTTAACACACTTACGCCGGTTTCACACATCCTCAGTGAGCGGGGCATGAGTGGCGCATTTTTGTTTGTGCGCCCATATTAACAGATTACAATGTTCCCACTGCATGGTGAGGTGATGCATCCCTGAAGCATCCCAGATGTGGCAGTGAGTGGATAGTTTCGGCGTTGAGCCTATTTTTGCCACGTGGCTCACGATGAGCTCAGTGGCTTTGGGTGCAGTACAACGATACAATAATTAGGAGATTATAGAAAAGACACAAAATATAATTATTCAAACCAAACCTATAGTACACTACAATTTATATGTCTGCATGCAAGTAAACTCAATAAAATAACTTAAGAAAGGAAAGACTTCATAAACTGCTGGACCTTTTACCATCTAGACACAACGTTAACCAGTCACAACCAAGCGTGCTGATAAATATGACTGCCCGCTGTTGTCCTTCAAGCAGCAATAACCTCAGCTTATTAAGAAAAAATTGGCGTAGGACCCCATAGATAACTTTTTCTGTGCAGAGATGCTGACTGATGCCGCTTGAGAATTTGAAGCACTGGTCACGTGCATGGCAATGACTCACATGTCAAAGGGTAAAGGCCACGCTTTCTCATGAATAATACAGAGAACACCTGTGACGTAGATTTGCTGTAATTAAATGGAAAGCTAAACCCGGTACATCACGCCATGTGACGTTGACTCAATGTTCATTTCAAACCCAGAAGACCAAAATAGCCAGAAATATCCCTAAATTAACCCTTTTCCTCTTGAAATAAAAAGAACGAATGCTAACATTATCTTCCCTTGTGTGCAAGACATATATACCTTTTAACATCTCAAGAAATGTGTTGTAGAGTTTTATGACCTTTTAAATAAAAAGCGACAGTTCAGAGGTGAAATGTCCACTGTGTGCCACTAAAAGCAACTTAAATGTTCTCCAGAACAGATGAGAATTTTAAGGTTAATGCGCTATCGAGTTTTATATTTAAAAATAAAAACAAAAATGTCTTTCTGCAAAGCTCTATCAGTAGAACTACCGTACAACTTCATCCTGATAATTCATATACAGGTCCTTCTCAAAAAATTAGCATATTGTGATAAAGGTCATTATTTTCCATAATGTAATGATAAAAATTAAACTTTCAGATATTTTAGATTCATTGCACACCAACTGAAATATTTCAGGTCTTTTATTGTTTTAATACTGATGATTTTGGCATACAGCTCATGAAAACCCAAAATTCCTATCTCAAAAAATTAGCATATCATGAAAAGGGTCTCTAAACGAGCTATTAACCTAATCATCTGAATCAACTAATTAACTCTAAACACCTGCAAAAGATTCCTGAGGCTTTTAAAACTCCCAGCCTGTTTCATTACTCAAAACCGCAATCATGGGTAAGACTGCCGACCTGACTGCTGTCCAGAAGGCCATCATTGACACCCTCAAGCAAGAGGGTAAGACACAGAAAGAAATTTCTTAACAAATAGGCTGTTCCCAGAGTGCTGTATCAAGGCACCTCAGTGGGAAGTCTGTGGGAAGGAAAAAGTGTGGCAAAAACGCTGCACAACGAGAAGAGGTGACCGGACCCTGAGGAAGATTGTGGAGAAGGACCGATTCCAGACCTTGGGGACCTCGCGGAAGCAGTGGACTGAGTCTGGAGTAGAAACATCCCCGCATTCCCCAGGTCAAGCCACTTTTGAACCAGAAACAGCAGCAGAAGCGCCTGACCTGGGCTACAGAGAAGCAGCACTGGACTGTTGCTCAGTGGTCCAAAGTACTTTTTCGGATGAAAGCAAATTTTGCATGTCATTCGGAAATCAAGGTGCCAGAGTCTGGAGGAAGACTGGGGAGAAGGAAATGCCAAAATGCCTGAAGTCCAGTGTCAAGTACCCACAGTCAGTGATGGTCTGGGGTGCCATGTCAGCTGCTGGTGTTGGTCCACTGTGTTTTATCAAGGGCAGGGTCAATGCAGCTAGCTATCAGGAGATTTTGGAGCACTTCATGCGTCCATCTGCTGAAAAGCTTTATGGAGAGGAAGATTTCATTTTTCAGCACGACCTGGCACCTGCTCACAGTGCCAAAACCACTGGTAAATGGTTTACTGACCATGGTATTACTGTGCTCAATTGGCCTGCCAACTCTCCTGACCTGAACCCCATAGAGAATCTGTGGGATATTGTGAAGAGAAAGTTGAGAGGCATAAGACCCAACACTCTGGATGAGCTTAAGGCCGCTATCGAAGCATCCTGGGCCTCCATAACACCTCAGCAGTGCCACAGGCTGATTGCCTCCACGCCACGCCGCATTGAAGCAGTCATTTCTGCAAAAGGATTCCCGACCAAGTATTGAGTGCATAACTGAACATAATTATTTGAAGGTTGACTTTTTTGGGGGTATTAAAAACACTTCTTTTATTGGTCGGATGAAATATGCTAATTTTTTGAGATAGGACTTTTGGGTTTTCATGAGCTGTATGCCAAAATCATCAGTATTAAAACAATAAAAGACCTGAAATATTTCAGTTGGTGTGCAATGAATCTAAAATATATGAAAGTTTAATTTTTATCATTACATTATGGAAAATAATGACCTTTATCACAATATGCTAATTTTTTGAGAAGGACCTGTAAGCTTGTAAATGTAGCTGGTAATGTAATGCAAACGTTAAACTGTATCGCATTACAATACATGTTCTATTTTATACATAAAACTGTGTGAAGAACAGGGAAAAAGTTAGTATTTATGAACTAATAATCTGCCATTTTACTCATGATTTGTGTAAAAGTGAATAAAAGTAATTGTTATGGCACCTCTAGTGTTTATTTCACACAGAAACTGCTGCAACACGTACAAGCCACATACAAATCATTTAGAAAAATATGTTTATAGTAATGTGATTCTTTGAGACCCAAGTATCTACAAATTATATACCAGTGATTTTATATTTTTAAAGGAGCACATTTTGTTACAAATATAATTGTATCACTGTTACAAAACTAACAATTGTATATACTGCAGGAATAGTAAGAATAGTATAATATGTAATATGTACTGTATGTTCCCATTACGCATCCCGTGCTGATTCCTCTAATGTTTTCCGAACACACAGCTGTGTTTTCAGCCTTGGAAGTGTGTTTCTGGGCCATTGCTGGTGTTTCAGAATGTACAGACTAAAGCTGTAATTTGCCAGGCGAAATCAATATCCTGTCAGTATACAGCAACACATGTTCTGCTGTTACTGTCGAGAGGGGCAAATACCATGCTGTATTTATGCAATGCAATACTGTTGTGTGATGGTCATGTTGGCATAGATTGGTCGGGCCGTGGGCCTTGAGGAGATTATTGGAGCAGGATTAGATTTCCTCAACAATATTAGGAAAGCAACCAAGCAAATATAGGAGCCAGAGAAGAGTTTGTATGTGTTTGTGTGTGTGTGTAGACAGAAAAGAGAGATCAATGGTTATAGTGGATACTCTTTGAGTGCTATCAGGTGCAGGGCGACCAATGCCAAATTAGTCTGATGGGATGCAGATGAGCTGAACTGGAAAAGAGGGGAGGCAGGTGGCATGAGCCTCGTCTAATGATAACTGTAGAAGTGGATACAGCAGAGCTGGTCTACAGGCCCCTCCTGTCTACTGTCTGTCGCTGGGGGAGGACTTTTTGTGTGCACCATCTGTTTCAGCACACCTCAGGGAGAGACACTGATGCCATTCAAATGCGGATGGGAGGTGTAAACGTAGCAAAGTCAATGCGTTTTCAACTGATCGTATTAGTGTGGACATAGTCTATGGATGTTATAAATGGAACACTACTTTATTTTGAGATTTAAATTTACTGCATTAGGCTTGTCTTGATACTAAATATGTTGTAGTTGGTACCGATACCGGTGACATTTCAAGGTTCTCGATACCAATTTGGATACCACAGCAAAACTAATATGGTAATGCACTATTGAACACACTCCTTTAGCCTATTTAAAAGATACATTTAAATGTAAATACAAATAAATTAAATGTAATGTAAATAAATAATTTAAATACCAGGCTGTATTCAGTGCGTACAGCACAATATGTAGTAAGCAGTATGCTAGTATTCCATTCTGAACATGGCCTAAGAAATAAAAGTGGAAAATAGGAGAAACAGAGAGAAAAGTCTGGGGGAGTGTGGACAGTATGTGCCATTTGCAGAAATAAGATTATAAAATGTCCCTGACTTTGCAGGGCAATTAGAGTCCAATTTGAATGCAAATGTCTTCCTCCTGCCCTTATGAAGATAATGACAGCTCCAGCATGCAAACACAACTTTCACAACAGCTCTGCTGGCACTGGAAAGGCTTGTGCATGCGTTTGACTGCGCGTCACACACAAGGTTGCCTTGGTGTGTGTGTGTGTGTGCACTCGACAGGTCGGATTTGTTCTTGTCTTGCAGTCTTGTGAAGTCAGGACTCGAGAACAGTGGTTCCCCAGCAGTGCCCCACTGCGCACAGCTAGCCCGAACTAATTCACATCCGCTCCTTATTAAGCTCTGTGCACTAAAGAGGAGAGCTCCAATTAACACAGATACATTTCAAAACACATATGTAATACATTTATTACACTCAACACAATAGCTCTTGATTGATTCAGTCGTGGACAGTGGTTCCACATGTTTGAAATGAGTTTGAAACTCATTTCCGGGAGCCCCCGGCATGATGTACAACCCCCCGCCCTTTCCCTGGGGAGGGGTGTGCCTAACGCCCCGTCTGCCGGCAGGTCATCCCGTCGTCCTGGATGAGGGAGGGGACAAGGGGAGGGAAAAAAAAATAATTTAGCACCTACACGCAGTAACAGCGATCTTGCCAAAATAACAAAAACATTTAAAAAAAGAGAGGGAAAGGCCAACAGTAGCAGTGGTAGAGAGAGAGAGAGAGAGAGAGAGAGAGAGAGAGAGAGAGAGAGAGAGAGCAAAACACTTACTTGCCGGTTCTCCGATACGTCATAGCTGGTCCTCGCCCACTCTTCAAACCTCCAACAGACGACAGCCGAGCATCCCCGGACGGATCGGATGCAGTCTTCCAGCCCCGCATTCTCGGGAAACAGAAAGGGTCTCCCTCTCCAGGTGGTCGGCCAGGAGCCCCACCCCGCTCGCAGTTTCATACCCCATATAGCGATTCGGCGGCTGATAGGGGTCTCCTCCTCCCCTGGCAGCGGTTCTCCCACTGGTGGTCGGTTAGGAGCCCCTTCTCCCTTCGCGGTCGGCGGCCGTTCGTCCGCTCTCAGGTGGCCATTCGTCCGCTCTCAGGCGGCCAGGCTCCTCCGTCCTCAAGTGGATGGCTGCGGCTGCTCCATTGGGGTGGATGGTAGTGGCGAGGACTCTACTACGGCACATCCCTCCTCCTCCCCGGATTTCGGCACCAGTGTAAAAGGATTAAAGAAAAGGAGGAGGCGAGAACCGGCTTGACAATATAAATAATATTTTAATAAGGAACTTAAACAAAAAGACAAACACACAAAGGTGTCAGACAGCTGCCTGTAAATCTCTCTCACTGTCCCACTGCAGTCTCCAGTCGGCCTTTATCCCTTTCTGAGGCTTGATTACCCTGATTAGGGGCGTGGTGTGTAGCAACACGACCCAGTCCTGCCCTCCACCCTGTCACAGTAATATCAACACAAAAAATGTGTGTAGAACGAACCTATTTGAATTGGGTAAACCTAACAAAATTAGACATGTTATTGTTACTCAAATAAATCTATTTTATTTAATTATGTAATAAATAAATTTAATGTTACTGTAGCATGCTAAAATCATGCAGGTGGGAAGCAATATTGTAGTTTAAAAACTGTGCTATGGTTAGCACAACATTTGCTCAAAAAAGTGAACAGTCAAATTCATATGTGACATCTACCTGTCCAAATAGTTTGCTATAGTAAGCTCCACTATTCTCAATAATGGTAACCCCCTAAATTCCAACATAACAGAAACTCTTCTAAATCTCAACATAACAAAACATTAAACACTAACAAGTATCCCCCTTTAGTTTCATCTTTAGGGATGGGATGGTATATCGAATTTCGAAGAATTTCCCATAAAAATGACTAACCATATGGTGGCATAACTCGATATTTTGAAATTTGCAATATTGTTTTAGGTCCATGTGATCATACATTAAATAACTTCTCAAGCATCATAATCCCTCTATCGCTTGATTTTACCACTACTGCGCTTTTTTTCTACACTGTTTACAGGGTTCACACAAGCTCCTTAAAGTGCTTGAATTTAGCATTTAGAAATGTAAGCACTGGAATGCCTAGAAAACCTTGATTTGATGAAAAGTGCTTGAGATTAAAATGGATTGTTTCTTCTGTGTAATGTGTGTCCATCAAAGATGAGGCAAACTCTACTTTCATTGAATAATATGTCTTAATATCCTTTCTGTTCTTTACAGTCATATAAGTAAAAGTAAAAAGAAATAGTCATTTTAATCTCACACAGCATGGATGCGCTAAAGAAACCGAGAGATTCTCATTGATGTTCCCTGAACTGGAAACAATTTGAAGCAATTTGAATCCTTAAAGTGACAGTACCTTTTTAGCATGTCTTATCCAACTTTTTGCTATGTTCCGTGATGCTTAGCGAGAAATATGGGCGTTATTCTGTTGTCAAGTAAACACAGCTGTTGTTGCGGCGTACATCCAATCATTCTTTCGTTGTGGTGTTGGGACTTTTCTTATCGCTGGGTCGTGTTTTCTTAGCGTGTATGATTTCTTATGAACATACACTAATCACTATATCAGTGTGTTACTAACGGTAATAAACTGCAAAAACGACATTAAGACAAAGAAAGTGCTGACCTTTGCAATTGGATCATCTAAAATGCATCTTATTACCAGCTATAAACGGGGTCTTAAAATGACTGCAGAAAGAGCTAGGGAATGTTCCACATCCTGCTGAAGTCCCACCGACATTCGTTTGCCCCGTCAGAACCCCAGGAAATGTTGATTTTCATAATGATATCCAGGCCTGCCATCAGGGGGGTCAAAGGGTACAGATGACCCCAGGCCCAAAGCCCAGGGGGGGCCCATGCAAAGGTCTATAGTTGACCTATAGTTAATTTTTTTTTATGACGTCTATCTAAATTAAGTAATTAACATCGCAATTTTCCCCGGCGCTATGTAGAAAGCAAAGATAGTGACCAGTCCACCTGCACTTGACCCACATGTGCGCAGTTTGATTGACATCAAACACAGCCCCTTGATGACAGTCTTACCTGCTTTCTTCACAGTAATTGGATACAATTATTTTATTGACATTTTAGATTTGTTTCCAGTGAGATATTGAGTTTATATATTGACTTTGCTGTTGTAAACATTATTGTTGCTACTCTAGAAACAACATTCTTTTAAAAAATAAGATATTTTTATAAATTATTTAATAGTCCTGGATGGTGCTGGAGTGGGTGTGGATGAGGGTAGTCCCACGGTAAGTGGTGGTTGCTGTTTTTTTGTTGTTGTCCGCACAGTCAAAATCTGTCACACATCACCCCCCACCCCCAACCCCACACACATTTGGAAAATATTGTCCCCCTGTCCATAAATCCTGATGGTGGCCCAGATGATATCAGAAAAATGATTTAAAGATAAAAACACACTTTCACATACTTTTTTCAAGACAGGTTCTGTTCAGTTCTATTGCTTATTCTGCTCCTGATCAGCCAAAATGTACTATTTTTGAAAGCTTATTTGTTTGTGATCTTTTCTTATAGAGAAACACTTATTTCAACTTTGAGCACTTATATTGTGTATTAAATAACTTTATTTTGATGAGAAATTGTAATGTGCATTTTGCTCATTTTTCAGAAAATAAAAAATGTTCTGTAATATTTTGTCATTCAGTTGTTATTATATAGAATCAAGATTACATTGAATCGTGACCCATCATGAGATGTCCCATCCCTATTCTTCTTGCATTAAAATCTCCCTATCAGGTCCAATCCAAAGCGTGCTGTGAAATGGAAATCCCCTGCCCAGTTTCATCAATGCTAAATTAACACCACAAAAAGTATTCATGTTAGGTTTCTGTTTTATGTTATTAATATATATATATATATATATATATATATATATATATATATATATATATATATATATATATATATATATATATATATATTTTTTTTTTTTTTATTTTATTTTTTTTTTTATGTGCCATTCTGTCTTAAAAATCAATAAAATGATGTTCACTTGCATGCATTGTGTTATTTTAAATATTGTGTTCAATAAACTTTTGAAAAAATTGAATAAAAGTTGTGACATTTTCTGTGGGGTCACTTGATACGCAAATATGTTAAGCAATAAATAAATAAATACTAATAAAATTATATTATTAATAAACTAATGTTGTTATTCAATTCAAAAATTTATATTTTACCTAAATACATTAGGCTAAACCAACAAACCTCTTTAAGTATTTAAAAAAATATATATATTGTTAGATTAAATAGAAATTGCTCCTTCAAGTAACAACAGCAGGATCCCTTTTTTTTTTTTTTTTTTTTTTTTTATATACAGTGTATAGGCCTACTTGAAATAACAAAGTTTAATTTTGATTTAAAGGAGAAGAATAAATATTCTATTCGCATGAAGTACCCTTAAGTGTTCCCAAAGTGCAATTATCAACAGTCTCTCATTCTCTCTGTGATTCTTATCGCCCTCTAATTTGAATGCCACTTTCGCGTTTCAAATGACTTAAGTCGTAATTGCAATTTATCTTTGGGGCTGAGTCTCACAGCATGATGAAATACGTCTAGTTCTATGAGAGTTCTACATCTTTTTTCTATATTCACTTCCATCTACAGGCCTACTACAACGTTCCCAGATCTTTAGAGACAAGGGACAATTTGATTTATAACTCACGCACCTGTTGTGAACACTTGTCATTTTTATTAAGTTTCACGTCAGGCACTTATTCTGACACTATTAGTCATCAGCAGATAAGAACGGCACAAACTAGGGCGCATCTCTCTTGATAGATGCTTTTAATATGAATTTGAGCATTTTTAGGCCAGCTGAGGGCACTCGTTCTCTTCCAGCCGAGCACATATTCTCGCCTGAAAAAGGCCACTGAAAAAATGTTGTTTAGTATAACAATGCTTGCAGGAAGGAAAGACCATTGGTTGGCGGTTTTCGGTTTACAGTCTGTGATTGGTTCTAACGTTTTAAAGGGTTTTTCGTCTCTCTCTCTCTCTCTCTCTCTCTCTCTCTCTCTCTCTCTCTCTCTCTCTCTCTCTCTCTCTCTCTCTCTCTCATCTCTGCGCTTCGCGTCTGTGACAGAATCCACTCACTCCTTACTACTGCCTGAGATGTGTCTCCACGCCACTCGCCCACTGGAATATCACTCCGTGTGACAAGTGACGGATTTTACGCGCACGACACGCCGCTTGGTTTTCCAAAATAAAGGGGGACTCCGCGGCAGCTGCCAATTACTTTTACCATGTCTGTGGGATTAATACAGATTTTGTGCGTGGTTACGGCGGTTTTCGCGATGGAAGGTAAATATTGGATTTCATCTTTTACCTGTGATGCCTCTTTGACGCGCTCCGTGGAGTGTATCACGCGCGCCCCGCGCTTCAAGTTGTTTCGTGGAGCGCGTTGTGTTTTCACCATTAATTGCGCTGAAATGTATTCACGAAGTTTTTGTACGGAAAAAAAAAACCCCCGTTGGTATCAAATAAAGTTGGAAAAAGCTATTTTCATTCATACATTTGCTATTAATTGCTGTTTATGCTAATTCTCTTGCGGAAAAAAAAGAGTATTTCCCGGTAAAGTGGGAATTGGCACCAGGTATCCTGGTTGGCAGGATTTGGGGCAGTAAAAAATAACTGATTAGACTGTTTATGTCGCTCTTTAGGTGCTGAAATAGTCTTAGATTATATATATATATATATATATATATATATATATATATATATATATATATAATATATAATCTAAGACTATTTCAGCACCTAAAGAGTGATATAAAAGTATTTTTTAATGTGCATATATATATATATATATATATATATATATATATATATATATATGTGCACATTAAAAAAATACTTTTTATGTCACTCTTTAGGTGCTGAAATAGTCTTAGATTATATATATATATATATGCACATTTAAAACGTAAATGTTACCACAAGTTATTTTTATTTGTATAGCTTTTTTGAAACACATCATTTCAAAGCAGCTTTACAGGAAACCATGCATTAACAAAAATCAATAAATAAATCAATAAATACAATAAAACTTTAATATCTATAATGTCTTACAGTGACCATTGTGTAGTTTGATTAAATATGACTTATAAATGTGTATAGAAATTAAATAATGAAATAATAATTGTATTTAGAACTGTGAGCAAGCTGAAGGCGACTGTGGAACATATTTAGGATTGGGGAGTAAATGTAATAATTTAAAGAATAAACAATGTAGGTTGACTACTAATCTAAATGTTGAGAATGGGTGTGCTGGAGGCACTTAAACACTTTATTTCTGCTTTGGGAATACAAATCACTGGTTGTGACCAGTATCATGTTGTATTCAGGTCACGTTAGTGTATGATTTATTCTAAAAATCAAACAGAAACACCAGTAGAAAAGCAGCGAGAAACAGAGAGAGAGAGAAATCTCCCTCCTTGTCTTCTATTTGACAGATGGTGGATGACTGGCTGTTGTCCCCTTGCCAGAAATCAGACTCAGTTCGGGATGCTGTATTTGTGTGTGTGTGTGTGTGGATTGGTCTCCAGATCTGTAATGAACACACAGTCAACATGAAGGGATTCTCTATTTGTCTGCATCTCCACTGCCTGTCCAATTTTCTCCATCACCAACCTGTTCACCTCGCCCCTCTCTCTGTCTGAATACACGCAGTCATATTGGCACAGAGGTTTATGCTTTGCAAGTGTGAGTTTAGTTCTCACTCAGTTTGATGGGCATCCCTGTGTTGCTGGGTAATTAATTTTTATTTATTTATGCACAATTGTGACAGCACTTTGCTTAAGTGTGTGCGCTTTTTTATAATCATGAAATAAACCACTCGATGATTCCATTCCTAGGGAACACACACACTTATAAAATGTATAGCTTGCAATGTAAGTAACTTTGGATAAAAGCATTTACCATATGCATATTGTAATGTAAATGTAATGCAGACAATCAGTGTTAATTACATCTGCACAAGCCATAATGTGTCTCATTCTGATTTCAGTCAGACTGAACAAACAATAGCACCTTTTAAATTTATTTAGGAGTTTTATTTATTTAATGTTTTTTATTACTGCGGGTGGGAGGAAGTGTTGTTGAAGGTGCCAGATGGAAAGAATGGGGCTGGCGATTCCCCTCTTTAGTGGCTAATTGAAAGGGAATTGGCGTTTGTGGTTTAAAATGTGTTTGCTGTAGTAGATTTGTGTGCATTAGTCACTTCTTGAGCCTGTATCAGTCAGAGATCAGACTATGGCTCCTAATTGCCAAAGCAGCCCAGTGACCACAAGCAATATGTCAAAGCCATGTGTGCTTCAGAGGAAGCGAGAGAGCGGGCGGACGAGATAGGGGAAGATAACAGGGATGGGGAGGGAGAGGAAAAGAGAGTGTTTATGTATGTGTGTGTAAGAGAGAGAGAGAGAGAGAGAGAGAAATTGGGAGGAAGACAAGGGTCTTGGGGACCATCTGGGTTAGTGGGAATTGGAGTGACTCCGCTTTGATTTCTATGCATCAGTGGGCTTAAAGTACAGTGCATCAGACTTAAGTACAGCAGTCCATAATAACACTATAAATCTGATGAATCATGAATGTCCACGTATGGCACAGCGCTTGTGAAACACTATTATAACATAAATCATGCTAGGTGAGGTATTATATATTAGATGGTGATACCAAGAGCAGTCTGTGGTTAAAAGAACAGGGTAATTTCTTTAAGCAAATTCGGTTTTAGTACAGCGAGACCAGGAGGTGACCTAATAGTGATTGATCAATATTTAAAGACTGTGGCCGATATGATGCAGATTTGGGTGTTTCTTTAACCTTAGGCACTTTTAGCACCGTGGACTTCTAGAAAGTAAAGTCTCGGTATAACATTTTTCACACAATATTCGTTTTTTTTATTTGTTCTATGTTACTTGTTTTTTGCATAGCCGAATTTCAAACATTATGAGTAAACACACTACTAAGATGGACAGAAAACATGGACAAGTTCTTGAAAGGGAAAACAATCATCGATGGTTTTAGTGGGATACTGGTTTGTAGTGGGATTTTTTTTTTTTGTAATAAAAAAATTAAAGTCCACGCAGAAAAATGTTTGGGAAACACTGGATTAAGGAAGCGCCTAAAGAAAAAAACACTATTATCTATAAATTATGCAAAGACCATTTTCCCTCCAAAAATGTGTTTCTGAACAATTAAATGCATTTTTGAATGTAGAGAATAACATTTACCAAAATCGCAATTAAAATCGCAAATGCAATATCTAGCTTTTTTGTTCAAATTGCACAGATAGCTAGCTTACTCTCATCTTGTAGGCTACATGCTCGTCATCCTTAATCCCGTTCTCCTCTGTACCGGTGTCGTCACTCCCTATGCCCTCCTAATCACACATTGATATCACCCTGACACTGCCAGCTGTACCTGTCACACCAACAGTATTTTTCTAAGTAAAAACAAATGAGCAAAGCAAAGACAGCTAGCTTTTCTAAATAAGGGAAGCTAAAATATGATAGATAGAAAGATAGATAGCTTATCCACCTCCTGAGTCGATGGGGCTGGAGTCTTCCTTTTATATATATATATATATATATATATATATATATATATATATATATATATATATATTTGAGATGTTTGGCACTGCTGCCAACACTACAGCATCTCTTGCTTCTCTATATATCTTTCTTTACTTTTCTTTTTTTGACTCCACTACAGGACCGGCGAAATTCATACCCCATGAACCTCACATCAATATGAACTACTGCTAATATGAAAAATGTTCATAAAATGCCATCCATTGGCTAAGAGAAAGAGGACGTGTTTCAGACTGAATCTCTATAAGCGGGATTCAGCTATTTCAGAACACTGCGCTAATTATTTCCTCTCGTCAGCCAGAGGCCCTTAGATATCAGGGGCACCGGCCCAATCGGCCAGGTTGTAGATCCGGCCTTGCAACTCGACTGGTTATTGGTCATTTGGCCGATCGCATAAACCGATCGCTCATGTTGCAAAAGACACGTGGCTCCTTTATGACATCAGCAGCACTGTTGCATCACGGAATGTGGGATATACTGGCATAGTGTTGTAAAACAGTAAACTTGATTCAACAGTTAAGAAAGATGCAGTGGGAGAGGTATTGCGAATATGAAAATTTTTGTTCTGTTCTGTTAATGTGGCATTTCACACGTGACAAGGCAAAGGGAAAACAGCGCAAGCTGTGAAACGTTATTTATTATTGTTCACGGCAGCAGCTTCTCGGTCTCCTCCGGTCATAGCCATCTCAGTTATAATGCGAGTTTCAAGATGTGGTGTAAATCTTTTTTTAAATATCTCCCGATTAAACTTCATTAACAATAGTAGCACCCGTAGAGTCCAGAAACTTGCGCTGTTTCTCCGCCTTCCTTTCATCTCTTTCTCTCACGAGAGAGCGCGTGTTCCCCTCATTAAAGTTCAAGCAGCAATAAGTGAATAATTAACCATTAATACAATCATACAACTAAATGAATAGGCTGGGAAGGAATTTACAAATATAAAATTCTTTATACAATATTAAGATACCATACTATTATGCAAAGGAATAATAATAAGTATATGATATAATGACAATTAATCTATAACCAAAAATGTCACATTACGTTTAATTGCACCTAATCAGTTTGTTTTTAGTTTTTGACACTAAGCTTAATTTTTTGTAGAGCTATCTTATCTTAATATAGATAATATTTTGTTAGCCTATACTTGTTTAAGTCTTCTAAAACATTTTATAAAATTAACTTTTTTAATAAGCCTTAAAACACTTTTTAATCTAGTCAAAGTGATATTTCTGGGAAGAGGAAAATGTAATTTATAGTGACCATGTGCAGAAAGCTTACATATTGCCATGACAGACATCCTGATTAAAAGTGTAGTTATCGGGATTGGTATCGGCCAATCAGTTGACAAGAAGGACTGTGATTGGTATTGGCTGTAAAAATCTTGATCGGAGCATCCCTAATTTTCCAAATTTTGGGGGTAATTTGGCAAAATACAGTTTGATTAGAAAGGACAACAAGTATACAAAAGTAATATTTACCTTAAATTTTAAATTGTTTCCATTTGTCAAATTTTTTATGTCTAGCACACTCTAAACAGACACTTGTCGACTTGGTTACCATGTACAAGTAGTTTGCTTGGGGCAAAATCGGATTTGGAACAGTCGTAATATTTGAAAAATATAAATAATTCTTACACAATAAATATTGAAATTGTTTATATGCATTTAACTCTATGTTTAGATTATAATAGTTTTAAACATTTAATAATTTGTAATTTTATAATGGATTTTAATAGTTTTGAAAGTCTGGGTCTGGGACGAGGCTAAAACTGTAAAATCTAAAAGTAAAAGGCATTTGTAAAGTACCACAAATGAATAATGAAGGCCTATTAAAAAGTTTCTGATTCAGTTATACCCTCCAAAAATGGGCCCCATTCACTTCCATTGTAAGCGCCTCACTGTAACCTTGATTTGTTTTATTTATTTTGTTTTTATTCCCTTTTCTCCCCAATGTGGAATGCCCAACTCCCAATGCGCTCTAGGTCCTCATGGTGGCGTAGTGACTCATCTCAATCCGGTTGGTGAAAGACTAATCTCAGTTGCCTCCACGTCTGAGACATCAATCCGAGCATCTTATCACGTGGCTTGTTGAGCGCGTTACCACGGAGACATAGCGCGTGCGGAGGCTTCACTTTATTATCCACGACATCCATGCAATTTCACAATCCGAGAGCGAGAACCACACATTATAGCGACCACGATGAGGTTACCCCATGTGACTCTACCCTACCTAGCAACCAGACCAATTTGGTTGCTTAGGAGACCTGGCTGGAGTCACTTAATTTTTTGCCTTTTTTAAAGAGTTGGGACAAGTCAAAATAATTTTTTGTGGTAATCAACATTATGTCACGCACGTGGTTCTCATTAAACTGCACACATTAGTAAATATTCAAATTGCCTTTTTTCAAATCATTAAGAAGATTGCCACTTTATTCCTCACTCAAGTGTGATGATTTCTGTTTTTTTGTGTGTTGTTTATGAGCGTGGTAGGTTTAAATGTTCAATCAGGATTTTAAGTGCCTGTCATTTTTAGATTTTTCTTTCTGTGGAAACATCAAATAGGTTATAGAAAGCAATCTAGCCTCCTAACACACAAGCATAAACGCTTAGACGTCAAACCCCTCGGTCAAATCCTCGCCGTTAAAGAGGTCTGAGTGTGGTCATGTAGGTAAGTGCATCGCTGAAGTCTTTTGTTCCCACATGACTGGCCCAAATAAACAAGCCTTATCTAAAGCCACCCCACTACAAACCACATCAAATCTGTCCTCTGATCCTGCTCTGGTCTGAGTCTGTTTTATCAAATGACCTCACCACAGACTGAGCCAACATTCTGACTGACACTGTTGTTCTGTCAGTGACAAAGCAACCCAAGCAGGGTTTATCTCCACTCGCTGCAGGGACAAATCACTTCCATTCATGTACTGAGGTGACCTCAACTCACCTGCCTTGTCCAAATCAACCAAAGATTATTAATCTACTTTAAGGGTTGCCAAAGTTAACATGCTTTGAGAATGGGGCTTTTTTAACACATTCGTGATAATGTTTATAGCTTGATTAGATGTTTTACACTTTCAATGCAAAATATGCCATTAATGAAATCATGTTTCGTATTTTAATGGGAATATAATTTATTACAGCTGACATTTACGTGAGCAAACAAGGCTTGAACATCAACTGTAAGGAGATAAAACTGAAATGCATGGCTTTTTAATACTTCAAAATTGAAGGCTGCTTATTGGACAAATTTGTGTAAACATCATATTATGCAATTACGCATTACTTTACGCAGAGCTTAAGACATACTAGTTAAGTCTTGCCTTAAGAACAGGTGGTGATTGAATTATTTACAAACTAGCTAGTATTTACTAAGCCCTTAGTGTGAACTTTGCATCCTAACTTAAGTGTGAACTTACACACATCTGGTGCAACCCTACCCTGGATCAAACGGTTTGGCGATGAAAATAAAGCGCCAAATAGACATGCAAAATTGTAACCTCCGCTAATGCATCTGTGTGGCTCTGTAGATGGACACACTCCGACTTTGTTTCACGTGGGTCAAATTTCTAAAGAGAGAAGCTGTCCTATTAACTGTTAGTATGTCAAATCACTTGATGGCATCACAGTTATGTACGCGCTAGTTGGCAAAATGGCAAGCGGAGAAAACAAGCCACAAGAGAGAAGCCCCTGCGTCAGGAGATCAGCAGTTACAGAAATACTAAAACCAGCCTGTTTGGTACCAACAATCATGCCACGGTCGAAGTGTTGTGAACTTTCTGAATGCTAGCAAACATGAATCTGTGCATTTTGTCTGCTCGCTCTTAAACACAAGTAGGAATTTATTACATTTAATAAAAATACCACAGTGGCTTCAACTTTTATTTTCACATCTGTTTTGCTGCTAAATGCCCCAGAAGATGATTTTATTCTCTTAAATGCATGGGATGGAAATTGTTTTGGCTAAATTCAGATTATTTTGCATAAATTAAATTCGTAACTGGGTTTGCTGCTGGGTTTCCCTGAATCGTGATCCAATTATGATCTTGTGATTCATCATGATATATTGAATGGCGACATATGCATCATGAAACGTATCATATTGTGAGGTGCTTGGTGATACCCACCCCTAGTTGGAAGACCTTTAATCTAGTAACAACAAATGTATTAGTAGTGCTTGCTAATGCAAGTATTACTGTTACTGTTGGTCATATTAAAGGTTAAGGATAAAAAATAGATGCAAGTGATGGCTCCGTGGTTAAGGCTCTGGGTTACTGACCGAAAGGTCTGGGGTTCAAGCCACAGCACTGCCAAGATACCCTTGTTGGGCCCTTGAGCAAGGCCCTTGACCTTATCTACTCCAGGGTTGCTGTTTCATGGCTGACCCTGTGCTCTGACCCCATCTTAGTTGGGAAATGCAAAAACAACTGTATTTCATTTGCTCTGTACTCTGCACAGTTATTTTGACTTGTTAGTGAGGCACTTACAATGGAAGTGAATGAGGCCAATTTTTGGAAGGTTTAAAGGCATGAAGTGTATAATTTTCATGAATCACTTACTCACTCACTTACTTTACGTAAGTAAAATCACTTTCTTTAATTGTTCTGTTAAAACTAGTGTATTATTTGAGCTGAAAATTTGTTAAATAATTTTTTTACGTTGTCGTGGCAACAAAGTTGTATTGGATTGGAAATAACTACACAGAAAAGGTTAGTAAGCGATTTTATCACTCTAAAATCATGTTAACACGAATATTAGTTACATGTTGTGACAATACTTTTGAAACAGCGACTATTTTAAGTTTATGGATTGGCCCCATTCACTTCCATTGTCTCATTGCTTTTGTTTTTTTAAGAAAAGGGGAGACAAGTCGAAAGGTATTTTTGTGGTAATCAGCATTATGCCACAAATGTTGTCAAAAGCTTAACTTGTATTAAACCCGGAATATTACTTTAAGTATTACACTTTTGTCACATAACAAATTTTAAGAGTCAAGCAGGAATATATATAAAAAAAATGGTTTTCAAACAGCACAACTGGACCCACCTCTCTAAAATTCTCAGTGGTCAACGGACATCCAGGTCAGAGTGTGTTGCAGTAAAAGTTGAAATCTTCTTAACTTTCATGTGCATGATGAAACATTTAGAAAGCATTGAAATTTTCCTTGTACAGTACATCTGTCTGACATACCATGTTCAGTAGATTTGCATTGTTCTCTGACTCGTCGTAAATTCTTGCATGTAGGATGATATAATTGATTATTTCTATTTTTTGGCCACCCTAGTTTCAACACATACAGACATTCATTGGTGGTTCTGTGTCTGTGTTGAGGTTTGTTCATGCTTTTGTTCAATCCATCTCTATCACACAGTCAGCTAAATGCACACGGCAGGCCCCTAATTTGTTTAAGGGTGGACAGGAATATGAAGCGTGTGTGTAAGTGATGGAGATTACTGCAGCTGATGTGAATAATGAGCTACAGATGCTGACCACACTCTTACTATTTGCTTTTCTCTTTTTTTCTACTTCCTCTTGTCTGAAATATTTTCCAAAGGATGACTGAAGATATTCACACAGACTTGGATTGCTATTAAATATTAATGTGCTGGTCAATGGGCCGCCATGGATTTATGGATGGTGCTGACCTCATGACAATAGATAATTCATATACAGTAGGTTCAAGCAGGTTTATGTTGGTTTGATGATGGTTAAGATGATAATTAGTGTGGGTTTAGGTTGGTTTATGCTAGTTAGTGCTGGTTTAGCTGAGAATTTATGTTGGTTCAGGCTGATTTATGCTTGTTGATGCTGATTTGTTGCTGGTTTGGCTAAGAATTTATGTTGGTTCAGACTAGATTTGCTATTTGTTGGTGGTTTGGTGGTGTTTTAACTGAGAATTCATGTTGATTCTGGTTAGTTTATGCTGGTTAGTGCTGGTTTAGCTGAGAGTTTGAATTGGTCGAGGTTGGTTTGTTGGTTGGTGCTGGTTTAGCTGAGAATTTATGTTGGTTCAGGCTGGTTTATGCTACTTGGTGCTGATTTGGTGCTGGTTAACCTGAGAATTCATGTTGGTTCAAGTTTATTTATGCTGATCCAGTGCCGATTTATCTGATAATTCATGTTGGTTTAAGTTAGTTTGCAGGTTAGTGCTGGTTAAGCTGATAATTCAAATTGGTCCAGGTTGGTTTGTTGGTTGGTGCTGGTTTAGCTAATCATTTATGTTGGTTCAGGCATATTTATGCTAGTTGGTGCTGATTTGGTGCTGGTTAAGCTGAGAATTCATGCTGGTTCAAGTTGGTTTATGCTGGTCAAGGCTGATTAATGCTGGTTTGGTGCAGATTTATTTGATAATTCATGAGGTTTAAGTTAGTTTGCTGGTTAGTGCTGGTTTAGCTGATAATTTATGTTGGTTCAGGCTGGTTTATGATATGTGGTGCTGATTTTGTGTGGTTTTAGCTTAGAATTCAGGTTGGTTCTGGTTGGTTTATGCTGATTAATGCTGGTCCTCTGTGGTTAGTGCTGGTTTGGGGATGTTTAGCTTACAATTAAAATGGGTCCAGGTTGGTTTATATTGGTTAGGTCTGGTTTGATGCTGGTTAGCTGTGAATTCTTGATGGTTCAAGTAGGTTTATGCTGATTATTGCTGGTTTGGTGGTGGTGAGCAAACATATCCATGCTTTTCACCAGCAAAACTGAGCTAGTAATCCTGGTCATGTTTGACTTTACCCTAACTTGTCCGGCATGGTCTTTCTGGTAAAATTAGTTACCTAAGGAAGTTTTGTAGGTTAAGTATGTTAAGACATCTGTTGTGGACACAAGCATACCAGTGTCCAAAACAAAACATATGTGGTGATCAACTATGCTGCTGTTTTCAAAAGGGTAGTGTGGGTTGGTGGAATCCAGGTGTTTTGATCCTATATATCTGCACATGTACACACACTCTGCTGCAGTTTTGGGCCCTGATAAATTGGTATTGGAGCATCTGGGTTATGTGGCTCACTGAAATGCTCTCTGGTCCATAGAGATGTCTGTACTCTCTAGACACAGCTGCCAGATGGTCGATGGGGTGTGTATTTGTGTGTCGATTGGTGTGTGTGGAATCTCGCTGGGACCGGCAGACCTCAAAGCCTTGTTGGTTTCTTGTCTTTCATGGGCTCTGATTTTTCTTGTCTCAGACCACTATCAGTCTTACTTCATGCTCTGTGGTTTTTCAGCATCACTGATTTGGGAAATTATGTCCGAAATCGCCTTGTTAAACCAAGCCAACATGTGTTTGTACACATTTATAGCATAGATTGTGAATGGTGACTTGTAGTGCTCAGGGGCACAAGCCATATTTCATTTACTAATGCTGTTGTATTGAAAACATAATTTCAGTGACATATATTTGATTTGAAAGATGACACTAGCCTCTTTTCATGCATATTTCTCTTTTAATGTTATCAATAGTTTGTCATTGCAGAAATATACTGAGTACAGTGTACAGTACACACACACACACACACACACACACACATGTTGTGTTTCCATGTTTTATGGGGACTTTCCATAGACATAATGGTTTTTATACTGTACAAACTTTATATTCTATCCCCTAAACCTAACCCTACCCCTAAACCTAACCCTCACAGAAAACTTTTCAAAAAACATAATTTAGTATGATTTATAAGCTGTTTTCCTCATGGGGACCGACAAAATGTCCCCACAAGGTCAAAATTTTCGGGTTTTACTATCCTTATGGGGACATTTGGTCCCCACAAAGTGATAAATACACGCTCACACACACACACACACACACACACACACACACACACACACACACATATATATATATATATATATATATATATATATATATATATATATATATATATATATATATATATATATATATGTATATGTGTTGTCAAAAGTACCACTACTTCGGTACCAAGGTCGATGCTTAAATAAAAAAGATGTAATAATACCAGTTTCTTCAGTACTGGTAGTACCGAGCACCGAATATCCTGTATCAGCACGCAGTTTGACTGACACACGGCAGCTTTAAAATGCTCACAGGCTTTAGTAGTTACTCACTTTACACTGAAATGGACAATTAATCAAATGAAAATTGTGACATGTCCTAGTGTGATTTATTCAACTGCTTAAATCTGCAATCTTAGTGTGGATGAGCATTTTGTATAAATCTGACTGCTCAAACACTGGAAACTCCACAGACATTGAGAATCATTCATGTTGTTTGAGATGACCGAGCAGAGCACTAATACACTGTAAAACGTGTTACATGTAGACTATATATTTATAGAATAAAATCACAGCATTTGTGCTTTAATCTCAACTCAACTTTTTTTATATAACATATTTAAAAATGACAACATACACAAATGCCAGTAATCTAAAATACAAACACTCGAAAAGTGTGTCCTACATTTTATTTGTCAGACTCAAAAAAACAGTGCCACTACAATACCTTGACTTTGTTGTCCTTAAGCCATTTTGCCACAACTTTGGAGGTATGCTTGGGGTCACGGTCCTTTTGGAAGACCCATTTGTGACCGAGCTTTAACTTCCTGGCTGATATCTTGAGGTGTTGCTTCAATATATCCACACAATTTTCCTTCCTCGTGAAGCCATCTATATTGTGGAGTGCACCTGTCCCTCCTGCACCAAAGCACCTCCACTCATGCTTCACAGATGGGATGGTGTTCTTTGGCTTGCAAGCCTCAGCCTTTTTCCCCAGTGATTGGTATGGCCAAACAGTTACATTTTTGTGTCATTTGACCAGAGGTCAAAAAAGATCTTTGTCCCAATGTTCACTTGCAAACTGTAGTCTGGCTTTTTTATGGCAGTTTTGGAGCACTGGCTTCTTCCTTGCTGAGCAGCCTTTCAGGTTTTATCGATATAGATGCTTGTCTACCTGTTTCCTAAAGCATCTTCACAAGGTCTTTTGCTGTTGTTCTGGGATTTATTTGCTCTTTTTGCACTACGTTCATCTCTAGGAGACAGAATGTGTCTACTTCCTGAGCGGTATGATGGCTGCATGGTCCCATGCTGTATATACTTGCATACTATTGTTTGCACAGATGAACGTGGTACCTTCAGGCATTTGGAAATTGCTCCCAAGGATGAACCATACTTGTGGAGGCCCACATTTTTTTTCTGAGGCCTTGGCTGATTTTTTTACGAGTTTGAAGGTAGGACTTAAAATACATCCACAGGTACACCTCCAATTCGGTACACTTCCTATCAGAAGCTAATTGTCTAAAGGCTTGACATAATTTTCTGGAATTTTGCAAGCTGCTTAAAGTATGTAAACGTTTGACCCACTCGGTCATAAAGTATATAAAATTCTGAATTATGATATAGTTAGTTAAAGTGAATCTGTAATCTGTCTGTAAACAGTTGTTGAAAAAATGTCCAAAACAACTTGCCAAAACTATAGTTTGCTAATATTAAATCTGTGGAGTGGTTACAAAATCAGTTTATGACTTCAACATAAGTGTACATTTAGTAAGAGGCAAACCATTAGTACACTGGGTTAAATAACTAAAATGAACAACTGATAGAGCAACTCTATACCTCAGAAATCTACACCAAAGGTGAAACATTTTTGCTCTATTGTATTCTGACAAATTATGTTTCTAAAATCAGTCCCTTTTAAAAGTGCTTAGCTGTCTGCTTGGATTTATAGCCCCTGAGTCACACAATACAACCCCCTCCCTCCAAAAGCCATTATATCAGATGATTTAAAAGTCACCTGGTAGGGGACAGTGTGAATATATGTAAGTGCAATCAGCAGGAAAGAGCTCGAACACAATTTCTATATCTCTCCCTCCATTTCTCTCTCTGTGTGAGACTGGTCAGATAGCGCACAGGGCATTGGGTAAGTGGCCCCGTCAGCAGATATGAGATCCTCCCCAGTGTTCCCAGAAGAGAGGTTGTGGCAGAGTGTATTGATTATTGAGGCATGTTTCCAAAGGTTTTTAAGGCCATGCTCCAAGCCTGATTAAAGGGCTAGTTCACCCAAAATTTAAATTTAAATCATCAAATTCATAATTTACTCATCATTCTAAACCCGCATGACTTTCTTTCTTCTGTGGAACACAACATTAGATGTTTATAAAACAAATGTAAAAAACTTTGCTCTTTTGCATACAATGAAAGTTTTCATTGATCTGGTACAATGATCAGATCCAAACAGTTTAAAAAACACGATTAAAGTACCCTAAAAGTAGATCATACAACCTGTGTACTATATTCCAATCATCTGAAACCATACGATAGCTTTGAAACAGACAAAATGTATGTTTTTTATGTACTGTAAATCTTGCTCTAGATATGCTTAATATGCTGAAAAATTAATTATGGAATAAAATATACACTTGTGAATACTATAGCACATAAAGTCTTATTTATGCTTGTAAGAATATACAGTGTGTGTGTGTGTGTGTGTGTGTGTGTGTGTGTGTGTGTGTGTGTGTGTGTGTGTGTGTGTGTGTGAAGACACCCCTTCTGGTTTACTTTTGATCTATTTCAGATTTAATTTGCATTACACATGTCATGTAAAACCAAAAATGTAATCCATCCATCCATCCATCCATCCATCCAGCCATCCAAATAATAATATGCGCATCTCTGAATGAGATTTGAAAGCTGTGGAAGAGGGGAATATTTTCAGTGAACAACGGCTGAAATTTTGGTCCTCACACAAAATGATATTTTGGCTTAGAAAGGCTTTAAATATTTAATGTACTAGTTAAATGCAATTTAAGGAGTTTTACCATGTCTGTCTATATTTACTGTCATTTTATTGAAATTATCAGTGTGAACATTCTGCCTAACACCTCCTTTGTTGTTCCCCGGAATAAAAATAAATAAATATGCATTTAGAACAACATGATGGTGAGTAAATGAGGACAGAACTTACATTTTTGGCAAAACTATTCTTTTGAACTCCCAAACTCCTCTTATCACTGCACGAAAGCCTGTTTTCGATGCACGGCCTATTTTAACCGGGACTGTTTTCTCTCATTGTGGACCTTTTTCCCTGTCATTTTTATTTTCGTAGGGAAAGAGGCATTTTAATTAAAACTTGAGGCAGCAACAGAGAGCTGTGTTTCCTGCCCAGTGCGCAGCCAATAATTGGTTCTGTTCCCTCCTGCTTGCTTGCTATAAACTCCATTAATTGATGCAGTTGTTCAGTTTGTTGGTCTTTTTTTTTTTGGTTTTCTTTTCATTTTCTCCCCCTTCCTGCCTCTCCAAATAGAGGTGAAACCCGAGTCCATTTCTGTGTTTGGATTGCGGACGGAGAGCCGTAAAGATCTGGATGAATGAAAGAAGGGTTTGAGTTTTTAGGAGCCTGAGAAACAAAGACTCTCATTTATTACTCCCTTAATGAAAGCTGCTTCTAGCACCCTGCCATAATGGTTTAATTTCATCTCTCGATACCCTGGATTAGTCTTTGAGTCACTGGAAGACTGGGGGAGAGATGAAGGGGCTGTCGGGTAGTTTGTATAGATCTCACATAGTCGTTCTCACAGAAAGTTTTGATTCAGATGAATGTTGTGTGTCTTATTGTGCTGGATATTAAAGGCATAAAGAAAAGCAAGGTTGTATTAGGGTGTGTGGTAGAAACCTGTTGAACTTTGTCGTGAGTTTATTGACAGGCATTCAATGTCTGGTCTCATAATTTATTTACTTCTCGAAAGATCCATGGCACACACATGCAGACAACGCATATTCCAATTACCTGTCCTCTCTCTCTCTCTCTTATACTATGAAAGCTCAATATAAAATGTTATTTTTAAATAAAAAAAAAAAAAACATATGAGTGGTGTTTGCCCATCCAAATCTCACTACCAAGATGATAGTGTACCCTGGTTGTTGCAGTGACGTTGCTATGTGGTTGCTGGGGGGTTTTAGGTGGTGGTTAGGTCTGTATGATATTCTCAAATCTCTAACCATATGTACAGGTAAACCTGTTAAACAGGAAATTAATTATAACAGTTTTTTAAATAGTTTTTTCATTGAAACCTCTTTGGTTGTCTCTAGTTTGGAGTCTCTAGTTTCATTTGATATTGCGCTTTAAAAAAATCTGTTCATTTTTCACGCATCAGCGCCCTGATAAACATGATTTCAACATACAAGGATATTGGGACATTATTCCCTCTAAAGTAGAAAAACAATGTTAGTTATTTTGAATAACCTTCAACATTAACACATATTTGGGTAATTGCACTTCATTTTAATTTAAACATTTTTGTTATATTTTATTTTGTCATGACTGTGCAATATGATTCTATTCATTAAGGAATAAGGAATTAAGGAATAATTAACAACGGACCATTGAATTATTGAAAAATAATGCACACCTGATCACAACGTGCAGCAGAGTAACTGTTACACCTCGGGTGTGCATTATTTTTCAATATTTCAACGGTGCAGGGTCAGTTATTACACTTACACTGGAATCAAGCATTCAACAGACCCTTGGTATAACATAAGCTAATGCATTCCTATATATTTACTCTGCATTTTCACATTGTGAATAAATAGGTTCATCCAAAAGCTGAAAAAGTTTGCTTTCAGAGGCTTTATATGGAGTTAGCATGAAAATAAGGTGCATTTCAAACTGTTCTGAAAGCAGTGAAGACAGACAACACACTTGAGGTTAAATCATTCACTAAAAGGGGAGCAAGGGAGCTTCCTAGAGCTTTTATTCAGCAAAGTGCAGTCAATCCTAAAATCCGACCAAACGTTCAGTTTCAGGCTGCAGATGATGTTTGGACCACGCAATATGTTTGGTAGAAAAGTGCTGGTAACCTGTTGAATTTTTTTTCAGTGTCATGAGTTTATTGATGAATGTGCATTATCTAGTACAATTAATTAATTACTCTAAAAAAGTCGGAGACACAGCTTAGCGATTAATGTTCCGACATGCCGTGGCATTTATGGAGGTGATGCATGGGCAGCATGTGAGATGATTTCCTGGCCTATCTCGACTACACTATGAATATAAATGAATAAAAAAGGCTGAAAATAAAATAAAAGCTATTAAAAACATGATTCTAATCACAACTTGCCTGACCCGGTTTTCCTCTGTATTTTTGCCCCCATTGGTTGCGTTGTATCACCAAAACTTAGAATTTCTTTCTCAACTTGACTGATTTTAAATCGCTCACCGCATGCAATCAGCTCACCTCAGAAAATCAAGGTTTGGGTCAGTGGGAGGGCTGACTAAAGCTATTAGACCATTAATATTTCATCAAAAAGCAGTTTGTCAGGTGTTCTTTTACCATGGAAGCCAGGGTAATGTCTTTGATGTGTTGAGAGGAAATGTGCAGTTGATTGGGCCTCCTCTCGTGCTCTCTCTCTCTCTCTCTTTCCCTCTATGTCTTGTGGTCTCTCTCTCTCATTAAGACTGAGTTATGACCTCTTTACCAATGCAGTATTGTCACAAACCCATATTTCACTGTGCTTTTGCATGTAATCTCCACTTAGGCAATAAAGAGTCAAGTCATACAGGAGAGATGAAATGAAGGAAAGAAAATGAAGATACAAAGGGTCCAGAAAGTTTAAAAGGATGGTAGTATGTGGGGCAGCTTTATCCAGTTTGTGTGTGTGGAGTCAGGTTTTTCCTACATTGTGTGCACAAAATATTCCCACATCGAAAGTAAAACCTGGAACATACACTCCCTTGAGGAAAGGAGCTTAATAAACATACTAAATAATGTCTTAATAATTGTTCAATAATGCTAAATGTTCCTTTAAGGATTAGGTTTATGGTCAGGGGATAAAAATATCATTAGTTCAGTATTAAAATCAATAGAGGTAAATGGAAAGTGTGTCTGTATGACCATGTCTGCTTTCTGTTTATATCCACACTTTTATAAAAATACAGTGGAAGTACCATGGGTTCATTATTTATTACTGTTTGATTACCATATTCATGCACTATGAAATTAACATTTTCATTATGAGGCATTATGTGCCCATGGATTTGAAATTCCAGGGCATTTTTCTACCTTTATTAGAGCCTGTTTTTTTCTTACCATATGAAAAAATATACTGTGTGTCATCCGTTTATGTCTTAAATGTGAATTTAATCAATCTATCAATTCATTAATATACAATTCTCAATCTGAAACTCGTAATTTTTGCCATCATGTTTTTAACTAGGCCTGGAATAGAATAAAGGGCAAGAAATACATCTTACAAATAAAAAACTTTGGAATTGTTTCCTGCGTGTTTCTAATTTTGGGGACATTTTTGTCACTTCTGTGTCAGTCCTGATTATTTTCTGACACTGATAGTAGTACATTGTATATTTTTATGGTCATAGTATGGTACTTTTTATTTTTTGATAGGGTGCTTGACTATCTAGTTGAGCGTGTGCATCTATGTCTTTTTGTATGTGTTTCTGGAGAGGGAGGTCTTGAAGGTAATTAAGTATTGATTTCTAAGCATTCAGGGTGATGGGAAATGGGTGGCCTGGCCCTAATTACAGCAGGTTGCCAGTTTGGGGGAGAGCATGGCTCCCGGCCAGAGTGGCTGCTGCCTCATCATTATAGAAGATTAATTAGCTACTCTTGCCTATGTGGTCATCTGCTACCTTGATTCTGTTCCCTGCACAAGCTTTTGATGATAGACAGATGGAAATGTTTATAAAAATCCAGTAAAGTTTTATAGAAGAAGAACAAAATATGATATTTGTAATGTTGAGTGTATTGATTTCCTTTATTTCATGTTGATGCTGAATCTGGGCACATTCATCATTTACTCACCCTCATGCTATACCAGATTGTACGACACTCTTCTGCTGAACACAATCATAGATTTTTAGAAAAATATCTCAGCTCTATATGTCCATACAATGCAAATGCACAGTGGTCCAAAAGCATATAAAGGTAGCTAAAAAGTAATCCATAGGACTCCAGTGGTGAAATCCATATCTTCAGAAGTGATTGGATAGGTGTGTGTTAGAAACAGATCAATATTCAAGTCTGTTTTTATTATAAATTCTCCTCTCTGCCCAGCTGGTGGCGATATGCACAAATAATCACCAAAAACAAAAGAAGAAGAATTTTGAAGTAAAAGTGAAAGTGGAGATTTTATAGTAGAAAATGACTTGAACACTGACCTGTTTCTCACCCACACCTACCATATTGTAACAGAAGATATGGATTTAACCACTGGAGTTGTATGGATTACGTTTATGCAGCCCTTATATACTTTTTTGTCCTTCAAATTTCTGGCCACTATTCACTTGCATTGTATGGACCAACAGAGGTGAGATATTCTTCCAAAAATTTTTGTTTGTGTTCAGCAGAAGAAAGAAAGTCATACACATCTGGGTCGGCCTAAGAGTGAATAAGTAATGAGATTTCTAGGTGAACCATCCCTTTAAAGGAGAAATATGTATGATGCACCAAAATGGAATTTCTGGGCTGATATGATAACTGACAATTCACAGCAAGCTAAAAGGACATATAGTCTAGTTGGAAATCATGGAGATCCAACACTCAGATCAAGATAATTATACCAATTTATTATGTACACTCCATTTTTTAGACAAACATTTTGACACATTTGTTTGTGGTCATCCTTTCCATTTTTCAGTCAGTCTAAATGCTTTAGTTACAAACCCACACTCACACAAATGTTTTCAGCTTTAAAGCTCCAAGCCATTTATTTTTCCTTGGAGATGTGGATATCACTATAATTGGCCATAGTGGGATGACCATCTATAGTCCTGAAGGTCTGCCATGGGCGATCGGCCATCTGAGCTGATCTTGTGTCATCTCTCGGGATTTGAATTCCTTGCCCATTGGCATGCTTGCCCATATCTAGACACAGATCTGTTCACTACAGGCAAGCGGGCGGTCCATGAGCAAACTTAAAGTCATGTTAGTGTTCTGCCTCAGCCAAATTGGAACTAAAGCACTAGTGTGCATAAACAAGTGGTCACGGTCATTAAACAGAATCTGTGTGCTCTGCTTATTTGGACAAACTTAATTTGAGAAATTTGAGAATCGTAAGAAGGAATGTCTCATTCATTTTTTTAATATTGTTAAATTGTTTTCATGACTGGTCATCACTGTATTATTATAATACATGGTTTATAAAACATTACATATATTATAAAGCTACTAATCCAGCCAAAGTTATCCAGCCAAGAGCAGTGAGTGGGTTTCTCTCTTTATTTTTATTTTTATTTTTTTTGCTATTGTTGAATGACAAACTAGGCAGTGGATCTATTTAGCTGCACTTACACTTTAAGTCTGATGTTTTAATACAAATCCACTTTTTGTCCACACTGTTCATTGTTTTCATAAATTAATGTGTTTACATGAATACCTCACTTAGACGCAGAATTTTTAAGTGTATTTTACCGTTTGAGTCAGAGCATATGTGATTAATAAAATATAATTTTCAAATACGACCCCCCATGTATCTGATGGAATCGGTGAGTGCTGAAAAAAGCTTACCCCACATTCCTCTGATGTGTAAATGAAGCTCTTAGGTGAGACTGACTTGCCGTCTATAGGTTGGTTTCTGTCTCTGAAGATTCATCATGTGGAGTCATTTGACAGTTGCCTCTGACTGTGAGACACTTTCGAGGTTTTGGCTGAAATTTGCGAAAACTGTGCTAAAATTACTCGCTTCAGCTTTACCCAGAATATGTGCCTTAATCTAAAAATGATGTATTTGTGCTAGTTACATTTATAGATTTTATAATAAATTCACTTTTACAAAGCATCCACCACTACAGGACTGCTGAAAAGAGCCCTGTGCATGCGTAGTGGTCAAATACAATGCAGTGACCATTAAAAGCACATTAAAATTAGGGCTGATACGATTAGATGATGTTATCGACAACAATGTCAACAGTAAAAAAATTGTCGAATTGTCCTTTGATCTCATTTAACGTAACATGAGATCACATTAAACTCTAATGATGACACGTGAGAGCAGCACTGCAGTTCACACCTGTCTGAGGAGAGGAAGAATTACACAGATCACAGTCCAGATGCACTCTAAACTTTCCAAACAGCTTCAGGTGATGTAGATGGCAAAGTATGAGGGAATTATAATACAAAAATACGAAATAAGTAAATATAGAAGTACTCTCGTTGTGGAGATGGAGCTGCCGCTTTGCTGAAGGAAAATTTGCACGTTGAGCGTCTTTAAAGGAAACACAATGCCGGGGAATTACATCTTTAATGCAGTTATATTTAATGCATTATAGTTTTATTAAAGTTCGGAAGCAGATCATGTAAATAACTACAAACTCAGAAGCTGGCATTTCTCTGTTCGGTCAGCGCCTCTTATACGAGTTGCGCAGATGTCCCAATCTAAGGGGGAGAGATTGAAACTCATCCCTCGAGCGTGCACGCTTGCTGCAGCTAGATTATAACGTGATGGCTCGCGACTTATTGAATCATAATATATGTGTCACTGTGCATTTCTTATCTTTAAGAAAATTGGCAATAAGCTGCTTTATTAATAAGAGAGAGTTTTTTTTTTTGTGAGTTAAAGATGGATTGAAGTGAACAGAAAGGTGAGAGAGGGTAGTCATCGCACTGCAACAAAATATGTTTTTGATATGTTTTTGTTTTGGCTTGTTTTACAATTTAAATATCTAAAACTCCTATATACATTTTCATTAGCAGCTATACTGTAGAAGAAAAATTAAAGGATCATCCGTGTTCCGCAACTGCTTTCGGGTCCTTGAATAACGTATAACGTGCGAGTAAGGGTAGCCGGTGGACTTTCTGGTGCCCCCCTAGGGAGTTGGTGCCCTACGCCGACTGCGTAGTCTGCTTATAGGGAGCGGCGGTACTGTAAACACAGTACTTTTAGGGTGCTGTTAATTTTAATGTAGTTAGAAACTTATAAAAAAAAGTCTTGAGATCCCTGCATTCGAGTTGCTCTTCATCCAGCTATGTTTAAATGGAAGAACTTGTCCTCATCTTGTACTGTCTCTTGTTAGTGGGGTTTGTTGCCTGTAAAGAAGTGTGTTGCCTGTTCAGCTGGAGTTGCGCTCACTGCCCCCTGCAGACTAGCACTTGTAAAAACATGGAGGTGATACTTTAAGCTTGAATTGCTCCATTGGTAGGAAAATTCTTTGTCACGGCATGAATAAATGCATTTATTTTTTGAGTGCATTATTTTTTATATAATTAATCACAGTAAATGATTGTGTTAAATTGACATCCCTATTATATCTACACCCACTAACCATGACTCTGACAGGAAATGGTCCTTGGCATCTGCGGTCCTCCTTGAAGCTTCTAAAAACAGCTTAGAGCTGAAATGTGTGGTGTATTAGTGTTGAGCGACAGATACACTGTTTCAATCTGAAACACTAAACCAGGAAAACTGCTGCCTCAAAAGAGACGCCGATGGTCTGAGTGACATCTGTAATATTCTGATGTCTGTCTCACTCTCTCTCTTTCTCTCTCTCTCTCTTTCTCACACACACACACACACACACACACACACACACACACACACACACACACACACACACTTGTGTTGCTCGGCTGAATGTCATGAGCTCTGTGGCTCAATGTTGAGGATTAGTGTCTAAGATAAACAGGAAGTGACACGTATGGCAGAGTATATGTCAATCTCTCAAAGTTATCAATATTCTTGTGCGGTGTGGGTTTTTAAAGGGATCGTTTCACCCAAATATAAAAATTCTGTCATCATTTACTCACTCGTTCCAAACCTGTATGATTACTTCACTGGAACATAAGAGGAGATAATTTTCATTGCACCTTTTTTTCCATAAAAGGAAAGTAAATGGTGACAGAGACTGAAAGTCATGGGTTTGGAACAACATGTGGGTGAGTATATCATGACATAATTTTCAATTAATCTCATTTTATGCTTTGTTCTTTCCTTTTCTTAGACCCACAGACGGGGACACCCATGTTTGAAAAATATGGGCTTTAATTGTGATTCTGGCTGATACCCACACCAGCCAATAACAATATTCTGGGATCTGTGTCTTGCATAAAAATAACAGACAATAGAGATAATCATTTTGGAATGTGAGGCATGAACGTTTGATGATCATGCTCTGTGTTCTCTTCATTTAGTGTTCTTTTGTTGGGTAATTTGATTTGTACTTACGTTTGGTTTGCAGTTCTAAAAGCAACAGTTTGACTGGAAAACAGGCTTAAATTCTGGTCAAATTGATGTGCAGATTCTTATTGTCTTAAATGGAAAGGATAAGCCAATTAAGGATGTGTGTTAGTGATTTCCAAGGTTAAGAGGTGTCATTTGGCACAAAACAAAGCAAAGTTCCGAAAACCTTCTTAACCGTGTTAAAATTATTTTATTGCATGGCCTTGAGGGGCATATTGCTTTATTAAAAAAAAGAAAATAGCTGCACAAAGCAATAATATAAAATACATCAATGTTTAATTAATAATAATCTGTGTCATCACACAGTTGTAAAGGTGAAAATAAACAAAAAGTTTGTTTACTGCTAAGTAGCCTAACAGAGTTTCATTCTGTGCCATTTGTGTCATCATTGTGTCTGCGTCATGTACTTGGCGCTATCTCCTGGTGGCCATATGTACTTACAGTGATTGATCTGATGACTCTTCACAAATACGGAGGACTATCACTCCTAGTTGGAGCAATCTGAACCCAATCCATTTGGCTAAGCATTGACACTACAGCATTTCCAATGATGTCACCTGATTCAGGAAAGCTAACATGTTTGATAGATGCCAGATAGCCGATGCTGTGTGCACATTGTGCTTCATGTGGGTTAGCTAATGATAAATGCCTCCAATTACTTTGTGTGTGAGCTTGTTTTAAATATAATCACCTCCTCTATGTAATGGTATGTGATATTGCATGTTCTGTATATTTTTTGTGAAATTATAAGCAAAAATGCGGCATATGAGCACGTGAAACGTGCATAATTCCCATATGGAAATATTTATGGGATTTGTATGGATTTTTATGGATTTATGGGATTTTCAGAAACACACTGTTGCACTCTAGGTGTGTATACCAGCTATTTTGCCTTCAATCGTGGCCTGTCCAATCAGATTTTAGAGCCAGAACTATCTGTTTTATGATTTTATGGGATATTATTATTATTATTTAATTGTGGAATTGTAATTATGATAGGTCTATTTGTAAAACATTTTTGAAAGCTCATGTAATTTGAAAAACGAACAATGCAAATAACCTGAGCAGCTATTTCAATCCTGACCTTAGAATAACATTTAATTTTTTTGCTGGTCTGAATGTGGCAGAAAATTTGTCTGAGTTTGACAACCTGGTTGTTTAAGCACCCACTGAAAAATAAGAGCGTGTTGACCTTGGAGTCTCCCTTTCTCTTTATCTCTCGCTCAACCTTACACCCAGTTAAACTGCAGCAAAGAGAGCCTCTATTCCAAATGATGACTGTAAACATTTTAACACAAAGACTTTATTACTTTTACAATGCCAGCTATTTTAAGGTAGAAGTCACTTTACAGTGAATCTCTCCCGCTGTTGAAAAGTCCCACATTATACTGGCCAGCATAAGAGGATTGGCTCACCTGCCATCAGGAACAACAACAAAAGCAATCCAAAGAGCAAGATAAGGAGAGGGTCTGGTACCCTGCTGTTATTTTGCTTTTATCGAGTGTCAACGTGGCATTAGGAAGTTCCATTAGCAGAAAGCCTGTTTTACCAAAACAGGGCACAGTCAGCCCCCACAGTGAGCGGAGAAAAGGTTTTAAAATATATTGTCATGCGAATTTTGTTATGGTGTAGGCCCGCTTATGTTTAGTGTCAAGTATGCTTGTGAAAAAAGCATCATATCGAATTGTTTCATTCGATAAAAGGCACTTGATTCAGGTGGAAAATTGAACAGCACATGCTCTTAGAAAAAAAATGTAGACCTATAGTTATTTATTAAATTAAAATTGTGTTTATATTGTGTGATGTGGTAAAAGACAAACTCCTGCTGTGTCTGAAAAAGGCCCTTCCATATACAGTTTGAGAGCACTTTAGCTGCCTTTAAAGAAGTAGTTCACATAAACATTGAAATTCATAATTTAGATAACAAGCCACTGTGAATGAGGATTTCTCACATCGCTCAACAGACATCGAGTTTAGAAATTACTTACATTTATGCCTTCATAACACTTGTAATATGATGCATGAGTCACATGCACTACTTTAATTTATAATTTTGGGACATTTTTATAGCTTTAAATCTGACATTGTATTGAAAAGATTGTCCGGAATATTCATATACGATTCACATTTTTTATTCCGAAAAGAAAAAAGGTAATTCAGGTTTGGAACGCCATGAATGTGAGTAAATTAACAGAAGTTTTGAAAAATAAAAACAATGAGAGTATCATACAATAGTAGTAAGTATAAACCCAATTCCAAAAAAGTTGGGTCAGTATGAAAAATGCAAATAAAACAAAAAGGAGTGATTTGAAAATTATATTCACCCTTTGCTATATTGAAAGCACTACAACTGCACATTATATGATGTTTTACCTTGTGAATTTCATTGTTTTTTGAAAATGTACAGTAATTTCAAATCAGATGATTGCAACATGCTCCAGAAAAGTTGAGACAGGGGCAATTGAAGACTAATAACAATTTGAAGTGTTGAAATAACAAGGCGATATGAAACAGGATATGATAAACATTTAATCAGTATATAAGGAGCCTCCAAAAACAGCCTAGTCCTTCAACAGCAAGGATCATTCAATACTTGTCAATTTGCCAACAGATGCTTCAGCAAATAATCCAGCAATTTGAGAACAATGCTCCCCAAAGACAAGTTGGAAGGATTTTGGGCATTTTACCCTCTACAGTGAACAATATAGTTAAAAGATTCAATTAATCTGGTCTAATGTTGGTGTGTAAAGGGCAAAATGAAAACCATATCTGAATGCATGTGATCTCTGATCCCTTAGACGTAACTGTCTTAAAAAACAGCATTCATTATGGATATAATGAACATGGGCTTGGGATAAATGTAGTAAACCTTTGTTAGTCAACACCACTCGCCGCTGCATCCACATATGCAAGTTAAGACTTTAGTATGCAAAGCAGAAGCCATACATCAACACTGTCCAGAAGCGCTACTTCTCTGGGCTCAGTCTCATCTTAGATGGAAAGTAGAAGAGTGGTGCCTTTTGGTCTGAAAAGTCAAAGCTGTCGTGTTACATGGGCCAAAGATAAAAAGGGCCATCCAAGCTGATATTATCGTTGTTTGTATGGGCCAGGCGTGTGTCAGTGCCCATGACATGGGTAACATCAAGCACCATTTTTACCAGAGACCTCCATGCATTTTCCAGCAGGACAACTTCAAATCCACATACTGCCTGGATTTCAAGTGCAAGGCTGGGTAAGCAGAGAGTGTGGGTGCTAGATTGTCCTGCCTGCAGTCCTGACCTGTCTCATTTGAGAATGTGTGGCACATTATTAAGCACACCATTCAGCAATGAAGACCCTGTAGAATTGTGCAGCTAAAGACTTACATAATGGCGATTGGGGGAAAATTCCACTTTCTAAACTTAGCAAACTTGTTTCTTCAGTGCCTAAATGCTTAATAAGAGTTATTAGAGCAAATGGTATGATGTTTCACAGAGGTAAACACTCGACTGTCCCAACTTTTTAGGAATGTGTTGCAATCATCTAATTTGCCATTAATGTGCATTTTCAAAAAACAATGAAATTCACAAGGGAAACATCATATAATGTGTAGTTGTAGTGCTTTCAATATAGCAAAGGGTGAATATAATTCACAAATCACTCCTTTATGTTGTTATTAGTATTTTTCATACTGTCCCAACTGTTTCCAAAAAATTCTTTTTTAATCAAATTAATTACATGGTGTCCTGATTAATTAATCGTGATTAATCGCATATACAAATATTTGCTGAGAAAGCCCCTCATATAATAATAATTAAATATATAATGATTATACATATTTCTATCAATTTATAATTATAAATAGTTATCTTTACATATTAAACAATTGTATATATATATATATATATATATATATATATATATATATATATATAAATAAAAACATTCAGATATTTAAAATGCATTACATTCTTGTGGCTGAGTTAATCAATGATAAGACAATACAAAAAGCATCTTTAGAATACAATGTATTGTTTACTACCATATTATTGATCATAAGACAATCATTGGCACACAGTTCACAGCAATCCACTTCACAAGTGAATTTGTCAATCAGTTGGAGATTTATGATGAGGGCTTGTTTAAGGACCCGTCAATCTACACCATAAATAAATAAAAAGTTTAATAAAAATATCAATTTGTTTACATATTTCAATATACTTTACAGCTTTCTTGTTACTAAAATTGGAAATTGTTCTTAGGTATTGCTGAACCTCTGAAATAAAAATTAAAACTAATGGTTTATTTATGAATACTAAACTTTGCCAACAAAAGCAGAAAATTTATCAAATAATATTCCTTATGAAGAGACATGTCATAGCTAAAAAAAAAAAAAAAAAAAGAATAAAACATTTTCAAAACAAATCTGAAAGCTGGGAATAATATGATCTCTAACAATCATGCAGAAATCAGTCCAAAAACAAGTCGAGTAAGGACAACTCCAAAATAAATGAAAAAATGTTTCTGCCTGCAGACCACACAATGTAGAGAATATATCAACATCAGAATTAAATCTCTCTACAAGAAAATAATTAGTGAGGTAGTACTTATAAATAAGTAAATTTAGTAAATAAGTTTGAAATTTTGCACCATCTCAATCCAGCCACACCCTGCGTCAGACATGCTTGTGTAGCGTCTCGGGTGCATTGCATCATAAACATAAAATGTTTAGGTCACTGTGTCAAGTTAAATATAGTTTAATACTCAATCTTTAAACACATCTTGAGATCCCTTAGTTCGCATTTGCGCTCCTTCCAGTGTTTTGAATGCAAGAACGTAACGCATGTTTGTTGTTCTGCCTACTGAAGTGTTTTCTTCACTGTATAAACTGTGTGTTGCTCATACAGCTGAAGTTTCACTTACTGCCCTCTGGAGTAAACAGGTGATACTACAAGCTTGCATTTCTCAGGACTCTTCCTTATTATGGTCTGGGGGAAGTGCGATTAATTGCGTACATTTTTTTAACGCGTTATTTTTTGGTCAAATTAATCGCACTGAATTAACACGTTAAATTGATAGCCTTAATATATATATATATATATATATATATATATATATATATATATAAATCTTTTTTTTCCTGTACAAATATCAAAACATTTTTTAAACAAGATACAGTATATTTACTTTATTATTTATTACGTTTATTTATTGAAATCCTGATTGAAATTTGACAAGGTACTTGACAGTAAAACACTCAAGAAAGCATAGATCAGCCATGTAATCAGACAATAAATGCCATGGTGTCTCAACAGGAAGAAAATGGAATGCATAGTCTGTGCAAAGTACACACAGTAATGATATAAATCAACCAACGTGAATCTTGCATCAGTTTTATTCATGAGTTTGACATTTAGAATCTATTGCGAGCGCTGTGCATTGATGCAAATCCTGATGATTTATTGGAGCAATGTTTCAGCTGTAGTCTGGCATGTTCAGCACTTGCATTCACATGGAGACTGCAGTCCTGTGTAAACTTACAAAAGCTGTGGGAATCCTCTCAAATGCCTTCAATCTGGGTTGAAAAACCAGCTAATTAATGCCAGTTATCATACTTCCTCCTACTGTTGTATCCTTTGCCATGTTGTTCATCCCCCTGACAATACCGGCTCTCTAATGTCCATATAATAGGCTGTAATTGGTAGTGGGAAGATGTTTCCGAGTTTTTAAGAAGTGATAGCCTGTCATCCTTTTGGAAGGAAGAGTTGTACTAGACTTTGTGCTCTATTTACTTCCATTCAATTAAAGTGGGAGCACAGAAATGTGAGCCTATGTGAAGAAGTTTAGTAACATTTTAAAGGTTCTATTAGTTAACATTAATTAAGGTATTGGAGACCATTAACAATTAACAGTATATTTTTACAGCATTTATTAATCTTGGATAATGTTCATTTAAAAAAAACAAAAAATACTTTATGTTAGTTCAGAATGCAGTATCTTATGTTAACATATACTATGTCTGGTTTTAAAAATGCATTAGAATGTGTTGAAATTAACTTTAACCAAAATGAATAAGTGCTGTAAAAGTATTGTTCATTATTAATTCATGTTAACTAATTTTAACGAATACAACCTAGTTGTAAAGTGTTACCAAAGGTTCTTCTGTCGTAGGTTATCAAAGTTAAAATTCAAACATGCAAACAAGCCTTTCCTTCAAACTTGGTATGGTTTGTAGTGTTATTTTAAAGTGGAATATTTATACATTTTTAATTTATTATAATTGTTTATTTGTGATTAATTAATTATTAAAAAGTAAGTAAAGAAAGTGAGTAAACAATGACAAAATGTTCCTTTTTTGGTGAACTATCCCTTAAGTAAGTCTACAGCAAGCAGTTTTAGTTATTTTTTGTGTCCTTGGCCCTCGGTGGAAAAGTAGAGAGGCTTTTGAAACCAAATCCAGTCAGAAATTACAGAAACTATGGATAAAAGTGTCTTGAGCTGGAATTTGGTTGATCTGTGGGTTTTCAGTGGGACAGGAAGGAAGTTTTTTTCCTTGCCTGAATAGAGGTACTGCAGAAATATGATCCAAAAGTACAAAGGCCCCTAATACCAGGGCCAGCGTACAAAGGTGATCCTAATGAAATAGACACCACAGCGGAAATTATAGTACAGTGCCAAGAGTGGAACGTACAGAGAATCATGGAATTCTGCTGCAATTTCAACAAGCAAATGATCATTTTCCCCCACCTAATGTAGTGAATGCCTTAATTATGTTAATACTCTAATTCCACTCAATTGGATAATGGTTTCCAGTTGGCAAGCTCGTGAGTCATGTTAAACTGTGCTTGTGAAAGAGAGAAGATGCGTCACTATTTATTTTGCTCTTTATTCGTTGTATCTAAGGCTCTAACTCTGCACAAGTATGTTACATAAATGACACTTCCAGCTATACAAGCTCGAGTCGTTCTAAATACTATGGAAGCCAATGGTGCCCCACAACTGTTTGATTACAAACGTTCTTTAAAATATCTTCTTAGTGTTCAGCAGAACAAAGAAATATGTACAGGTTTGGAACAACTTGAGGGTGAGTAAATTATGACAGAATTAACATTTTTGGGTGAACTATCCCTGAGCCAAATAGTTTTTGCAACAGTCTTTGCAGACTGGGTAACCATGAATATTGGGACTTTAACATACCCAAAGTAATCCCAAACAGCGGACTTCAACTGCTTTGGCGGCGGAAATAAAGGTTCAGGCTCGAACTATCAGTTATCTGCAAAAATCCACACCGATAGTTTTTCCCAGTTGCATCCGGTGCTAGTGCGGCTGGGAAGGGTCTGCTGTTGTTATACAGTATGAGAGCGGCCTCTAGAGGCGAAATAAAAACTATCACTTCACTGATGCCTTGTGGTGTTTGTTTTGACACATGAGACTACACTCTGCGTGGTCTTCGGATGCAGATTTTAAACATAAAATATGAAAAGGTATGTATACAGTACATTACGGTACACGTTGTCATATCATTAGAAAGTAATTCATTTATTGAATAAATGCTGCATTAGTAGAGAGCAGCAGTATGTTTGCCGACAAGGCTGAGAGGATGCTAACATTAAAGCTAACCTCAAACAGTTAGAACAATGTGACAGAAATACATGCAAGTCCTATCCAAATGCTTAAATGTGACGATTGTTTCCATCTATTACCATCTATTTGCATTAGTTTATATCCAGCTGGTCATGTTTATGTATTCGTTAGCCAGCAAGTTGCATATTTAAAGCTAGTGACATGAGAAATCAAATTAATATCTTCATGCAGCCAAGAGAAACGTATCTGATTTCAAATAAAAAAGATTATCCTCACTGTATGATGACTTCAGATCGATCGCATTCTTGTGCTAAAAAAGGCTAGATGCAGCACAACAAAGACAGTTTAACTTTATGCTTTTAAAGTTTAAAGATGCTGAATAAACAAAAACAAAGGGAAACGAAGACGTTCATCTAGCGCGCTTTTATTTTTATATATATATATATATATATATATATATATATATATATATATATATATAAATAAAAAGGATGGTTGCGAAAGCGTTCGGTGTGAACAGCCCCTTACATTTGATAGAGGTCTTTGGCCATTGCATCTTGCTCTCTTATAAGTGTTTCTCATATTAAGCAATGCGTTGTTTAAATGCTTTGTCAGGAAAGATGTTCGACTTATAAATGTGTGTCTCGAGATTCTCACGAGTCTGTGGTGTTCCGTCTGTTATAGTCTCATATTCTGAGTCACTTCACCACCGAGTTCAGCTGAATACCTCTGCTCTCTGTGAATATTGCTACTTACATACAACTGTACTGTATTTCAGTATCAATTTAAGTTGATTAATCGGTTATCGGCAGGTACTGCCCAGCTTGGTTATCGTTATCGGTAAAATCCATTGTTGGCCGACAGCTAGTGCTCGTGATGCGCTGCCCTCGCGACACCTGCATGTCACCTTTAAAATTGAGTGACAGTCGAATGTAACATGAGGAAGGCACAATTTAAAGACTGATTTTATCTCACCAAGTTAATATGATGCTGTGTAAATGTAGCAAAATATGTATTAATTCAACTTATTTGGATTTTAGAACAGTTCTGAAAAACTCTCTCTTTATTTTTATGCAATACCATCAATGAGAAAATATCAACAGTATGATAACCGTCCATTTTAAAACAGAGGTATATTGTGAAAACTTGAAACCGCTACATCACTTTTGCCAAGTCGTTGCCAAATAAAGGCTGCGTCCGAAACCAGGAAAAGGCTGCCTGTAGGCTGTAGGAAGTGATCAAGGTACATCCTAATCTAATGTTCATGTCACATCCTGTCTACGGAGATACCTTCATCTGATTGATTTTTGAAGGCAGCACAGATGTATCCTTTGCTGCCTATGAAATCCCACAATCCTGTGCATGCATTTCCACTATGAAGAAGCTGAAGAAAACATTCTTCAGCCGATAAGGCAGTTGATTGCCAATTTGTGGATAAATGTACGTTTTTATTAACTTTTTTCAAATTTTCCATTTCTAGCGAGAGAATAATTAGCATTGTAGTTATTAAATATACACTTGGTTATTGCCAAAACTCTCTAGATTTTGTTATAGATTATTAGCCCATTGTGGTTCAGTTGACCTGAATGAAGCAGATGCGTTACCTTGAGTGGACAACAGATGGCAATACTCAGTTGCTGGTATCCTAGCAATGATTTAAACTAATACTGCCTCTGTAGCATGTTCAGAACCAGTTTCTGGAGGTACCTTCATGCGCAAACGCTGTCTGTTGAGTCATTGACTGATAGGGCATCGAGGCAACAAGGCACCGTAACTTTGGTTTCGGATGCAGCCCTCAACGACAAAAGTTGTCGATTTCATCAACCACATAGGTCACATGCTCATTGTAGTTGAAGTCCTTAATTAGCACTGTGCTAGCAATGTGTGTTTTTAAAAAACACAGTGGCAAAATTTACAGCTAAGGTATGAGTCTTTGTCATTTATGTTGTAAAATGAAATGTAAAAGTCTATACAATTTCATCTGCATTTCACAACGTCCAACCAGTAAGTCAATGCTGTTGTGACATTGTTTAGGAACTTAACTGCTACATGCGGAAAAACTGCGTTGAGACGTTTGGTTCTCACCTGTTGAATTTCCATAGTTATATCACCACTTAGCGGTTTAGAGCTGCTAATGCATAATTGTCATGGCAACTGCAGCGGTAAAAAGTACCATCTGTACATCCAGTTTAATGGCACAGACATTTGAAAGTATCTCTGTTGCCCCCTTAAGTACTGAGGGTTGATACTGTCAAAGTAACAGAAGAACATATTTTGTGAAATATAACATTATTATACATATAGTATACATTAGCCAAGTATTGCATTTTGCACTGACGGTCGACCACATGTTGGCACCAATGGTCGACCGATATATCAACACTGAGAATCGCCTGCTTGCATGTGAATCGACTGAGACATGTAAACTACCAGTCATGGTTAGTTTTGTTGTTACATGCCATCATGTTACTACAATAATAGACCAGTGTGCAACACAGTGTCATTTAAACGGTCCGCATATCAGAGCCATGGCAGATGCGTTTGAGCTCATAAAGTTAAAATGCTCGCCTGTTTCATTCTCCCTCTCTCTTCTCAACAGTTCCCTGTAACTTTATCTGTCTTGTCTAATGATAAAAAAGCAAATATCAATAAAACAAATATCATATACTGTCTGCAAATATGCACATAGTATCTTGTTTAAACAGATGTGTTGACCCAACTTCACAACTTGAGCAGATCCTGCATCCTGTGGAGCGCTCATTTATTTCCCTCTAAAACAGTCACTCCTCAACAGTTCCCTGTCACTTTTAACGTTCTTTTCTAATGTGTACTATACTATATGTACAATTGGTTTGATTCTGACTGAAACCATGCTTCAACAGGGGTGTGTTATGGAGGAGCGATTGAAAATGTACATTTTGTTTTCATAGGGGGGCACATTTTATGATCTGAGACACAGTAATAGACCAAAACAGTGTCCACACCACAATGCAAGACAACCCAGTCAGTAGTTATAATCAAAATAGACCAAGTTTTATAATAAAACATCTCTGAAGAAAAACACCATACAAGCAAATTAGTCCAGCCTACAACAATTGTAATAAATTAATAAATTACACCACAGCTCATTTGCATTTATGTAAACATATAAACATGCATCCCCACATCAAAAGCCCTTTCAATTCCAACAACACACTAATCCATATTCCACAACCAAAACCATGAAGCACCAATAAAACCAACACTTATTAGAACTCAACTATTGTTATTATTCGTGATGAACATCACACTTATGAATGTATTCGTGACAGCATGTCAATGATGATGCCGATGCGGTCTCATTAGCCTCATTCCTTCCTACCTCCTCACCCTGTTGGCTGGTTGAAGTTGATGATGACTCTTTAAACCACTTTTTTATATCCATACTGCTACTACTCAGAATCACAGCACCACCATCATTAGATTTTGAGACTGCAGCATGTGCAAGGATCATGTGTTACGTAAGGTTTCGACTTTTGTTGTTGACTATGCTTGGGGACTAACCATTGGCTGTTGTATTCGAATAATTAATGAGGAAGGTCTGTGCGAGGATTGGGGACTATTTGTGGATGCCATTAATTGTCATTTATAAGTAATTTTGGGTTATAATTATGTTTGAAGTTCTGTTTAGTGTTAAATATGCAGTTTTCTGTTAAATGACAATGTGTTATTTTGAATTACCCTTGGGGAGATCAATGTTAATTTTAGTTAATGCTGTTGTTATGACATTTTTAGTTCTTATTAAAAATTTGGTTAAACGTTTGACACGTTTCGCAGCTGACCCACTGGCCCGCTCGGTTCTCCCCATGGCCCGTCCGCCCCTGATCAGCCCAAAAGTGTGTCGGCCCACCGGGAAAATGCCTGGTATGCCAGATACTTAGTCCAGCCCTGCTGATGGATAACATCCAAGTTCTACCCTAATTATTATAATTTTTTTCCACATTGAATGCCGTTTCACTCAGTTCACTGCAAACTGATTGTATTCTATGTTGTTTAGATGTGGTTTCACCTTCCTTTTTTCTTTTCAACTTCTTAACTTTAAACTGGTATGGTAATCTATTTTAGTGGAAGTGTGATCTGTGTCACATTAGCATTAGCAGTTGTGTTGTTACAAAGGCTGTCGATTTAGTTTGTTATTGTATGTGTTAAAAACTATTAATGAAATTAACCTTGCCCTCTGACTGTATATGTATATATATATATATATATATATATATATATATATATATATATATACATGTATATAACGTAATGTTTTTGTTCATATTGTCTACTCAATGCTTTACTCATCTGCCAAAGTAATGTAATGTCTATTTATTATATATTATATTTATAATTATTGTATTATATATTTATTGAAATCTTTATTTAGGGGAGTTTTTCAGCAAATATTTATATGGTATTTATTGCTATTAATTGTATTAATTAGTCGGTGTATGTAATTAATTAGATTACAAGTTGTAATGGATTGACATCCCTATTTGTTACACAAAGGTCTTGTTCATATTACGAGCCTCTCTAAGCTTTTTTCCTCTTCTGTAACGACTAAGGTACCTTAATTTCTGTGCCACCTAAAATGTGTACAACAAGTTGGAGACAGTCTGTTCTTGTGCCTCCAGTGAATGGTGTCGGCTAACACATTCTATTTTTTCTCTTTCTAGCAAAGTCATAACAGGACATGTGGCTTTCATTGCTCTCTATTAAGATGCTTTTAGAGTTAGCCTTCCCTGCTAGAAAGACCACATTAGACTTAAATTTCCAGCATCCAAAGCACAATATTCTGGTGTCCAGCAACTAGTGACGCCCACCTCTTCAGTAAATAACCAAACTGCACATTTGCATGTTGGAAGCAGTGGTTTACAATGGCTGGCAATGCTGGTTGTCTTTTGCTGAGGAGAACTAGATTGCGTTAAATGGGCCCTTGTCCATATCTGATTAGCGGCTAATCACAATGTAACGCTTCTATTAACAAGCTTTCTCTCCAGCCTTTTTTAGTTTGACAGTAGTGGTTTATGAGGCTTGTGCTTTATGCTAAACACTAGATGCTGGCTAGCTTGTTTAGTTAGTGTTTGCTGAGGCCTGCTGACAGTAGCACATGCGGTTAGGATTAGCATCTCATGCCACCCCAGGGGTAATGCGATGCGTGGCTGCTGATTGGTAAGAGCACAGTTCAGGGGTTGGGTAATTGAAACTGCATGCTTCCATCTTCCCATTAAGTTCCCCAGAGAAATGAAGTGCTATGCTCCCCATGTAAGCTGGACAATGGCAGCATTGGGCTCTGTGCCAATCTCATATCCATCTTGAAGTAAAAGATTAGATTAATTTAGTAAGTCTTTAATGAGAGCAAAGCTTGCCAATCACCAACTACTTCACTTTTCATTGTAAAGCCAATATTAAATGAAAATTATCTTTATTTACTTTGATACTACATGTTTTTGTTCTATTGTGAAAGATTCATATGTGCACATTGTTCCAAAGAAAAAGTCTTCCTAGTATTTTAAAATCTTATCTTTCGTAGTCTTTTCGGTTGACATTACCAAACCTTCTGATACAACCTGTCAGACCACTTTTCAAGACTTTTCACTTTTCCAATGGATAAAATCAAGTTCTGCCCTACATTCCTCTTTGAATATCCTGTTTTATTCAGAATTATCTCACGTTATGTAAGTAAAATCCAAATGTCATGTTGACTTCAACAGCAATAATGGAAACATGCCATTTTACAGGAGTAAAATACGTTGTGAACACCCTTTCTTGTTGGATTTATTATGAGTAAAGGAAATATGATACATTACGTAAGTAAAAAAGGTATACAAACACACTTTTGTGATGACTTTAACAGCAATAAAGGAAATATAACTAACCAAAAAAAAAAAGCCTAGTGGTTAGCGCACTTGGTCTGACACATTTAGACATGGTGTTCATGGTAGATTGAGTATTGATGTCAGATCAAGAACGGCTTGGGTTTGCTGCACTTTTTTTTATTTGATCCCCTTTTCTTCCAATTTGGAATGCCTAATTCCCACTACTTAGTAAGTCCTCGTGGTGGCACGGTTACTTACCTCAATCCGGGTGGCAGAGGACAAGTCTCAGTTGCCTCCGCTTCTGAGACACTCAATCAGCGCATCTTATCACGTGGCTTGCTGTGCATGACACCGCAGAGACTCACAGCATGGGAGGCTCATGTTACTCGCCGCGATCCACGCATAACTTACCACGTGCCCTATCATGAGCAAGAACCCCTAATCGCTACCACAAAGAGGTTTCCCCATGTGACACTACCCTCCCTAGCATCCGGGCCAATTTGGTTGCTTAGGAGACCTGGCTGGATTCACTCAGCACACCCTGCATTTGAACTCGCAATTCCGGGGGAGGTAGTCAGTGTCAATACTCACTGAGCTACCCGGGACCCTGATTTGCTGCTCTTTGCAAGGGTTTTTACCCCCCTTTTCTACACAAACTGCACTTAGCAGTTTAAGCTTGTCTAACTTGTCTCCCAGCCTGGCCGAGCTGGTGTTCTTCAGGTCTAGCTGGTCTCCCAGCACAATTTGGCGGTGTTAGCTAGTAAAAACTGGTCTAGCTTGTCTCCCAGCCTGGCTAAGCTGGTCATTAGCTGGTCTAGCTGATCTCCCAGCTTGGCAATCTGGTCTTCATCTGGTCTAACTGGTCTCACAGCCTGATTTGCTGGTGTTAGCTGGTTTAAACTGGCTAACTTGTCTCCCAGCATGGGCAAGCTGCTCTTTAGCTGGTCTAGCTTATCTCCCAGTCTGGCCAAGCTGGCCTTTAGCTGGTCTCACAGCCTGATTTTCTGGCGTTATCTGTTTAAACTGGTCTAGCTTGTCTCACTGCCTAGGCCAGCTGCTTTTTAGCTGGTATAGCTGGTCATAGAGCTTGGTCAAGCTGGTCTTTATTGAGCTTAGCTGGTCTCCCAGCCTGATTTGTCTGTGTTAACTGATTTAAACTGGTCTAGCTTGTCTCCCAGCATGGCCAATCTGGTCTTCTAGCCTGATTTGCTGGTCTTAGCTAGTCAGCTTAACTAAGCTAGTCAAGCTTAGCTGGTTTAAGCTAGTCAAGCTTGTCTCCCAGCCTTGCCAATCTGGTCTTTAGCTGGTCTAGGTGGTTGTCAAGACTGGCCGAGCTGGTCTAGCTGGTTTCCATGCCTGATTAGCTGATGTTAGTTGGTTTAAACTTAACCAGCTTGTCTCCCAGCAACACCTAGTTCATTGTTAGCTAGTCTAGCTGGTCTTCAGCTGGTCTAGCTTGTCTCCTAGACTGGCCAAGCTGGTCTTTATTTGGTACCTTCTTAGCTTCTTAAACCACTAAACCATACCAGAAAAATAGATTATAGACTGTTTTAAGATATATGAGATATTGGCAAATAGCAGATGTGGGATGTTAAGCCGTATGTCTTGTCATAGTCTTGAATTGAGCCTCCTAAACTTAGAGCTGAATCCAGTCTCATCTACTGAAGCTGCTAGCCAGGTTTATGCTGGGATGGAAGAATTCACGCAAGACAGCAGCTTTATTGGCAGAAAATTAATTTAATGTATATCTTCTTCTGGGCTCCATCTCGGTGTTAATTTTCTTTCTGTTCCCCATTGTTTGTTCTCCCTCTCTCTTGTTTCTCTCAGAAATATTCACCTTAGCGAGCAACGAAAGCGCTAGTTGCTTTCCCCTCCTACACAATAAAATTAAAGGCGTCTTTCCATATGTGTCGCTGGAGACCTCCTGCCCACTGCTTATGCCCTGTGTGTAGTGTTGTCATGCTAATGGGAAAAGATCCGTCTGTTGCCATGTGCAGATGTGTCTTGGAAGGACGAACGGCATGTATGGAGCAATCCCCGCAGAATCATAGTGAATAAGGGAAATACGAGTGCAACAATGTTAAGGTTGGGAAAGAGTGAACCAGCTGAACAGTCAAAATAATATTTAATAAGAACTTAAACAAAAAGACACACACAACACAAACACACACTTGGCAGCTGCATGTGGCTCTCTCTCTTCTGAACTGCCGCATTCCGCTGCAATTATACCCCTCCTCGCTGATTAGCCCAATTGGGGTCCGGACGTGCATAGTCACAGCCCAGCCCCGCCCTTCTCGTCATCACAACGAATTTGGAGACAAAACACAGTCACATGCAGAGTTGCTACAGACTTCAGTATTCCTTGGAGATGTTGCAAAGTTGACTTGGATGTAGTTGAAAGTGAATTCTCACAGCTGGTGTTTTATAGAGGGGAATGTTTGTTTAATTCAGGATGATTACACATCTCTGAGTGTTTACGGTTAGAAACTAATCAAAGATTTTAAGATGTTTAAGCTTCTCTTTTTAAGCTTATTTGTGCTACTCAGGTTGGCTGGTGTTTCCATGAAAGAAAGAACTTCATATTGGTTTGGCAGCACTTTGTTTATTTTTACCTTGCAGCCGTTGAGAACAACACAATACAAAGACGTCTTTTTATTAAGTGGAGGTAAACCATTTTTTATATCTTGTCACTCTGATATCCTATAAAATAAAAAGAAAAGGCTAATAATGGTAGTATAAAGAATCTTTGCTTTGCAGTCTAATTTGTACCTTATTTTTCGAGCTTGAGAGTGAGAAATGGAGAGGAACATCAAACATCACAGGTATCCTATATTTTTCTCTGGCGGGAGGTGAATCAGCATTTGGAAAATATTGAAAAAGCTCAGTTGTTATAGCTGCATGCTCTTGGTTTCCTCAGAGTTTCATGTGGAGCTTGTGTGGTGGCACCTAAAAATCTATCTTTTTTCTTTTTCTGTGTACTTTGCGTCATTTGTCAGTTCCGTTCTGCTCTTGTCCCCACATTATTCGTGCCTTCTCTCTACTAAATGTTTGAATAGAATAAGTTAAAAAATGAATGTAAAATAAATGAAAAAAGGGATAAGTACCAGCATTTCAGAACTATTGGAGCTATGCAAAGCTGTGCAACCTAATTACCACATAATCACAATATTGCATTGTGAAAATTTTTTATTACATGAATATACCATTAATATAACAAACCAAGTACTTTATTTGGCAAATGTTCAAGTATGTAATATAATTCTTATATGATGTAACTGTAAGCAGTGTAGAATGTGGAAGTATGCAAAGATTTTAAGCTCTTTATTTAAAAATCCACTATGACTTTCATACTGGTTTTGCTGTTGTAAAGTGTAACCCCTGACACGAAACCTAAACTTAAACCTAAACCATGATTTTAAAAGTAAAATAAAGTGTGGGGTTGGAGGCTAGCTAAAATGGTATGCCTTTATTGTGTCAGTTGAAATTCAGTTTGTTGATAGTCATAGATTTTCTTACGAGCCAAGTCCTACAATCTTAACATTTTGCCATCTTGTACAAATTATTATGAGTTGCCATAAAATTACGTTGGCTAGTGGGGCAGACAGTGGTGGCTCATCTTTAAGGAGGCCAGTTTTTGCATTCTTCTGCTAAAGCTCCAGGCGCCTGAGTGATGAGTTTCTGGATTGAAGCTTGCAATGTGAGGCTAAATCACTTGACACATTGGTGGCACTATGCCCTTGATGGTTGATTTACACTGACTGCCGATGGGGTGGGCCATTGCAAGCTTGTAGAAGAAGATCTACTGTGGGATAAGTTGTGTGTCTCGTGTTGGAAGTTATGGCTGTACGTGTTTGACATATGTAACTTTTCCTGATTAGCTCTCTGACATCCTCTGTCTACATTCCCTTTAGGTCATATTTTGCCAAGAGGAAGCCATTATAGCAAATAAAGCAAGCTTGTTGGCCGAGTGCCCATTCTTCTGAGCGAAATTTATTGAGCCTCCAGCATGTTCTCTCTGCGGTTGGCTGTTGATCTCTACCATTTCCAGGCACAAATCTAGATGAAAGGAGCAAGAGAGAGCAACAGTTTTTTTTCTTCGCAGGGCTGTGGAGCTACAGTCTATTTCTTGTTAGTCACTGTCTAGCTAGTCGTGCATTGCCAGACCTTTGACCATACGGCATAAGGTCTGGTCCACATTGCAGCTTATCCTGGCCAAGAACCGCCTAAAGACTATCTGGGGTGTGCGTTTCCCAAAAGCATTGCTAGACAACTATGGTCGCAAGCTCCATCGTTACCACATTAATGCAACGATTTAGAGTTTCTCGAAATCATAGTTTCAATGAACTTTCACAAACAGCATATCAAAGTTGTGTGATTGAAAGTACAGCTTTTTACCTGTGGTTAGTAGTATAGTTCCGTTTTAGCTTGATTTGTGGACATTATAATTGACCTCACTAAGGCTTCTATATACACTGATCAGCCACAACATTAAAACCACCTGCCTAATATTGTGTAGGTCCCCCTCGTGCCACCAAAACAGCAACACACTGCATCTCAGAACAGCATTTTGAGATACTATTCTTCTCATCAAAACAAAGATTTTCTGAGTGACCAGACAATTTTTCATTTCAAACCAGTCTGACCATTGTCTGTTGACCTCTCTCATTAATAAGGTGCTTCCGTCTTTTGGCAAAAAGACATCCAAAATCATCCATGCGATTATCTAACCAGCCAATCGTGTGGCAGATACGGGTCAGGAGCTTCAGTTAATGTTCACATTATGAACATTATGAATGGGGAAAAAATTTAACTCTGCACTTTGGACCGTGATTGTTGGTGCCAGATGTGCTGGTTTGAGTATTTCTGTAACTGCTGCTCTCCTGGGATTTTCAAACCTTGTTGATGAGGGAGGTCAACAGACAATGGCTTCAAACTAATAAAGTCTAGGGAAACTCACATAACCACTCTGTACAATTGTGGTGAGAAGAATATCATGTGGGTTGCCGCTGTTTTGGCATCACGAATGGGACCTACATAATATTAGACAGGTCATTTTAATCTAGTGGCTGTTCGGTATATTTAATTTCATACTGCATATATCTTAAATTCGGTCAAGACTTTGACAATGTTCACATGCATTTAAGAAAACTGCTTGTTCCAGGGTTTAGCAGAAAGCAGAAACATCTTGTAAACATGAATGCAGCCTTCCTTATGCCGTTTAAGGGATTAAGCTGTCAGGAAATTGCCTTAACACACACGGTTTCTGATGGAGAACATGGCTTATGTGTCCATTGTGATGAGGAGGAGGGCATGGCCTGGCCGTGATGGTGCATGACCGGCGCTGAATCAGCTGATCAGTGGGAGAGCAAGATATAGGAGAGCTGGAGGTGCCAGTTCAGGAGAGAGAGAAAGAGAGAGAGAGAGAGAGAGAGAGACGCACGTCCATTGGGAGAACATCAAAGTTTGATGTAGGGGAAACACCACTATTCTGTATTTGCACCTGTCCCATTACACAGTGTATGGTACTTTTGGGTTTTCAGCAGCTTTCTTCCATTAAATTGCATCATGTACGTGTAAACAAGATATTGTAATTTGATATCCATTTGATCTCTGCAGAAGTTATTACTTTTCTCAAAAGAGCTAGTTGTACCTTAATGTGACTTTGGGATATATTGAATATTCACAATATTATTGCAATGATTTTTATGTTGGATATCTTTTAATCCAAATCTCAAAATGGGACATGGTATCAAAGAAAAGAAGGAGGTGACAGCATTTCACCAGATTTTTAATGAGCAACACTGCAAGCTGGAAAATACACACTGCATTTTCAGTGTTGTGTCTAAATTAAAACTCCAGGTGAAGCAAATACGACAGCACTTTCAGCTTTTTGACGAATTTGAGGCTCCTGGTGAAGTAAATACGACAAAATGATATTACTATTATATTCACCTAGGGTGCTTTAGTTTGATCAGGACTCAGGAGTGAAGTTCAAATTCTTCTAATGTGTAAATTATGCTTTAGTTGCCTGCCTCCTTTTTTGAGAAATATATAGCTGCAGACATTGCTCTAAAAAGCCAAACTGCCACTGAAGATATAGGGATCCCCTTGCCTAACCCTTTACCTAACCTTAACCGTGAGTGGAATTAACACCCCCTTTTGGAGTTGGTGTAACCCCCTTTTGGAGTTAACATGCCCCCTTCTGGAGTTACCCCACCCTCTTTTGGAGATTCCGTCCCAATTTGGAGCTCTCCGGCCTGCAGCCATGCCTACTTGCCTTTCTTCAGCGATAACCAAAGTAAAAGTAAAGAGTAAACATTTTTCCTTTTTATAATGCTGTCACAGTTGCATGTGCCCATTTCCACTTTATTAGCACAGCTTACAAGACAGAAACTCTCCCTCTCATATTGTATCTCCTTTGTTTGAGAGGATGGGTATTCTCTGTCATGCCCATCTCAGGAGGGTCTCGCGTGAGCAGGGATATTACACCATGACAAACCAGAAAGCTATTTGTTTTGCATAGAAGAGTAGCATTCGTACTCAGTCCACCTCTCAGATTGAATGAAAGGCTCTATCAGGCCATTTCCCCCAAAAGCAATCAGATCGATGTTGGGGAACAAAAGGGCTGCTGGGAAATTGGGGGCAATACCTAACCACTCAGAATGGATTGAAGAGTGCCACTGTAGTGCAAAGGACTATTATAAAAATCCCGTGTTGCGACAGCTGAGTGCCAGGAGCGTAGAAACTATCTGAAAAGTGAGGGGGACACAATAGAAATCAGTTTTGCTCAAATATATTCAATACATGATGTTTAGGCAGAAGTCCTAACTGATAGTGAAAGGCAGGTCAGTGGTTATAAGCCATAATAGGATTGACAATTACTAGCTCACAGTCACTGAAATATGTGTCCTAAGAAATCTCACTTGTATCTGTGACAGACCTATGCTCTTAAGCCCTAAGAGTCGGGGAGAGCAGCGCTCTCAGAAAGCTAGATAATGAAAAACGCTCTTGGCATATGAATCATTTTGCATGTTTTTATGACATCTCTAGAGTAGATTTTTTTGAGAGTGTGTGGTCTAATTCAGTGGCTAAGGCCACTGCCACACTTTTAAGTTTCAGTTTTTGGTTTGCCAAAACTATCATTTTTAATTGTGATACTGTGGTAAACTGTGAGCGTTTTTCAAAGTCTCTATTTTCTGTTGAGGAAAACGCTGTTCCCAGTGTGGTGTAAATGTAGCGAAATCATTGTATTTTCAACGTTTTTCTTGTTACAAAGGAGGGCTTGAACCCCAAAAATTTAGAACCACTGGCTTATAATGTTGCATGTTTTTAAGTTGTCATTTTATGTGCCGCTGCATTTTTTTCTTAGTACTACAGCCAAGCAGAACAAAACTGGGAAATTATATGGAAATGTCAACCACACCACTTTGTTAATAGTTGATGTTAATAGTTATCATCAAGTTAATGTCTGAGAAATGTATACCCTTACTTTGTCATAGCATCGCTTCTTTTTTTATTTTATTATAAGAGCCATTTCAGTGCAATGTCACCTCAGTAATGTTTATATCACACATAAAAAATATTAATTTAAATTATTTGGTCATTTCTGTGTTTTTATTTCGACATTAAAGGTGCTGTAAAGGATTTCTTTCATGGAAAGAAATGCAAAAATTTGTCCTACTCCGTGAAAGATATTAAAGGGATAGTTCACCCAAAAATAACAATTCTCTCATCATTTTATCACCCTCATGCCATCCCAGATGTGTATGACTTTCTTTCTACAGCATACAGAAAAATATCTCAGCTATGTAGGTCCTTACAATTGAAGTGGATGGTGATCAGCAATTTAAACCTCAAAAAAGCACAGACAGTCAAAATAAAAGTAATCCATACAACTCCAGTATTTAAATTAATGTCTTCTAAAGTGATACAATCACTTTGGGTGAGAGACAGATCAATATTTAAGTCTTTTTCACTATCATTGATTACTTCCGAAAGCGTGAAAGGGGGCTCGGTACACGCTATCTCTCGTGTGACGTAAGTGTGCTAGCATGTTCACGAGAGATCTGACATGATAGTTTTACTGTTTCAGGATGGTTACACCACATGACATTTTGACTTTAAGCCCCAGAAAAAAATGTCAACAATTTTTATTTTTATTTGGACTTCTTCTATGAGCCATAGGCTACATGTATACACAAATCTGATGTTTGTATAATAAAGGGCTCAACTCAAATACTTGTTTCTTTTATTCTCTCTCCCACTCTATTATATCTCTGCCTTTTCTCTATTCTCAGCAATAACACAGAGCAGTGGAATTAATTAGGCTTGACACAAAATGATCCGTTCCAATAAATCACTCCATTATCTTGCAGTGCACCATAAAAACAGCCTCTCATTTCCTGTACGAGAGAGGCAAGGTCGTGTTTTAACCATCTTTCGCTTGCCGTGGCCATGTGTTTCTCGTTGCGACAAACTGTGGCTTTGTTGCCCGAAGGGGAACTTCCTGTTCAAAAACCAACCAATGGCTTCCGATGCTTGCCTTCCCTGCTGAAAACCCCCCCAAAAAAACAGCTGAAACCAGCCTAAGACTGTTAGTTGGTCGTATCTGGTCTTCGGCTTGTATTATTTGGTTAAGGCTGGTCTAGCTGATCTCCCAGCCTGGCCAAACTGGTCTAGCTGATTTTGAAGCCTTATTTACTGGTCTTAGCTGGTTTAAACTGGTCTTAGATGCTCTTCTAGCTTGTTTAGTCTGGTCTATTTGGTGTTTTTTTGGACACTTGTCTGTTGTTCTGGCTGGAACACTAGATACACCAGCTGAAGACCAGCTTGGCCAGGGTAGAAGATTATCTTAAATCAGCTTAGACTAATGTATCTCTTACCTCCTGAGGAAAAAAAAAACAGCTTAAACAAGCCTTTGTTGGTCTTTGCAGCTCTCCTGCCTTTTTAGGCTGGTCTGTTTTCTAGTTTTAGAGAGATTTTAGGATTGTCAGCTGGATAGACTGGTAGACAAGTTTTTCCCTGCTAAAAAACAAGCACACACACACACACACACACACACACACACACACACACACACACACACACACACACACACACACACACAAAACTTAAACCAGCCCAGATATTATTTGCTGGTTTTAGCTGGACTCACAGTATGGTCAGCCTGGTATGTTTGCTGCTTTTAGAGGGATTTTGGTCACTCATCATCTGCTCAGGCTGGGAGACCAGCTAGCTAACAAGTTTAACCATCTGAGCACCAGCTTGACCAAGCTAGGAGACAATCTTTAACAATCCAAGTCTACAGTTTATCTTTCCTGCTTAAAAAACAAACAAAAAACACACTTAAACCTAAGCCTTAGATGGTTTGTTTTTTGATGGTCATAAATTATCTCACAGCCTAGACAGACTGGTCTGTTTGGTGGTTTTAAAAAGGTTTTAGGCAGTTGGTCAGGTTGGGAGACCAGCTGGCTATCCAGCTAAAGACCATCAAACCTATTTAGGCTGATTTACGGCAAGCTATATTTTGAGGAGAGTGATTAAATAGCCCTCCGGCTGTATTTTTTTTCAGCTCACTCTGATGATGGACACCAGCCTCTCCAAAAAGGGGCCATTTATAAAACCTTCAACACATCACTGTGACAACTTGAGGCATTTGTGTGATGATAATGTGTACATACATTAAACATAAACAAAAATATAAACTGAGACCCAACATATGAGTACCACAATAGATCACACTCCTTTCAGACCATCATGTGAATGGGGATGATGTATAGATGTTCCAAAAAAATGGGCCAGGAAGTATTTCTTTCTGGCTCTTCCACTCAAAGAACCAGAAGCTTAAGAGCTTTGTCTTTCTTGGACGGCTGGACAAACATATTTAGCTGAAAAGCTTTGTGAGACGAAGCCCAGACTCCAGATATTCGGTTGCATGCAGGAACTGTGGGGCTCTAACACGGGAGGGCTTAAAGAAGGCTTTTAGATGAGTCCAGTCAGATGCTTGTTTATGTTGTTGTAGCTGTTGTCTCAGTCCAATGTGGATCTCTCTGCATTTGTGAGGAATTTACTTTGTGGTCTCTAATTCTTCCACAGAACAGTAAAGCTAAAGTTGAGGGAGATATTAAGAGATGAACCAGCTTTTTGTCAAAAGTCAAAATAAACAGCTTTTTGTATGAAACTGTAGCTAAGCTCGGAAAACTGTTCATCATTTTAAGTAGGTTCTCCAAAACTGACCTGAACGCCCTTAGTCTTGCAAATTCTTGCAATCTACGTCAGAAAGCGCGAAAAAAAAAATTGTCCAAGTAGAAAGAAATAATGGATGGTTTTGGAAAAAGACGGGTGGGGTGTCTCGGGAGCAGGAAGTCAAGTGTGCTCACCGAAGCATTCTAACACAGCCTGCTGAAATGTGTCTGTTCGAGGCATGCTACTGTCCCTGCTGAAGGCCTGCCTGCTGCCAAGTCAACCCACACAATTCATCAGAGTGACTCAGGAGCCTTCATAAAACATTTATGTAATACTGTTCCCTGTCTCCACCTCTGCATCATGCCCACTGCACCACAGGGGGACCCAGACATCTCACCTACCTCTTAGCTCCCTGTCTCTTCCCTTCGATAATGTGAATGCTTCACTCCTGCTGCGATTGGACAACCTTAACAAAAACGCTAATAGAGAAATATATTCAGAGGAGTGCCAGTTGCACCATGCACCTTTTTATCAATACATCATGGCTATTACATAGGCCAGGAGGATCAAAACCTTGAGACTCATTATCTTTTGGGTAAGCAGTGAGAAACATACCATTAATTGCTCTTTTTGGTACCCTGGGGACCTCAAGAACTTTATTGATAAATGGAGCCTTGGTTGCAAGGCATAGGCCCTATATATTCATACATATTTAAGTACATGAATACATGCATACGTAAATAACTTAACCTTGAATGCATAAAAATGTCTTGCCTTCTCAAAATGCATAGGGCTACACATTATGACTTATTTGAGATTTCTACACACACAAAAGTGTTCCCTACAATATTTTGTGATACTGTAGTGGGTGTACCTCGGACTTTCTAGGGTGGTCCTGGGGCAGGCTCCCCCCTTAGAGAATTTTGTACATTTTAAAGTTAAATGCATCAATCTGGTGCACTTTGAGAGCTAAATTAAGAGGCTTGATCTATGAAGAACTTTGAGCTCTTGTTAATAATTTTGTCCTCTACATTAGTAAAGGGCTGGCTGACTGACTGGTAGTGAGCAATGATTTGCCAATGCAAAACACAATGTTAGAGATCTTTTGTTATTATGAGAAGTGTAAAATTATTTTTGATTCATTATGGGCCACCACAGTCTTGGTAAATAATGGGAAACACTGCACAAATACATCATGTGTCCATGGTTATAATGTATATACAAAGATGTAAGGGAAAGTATAGGTGTCTTTAACTGGTCACCATTTTTTTTATGCCATATTTAAAACACATTTTGCCTTGCCTTTTTCATTTTATATATATGTGTGTGTGCAGAATTTATGTATGTATGCATATGTATATAGACAGAATGACAGATAGAACTACAGATTTAAAGACAGACAGATAGACCGAACATCAGCCCCTTCACGTGCTGTCATATACTGTAACAAAGAAAAACAAAATCTCATAAGATTTTCATTTTCTACATGGTCAACAATGCAAATGAATGTCCCTTGATGGGCTCCTCCATTTTAGCTTCCTACTTAATACGACAGACAGAGAGATAGATAGATAGATAGATAGATAGATAGATAGATAGATAGATAGATAGATAGATAGATAGATAGATAGATAGATGATTTTAGCTTGAATGCATACAGAGATACAGTTACACCTTTTATGCATACTCTTATTAGATCAAAATGGATGTTGCAGTTTTGATTTTTAAAAAAGAAAAAGGTGTGCACCATTTATTTATTTTTAGTACACATATGGTAGGTAAAGGACTCACATGGCACTCTTTGCCTTCATCAACATTGTGGTTTCCTGCCCTAGAGGCTAACGGTCTGTTTATTTGAACAGTTTTATCTCAATCAGATCTTGCAATATATCATCATCATCTTACTCATGTAAACGGAAGATGCAAACAGTTTTTATTCAAATGGAAATGAAACTACCAATGTACTCAGTGAAATGACATGGCAGTGTGTTTTAAGTTGTGATTAGTTTCCCTTAGGTTAGAATTGTGGTTTGGATGATAAATTGCTGACAGGAAAGCCAAATGTTTGGTTCTGCATGAGTCCATAATTGGAAAACATAACAAACCAAAAGGGCGCTGTAATCAGTAGGAGGTCAAAAGCCTTGTGGAGGGGAACGGTTTTTGGTCGCTACAAAGATGCGAATTATGCCGTTGTCACACTGAGATAAAATGGCACAAAACAAAGCTATCCTTCTTTCACTTTTTCCAACCAGGACTCAAGAGTCTAAAAGTAGCAATTTCCAAATTTCAGTTTCCAAAAATAATCCAAATTTCTCTTGGATATAGCTAAAGTTTTCTGTTTGTGTTAGGAGAACTATGTTCTATGTTCCATTTTGTTTTTGCATCATACACACACAAATATTCTGTATATACAGTATATATATATATATATATATATGAGAATTAATTGTAATATAATATATTAATTATAGTATAATATTTTTTTACAGATCTTTAAAAAACTTCACAGACTTGTGCTCTGTATTCCAATTCCTCTGAAGCAGCATGATAACTTTGTTTGAAAATAAAGACAGTCAACGAGCACATTTATATGCACCTTCTTTAACCGATAATGCTGAATAAGCTGACAACACGTGTGTTCATGTAAACAACTTTAACGTTTGTCTTGCGTTGTCAGATTATTTAGAATGAGATTATTTTTAGAAGTTATCAGGGTATCGGTGTGCATGTAAACGTGCATTTGTTCATCTGTTTGGACGCTTGTTTAACTTCTTTTCTTTTTTTTTTTGGCTTCTTCCTTTGTGTTCTTGAATTTTAGAAAAGAAGATTTAGTGGACCCTGCGGTCGGTAAGGTTGTGGGTAATGGAGTGAACTTGTGTGAAGAACTGGTTCAGTTAAGCACCCAAAGGTTCCAGTGGGCACAATAGCTGAAGGGATTACAACAAGAAAAGTGCTGTTGACAAAAGCTGAAAGCTGTTTTCCTAAAGTGAAAAAAGAGACCCAGGTCATTCACTTCTGAGTGAATGTGTTGACTTACCCAGCCGTTGGGTATTTCACAGTAGGTTTGTCAAAAGCTCAGTTAGGGCCCAGCATAGCCTGTATAAAGACCCTGAGGTGCTCTGTCTCTCTCTTTCTTCTCCTTTAAGTAAATTCTCCTTTAAGTAAATTCCTATCTGGTTTATAATTTTTCACAGTGCTCCAAAGTTTACCAAACCATATGAAATGGAACTACTTTTCAGACATTAATTTTGAATTATTTAACAATGTGTTTCAGGCGGCACACTTTGAAACCGCTAGTCCTTCCCCTGTTTGACTACCACATCAATTACATTTTATTTTTTTCTAACTTCTATGTTTTCTGTTTTCATTTTTCTTTATTCCATGTTTTTGTTTTAATTAAATAATATAATCAAAACAGTGTCCGATCAGTGGAAGCGCAGCGTAGTTCTAACGGGAAGACTAGCAGCTGTACATCACATCATTAGCTGGGTAATTCCTAGCCAATCGCATGTAAGCCATTGCTTTATAAGTCTGCTCACAATCTATCACATTGCTGTTTCAGTGTGCTAACATGGCAACCTCCACCACCCCACCACCACCAGTTGAGCCTTGTCCCGCACGGGGGTAGGACATGACATGACGGTTCCGGGTACAACTCCCTCGGACCGCCAGACGGGGCCTACGCCAAAGAGAGAGACATTACTTTCTGTTTTACATTTATCAAATAAATGGCATCTTAAACTTCACTCAAGCCTGCGCGTCTTCCCGATAGAAATACATTTCCTTTTAATCATTATTTTTTTTAAATAAACACCAATTAGTTTTGGTTATATGAAGTGCTGAACAACAGAGCTTCACTAATGAAAAATGTAAGATAAAGACTAGCGGGAGGCGCCAGTTCGAGAGAGAGGGAGACACACACAGCTGCGTTGCATGTGTCTGTGTTTGTTTATGTTGGTTTTAAGTTGAGTTTTATCATTAAACTTTACATTGACTCTTTTGCTGGTTCCCACCTCCTCCTTGCCCATGTTACCTTGTTAAATTGATACCAAAACCTGGGAGGGAGGAGAGATGCGCTGTCTGCATGTCCTCAGAGAGCTGGAGGAACCGCTGCCGTCCACTGAAGAAGTGGAGAAGCGGTTCCGTCTGCCAGGGGCCGGAGGACTCGCTGCCGTCAGCCGGGGGAGGAACGAGCTGGTGTCCACCAGAGGGCGGAGGAGCAGTTGAGGGCCGGGCGAATTTGCGTCCTTGAGCCGGCGAGTAAGTTTTCTCTTAACTCTCTCTCTCTATCTGTTGCTCTGCCTCGCTCTTTCCCTCTCCCCTTTCCCTCCCCTCATTTCCCCGGCCTGAGTCAGGCGATGGAGGAGTGTGACGAGGAGGACACATGGCTGGCCTTGAGTCGGGCTAATCAGCTGGGAGTTAGAGAAATAGCATTCTGAGGTGCTGTTCTTCTCACCACAATTGTACAGAGTGGTTATCTGAGTTACCATAGACTTTGTGAGTTCGAACCAGTCTAGCCATTGTCTGTTGACCTCTCTCATCAACACTGTTGTGTGTGAAAATCCCAGAAGATCAGCAGTCATAAATCCATTTTAATGACTCTTGCACGATTCCATCCACGTTTTCCACATCTTGGGAATCGTAGGGCCCTGCAGCTCTTTTTCATACATTTAATTGTGAATATGTCAAGCTCAAAACAGGAACAAAAAAAACATCACAGAAGTTGTCCAAACAAATATTGCGTTATATTACAAATATTTGATTGTCATTAGTTTGAAAATACAGACTAATGGGGAAGATTTTCAGTGAATAAAAACTTGAATTTTGGAATTTTTTTGCTCACACCAATCTATTGTATAACTACTATTATATTAAATTTTAATTTTTTTTAAATAACTTCTATATTTCATGGAAAAAAATAACACCAAACAGGTTTGGAACAACATTAGGTTGAGTAAATAAGACATATTTCATTTTTTTCTTTTTCTTTAAATGGTACTGGTAGTGGTCCTTTTTCAATGTTATGTTTTTATGTTAATACCACGGTACGTCTTTGTAAAGACTGTGTCTTAATCAAGCTTTTATTGATGCAAACTTACTTTGTATTAAATCAATCAAGTAATTAGCCTTTAGTTAAATTTAGACAGTTCTGCCAACGGACAGACGCCACAGTGCTAAAAAGGACTTGTTCTCAGTAATCTATGATCTTATCCGTTAGATGATAGTTCTGTTGTCCTTGCCCCGAACAATCTCACCACAGCCCAATAAAATGCTTCCACAAGGTCAGTGATAGCAGTGCTAATGGCTAATGTGGGAAGAGCTTTCAATTGGATCAAAGTGCGGAGACCTTCCCTGACAAATACAGTATTTGATTGAGTGTTGATTACCTGAAAATGTAACACACACACACACACACACACACCTTCTTTTCCTTTTAATACTTTCAACAGTCTCTTCATGACTAAGCTTAGCTTGAAGGTGCGAACAGGATAGCATACTTTCAGGTCTTTTTCGCACATTCCAATGTTTGGAGGGCAGAGTGGAATGCTGGAAAAATGGAAAGGCAGATTGACATTTTCAGACCTATTTTACCCCCTGACAGACACATTAGAGATAGACCACTGAATACAGAGTCTCTCTCTTTCTGTCTGTCTGTCTCTGTCTGTCTTTCTGTTTCTCTGTCTATCTCTAATACAAACCTCTGATGTAGAGGTGGATTAAAAATCTTTGAGACTGAGAATTTTAAGGACATAGCTAATTAAGATTAGAAGCTTAATTATATAAATGTTTTTATACAAATGATAAAGATGATGATCTGTATTATGAATTTTATGCAACATGGTCTTATAGAATTACATTACTGTACCTACATTATTGCAAAATGTTTTTTACATGACTCATTGTACATATTACATACGTTTCCTTGTGATATTAATACTAGAGGCCCTGTAACAGCAATGGCTTTAATTTCCTTTCACACAAATCATATATAAATATATATAATAAAACAATAAAATATCAGTTCAGAAATATTTTTGCTCTTCTATTGGTCATGGGTCCTCTCTTCGTATGAATTCACGGTTCATAGTTCACCAAGCTTGAACTTTGGTACGCAACATAGTACGAAATTTCTTCACGTGGGCTTTTCTTCACTTCTGCTCCATTTGGATGTGTTTGAATGGGAGTGAATGGAGCACTAAGTGTAGTGTGACCGCCCCTTAAGTGATAACGTTTTAAGTGATTTTCACGTGAAAAATTCCCACTCATTGAAAATCTCAGATCCAGAGTATCATAGAGACTTGTAACACTTGGGCCAATAAGCAACCACCCAGAACACCCAAGCAACCACATAGCAACAAGCTAAAAACATAGCAGCACCCTACTGTAGCATACTGGCAGCAGCATTTGCACAAACAAGCACCACTTTCACCATTTTCTTCTGATAATGTAAACTTTTTTTTAAATGTATTAAAGTAGTAGCAATAGTAGTCAAAGTGGCTGCAGTATCAGTATTGTAAAAGACGTTGCAATATCTTTTGCTCATATAATATGCTCATACTGCATTATATGGAAGAATACATTCATATTCAATGTGTAACATTAAGAGGATGATCATGTGTACAATCTACAAGTTTAGAGATACATTCAAAACATGATTATATTTGTGACTCATGTCGACACCCCCGCATGTAGTTTTCTTTATCACTTCTAGAGAGATGGAAGTGGGCTTTTGTAAGTAGAGAGTGGTGCCATCTAAGCAATTATGTTCATATTCAGTTCCACTCAAAACAAATGAAGATGAGCCATGTTTTCTGCCTCTTGGATGCATGGCGTCTGTACTAAGAAGGTCTTCAGAGAGAAAGAACATTGGTTTAACCTCTTGAGATAAAACCCCAGAGGAACATTTTATTGCTCAGAGGTTGCTCATTCATAGCTCAGAAGAATGTACATTTTGTCTCAGATGTTTTTTCTAAAATGCATTGGAAAACATAAAATAGACACAAAGAGAAAATTGTTAACATACTGTACAATAATAGTATAAAGTAGGGCTTAGAATCAATAACATTTTTAAAAACAAATTAACCACACAGTTTTCTGTCATTAATCACGATTAATAATGGTGCATTGTTCAATAAAACAAACATTAAAATATAATCATAAAAATATTTACTTTATACTTCATCTCAAAGAACTTGCAAGATATTGTTTAGTCATTATTTATTTTAATACAATATTAAAACAATATTTTGTTTAACAGGTATATTATATACATATTGTGGTAGCTCAGCTGTTAAGGCTCTGGGTTACTGACCGAAAGGTTGGGGGTTCAAGCCCCAGCACTGTCAAGATACCACTGTAGGGCCCTTGAGCAAGGCCCTTGAGCAAGGCCCTTGACCCTATCTGCTCCAGGGGCACTGTTTCTTGGCTGACCCTGTGCTCTGACCCCAGCTTAGTTGGGATATGTGAAAACAATTGCATTTCATTGGCTCTGTACCTGTACTCTGCACAATGACAATAAAGTTGAATCTTAATCTCTTATTTTTCCAGGGGACTTTTTTTTATAATAGTATCAAATGAGCAGTTTCAGTTCATTTCAAACTTTATTGGCAAGATAAACTTAAGTGTTTTACTAGACACCAATGCATTACTAGACACTATACATACAGATATAAAACAAATTGAATGCTTAAATTTAATTTGCAGAAGTTTAAAACCTAAAAACAATTATTTTCTCTGCCCGTTCAGTCTCTGTCGTGCACAAGCTGGGTCTCTCTTGTGTGGTTTCGCTGTAGACACTGGTTCAGATGACAGCGAGTGAGTGTTTTCAGGCAATGCAAAGTGATACCGCAGCTTGCGGGTGAAGTCTCCATTCTCCGTACAGTAAATCCATTCCCTTTGTTTATTTTGCCTTGAACGTGTGTATCTTTTGGAAATGTTTATATGGCAATTTTAGTTACAGGAAGTAAAAAAACAAAACAAAACCAGATACTGCATTTATTACATTATTTTTTTTTTATGCCTTAAACAATCAACTATTATTCGCAGAAATGAACATGTTAAATTTCCCAACCCTAGTACATTGTAAAAGCAGTTGTTCACCCAAAAATTTTAATTATCTTCCTTGCATGTCTTTTAAAAACAAGTGTAACTTTCGTTCTTCCAAGGAAAACAAAATTATTTAGTTATATATAAAATATATAAGCTGCTGTTCTCCATGCAATGAAAGTGAATGATGACCTAGCTGTCTGGTAAGAGTTTCAGTGATAAACAACTTACATTTCAGTTTGTTTCTTACACAAAGCTATCATATAGCTTCAGAAGACTTGAAATATAGGGCATGATGTTTGTCCTTTTTTGGGGCGTGATAGTACCTGGCCCCCATCAACCTTTATTGTATGGTGGATAGTAGCTTAGACATTCTGCTAAACTTTGTCTGGTTCATACAGATTTGTAACGGCACCCTTTAATTGATTGTCCCTTTAATATCCCTTGGAGTGGTGGTGGTGTAGTGGGCTAAAGCACACAACTGTTAATCAGAAGGTTGCTGGTTCAATCCCCACAGCCACCACCATTGTGTCCTTCAGTGTGGCACTTAACTCCAGGTTGCTCCAGGGGGATTGTCCCTGTAATAAGTGCACTGTAAGTTGCTTTGGATAAAAGCGTCTGCCAAATGTATAAATGTAAATGTGTAATGTAATATGAATAGCATAGCACATATGTTTTGGCCTTGGAAGACATTAATGAGAAAACGTTTTGGTTTCATATTCAACTTGAGTCTTTTGATTACAGACTTGGGTATTTTGGCACATTGTTGAGATCTCTTCTGGTTTAGTCCATTAGAGACAGCTGTGCTTTCTTTTTGGCTTGTAAAACGAGTTAAAAATAAAAGAAATGCGACTTATTCAAGTCATCAAGATTAAAATTGTCTCCTGAAATAAAGTAATCTTCTTTTTTCTTATATTCTCCAACATCATTTAATGTACTGCATCTAAAAACAATGTCGGTTTGAAAAACTGTCACGCAGTGTTTATTTTAAACTACCTTTGTGTGGAATTCTGAATATATTATAATGCTTAATTAAATTTGGAATATCGCGTGGCTCTTTCCAGATTTGGATTTGGCTGCCAAGTTCAATATATTTTAAACACTTGCATTAATGAAAACAAACAGATCAGGGATTTATTGACATGGTGATAAAGGGAGGGTTAGCATTTCCTGAGAGAGAAACGGAGTGCGAGAGAGGGAGAAATAATTGTTTATTGATCCATCCTCTGCATTTAGGGAGTGCATTAAAGCCGAGGACAGATTGCTGGTGTCTGTCAGAGTGTGGCGGAGGTGGGGAGAGGAGGTGAAGAGCAAATGTTCTGCAGATATTGCATGAAGGGGAGCAGAGAATCAATGAAGGCAATGTGCTGCGAGTGTCAAATTCCCAATGTGAGAGCGGGTGATGCATTTGAGAGAGAAATTCAGAAATATTTGTTGGCTGAGTCATAGTTTGCCTTAAACAGTCTCGGTCAGGACTGATTTAAATGTGACCTTAAAACTTTACCAAGCCCAAAGTCACATAAACATGGGGATATCATTCGAGGTAAGTCCACCTGATTTTAAGTCAGGTGCAATTTTTGAATTTGTATTGTTTCAGAAAAATAATGGGCAAAATTGTACAGCACAAGCAAGGGTTTAGGTATGTATAATTACACCTCATTTGATAGAACAGTCAGAGGTGAGACCACATTAATATGCCAATTGTTTATCCTAAACACCCATGAGATTGAATGGAGATTAAAGGGAGGCTTCTTCTTAAAGTTGACATGAAATGTGTTTGCAACCCATTAAACTTCTGTAATCTGACATTTTTTTTAGTGAAACCTGATATTCAATGAGAACAAAACTAAGAGTGGGGCTTGATTCAATTGGAATTCTATTGGGAATAAGACGGATTGGTGATTTCAGCTGACAAGGAAAGTTGTTTCAGAGACAGAGCAAGTTTCTACATTTTGTTGAAATTTCTTATCATGCTCAATGTGACCAGGAACGTGTATTACAGAAGAAAATGAGGCCAATTTTATTTCACATTGACTTTTTCTCCTGACAATGACATGACTGTGGTGACATTTTTGCCAATCATACTTCATGGGTGCTTAACAGTGTTGGGTAAGTTACTCTAATGAGTATGTTTTACTATTAACTACTAATTACATCTTATACAGTGTAATTAGATCACTGTATTAATTACACTGTCTGAAAAGTAATTGCATTACTTATTACTAATCACTTTCTAAAACCCTTATCAACCACGACCAGATGAAAAATACAAGGATAGACATGGAACTGTTCTTTTAATTATTTCAAATAAATCATATAAAATCAAATAAATTAGTCATGAACCGGCCAAAGAATTTAAGGGGGCAGCGTTAAAATTAGAAAACATTTATTTTAACATTAGACTTTAAATTTAGATTTTAAATTCACTTTTGTTTTATATAGAATTTTTCTAGAGTCTACACAGTATTTAACGCAATTACATCAGAAGTAACTGTAATTAAATTACTGAAATAAGTGTAATCCCTTACTTTACTTTTTTCAATGAAAACGTCATTTAATTACAGTAATTAATTACTGAGTAATGCATTACCCCAACACTGGTGCTTAGACGTTTCATGGCAGTTCCGAGGTGAAATTTCCACTGAGTGGAGCTAAAAACGAGTTTGATTTTCTCCCAAACAGGTGAGGTTTTTAAGGTTAAAGGAATAGTTCATCCAAAAATTAAAATTTGCTGATAATTTACTCACCCACAAGCCATCCAAGATGTACATGACCTTTGTTCCTCAGAACAGGAATTAAGAATTTTAAGAACGTATCCCAGGTTTTTAGCTTCATTCAATGCAAGTGAATGTAATCAGACTCTGGGATGGACAAGTTTCTTTTTTTGAACATTTTTAAATGGATCTTCAACATACATGGAGATTATAAAAAAGTAAGTACATGAAAACCATGTGATCATTATCATTGCTCATACTCTGTACATTTACATTTATGCATTTGGCAGATGCTTTTATCCAAAGCGACTTACAGTGCACTTATTACAGGGACAATCCCCCCGGAGCAACCTGTAGTTAAGTGTCTTGCTCAAGAACACAATGGTGGTGGCTGTGGGGATCAAACCAGCAACCTTCTGCTTACCAGTTCTGTGCTTTAGCCCACTACGCCACCACCACTCTGTACAATCTTTACTCAGAATGTAAGGTTTTTTTGTGCTGTACTGTATATCCCTGTCTTGTTCAAATGCTCTTTAATGTGTAAATGTACTCTTGTTTGTACTATATTCTTGCATTCCTCTAATGCAAACACATAATTGTCTGTGAAGTGCTGCCTACTCACATGCATCCTAAAATCATAAAATATCATGGCACCATTTTCTTTGCCTCACCATCCATGAGTAATGATTAAAAGATGAGAGATTAAGGTCTGTTTAGATTAAGTATTTGAGATGAATAGTACATAAAATAGACTGTAATAATTATGCACTATGGGCACAGCCATTTAAACAGTCTGCAGCCTAAGTAGTTTTATGCTACTAAGCGAAGCTTCTGCTGTGCGAACGCGGAAGTATGATAAAGGACTATTGTAACATGTAATGTGACTGTCTCATATTATTTAGTAATGTTGCATCAAATTCTTTCAAGACAAAAATGAATTGAGCCAGGCTATCCAGATTGATTTAATGCATTCATTTTACACCTCTATTCTCTTTATGTCAACAATTGACTTATTTGTGTCTGTTGTTGTTTCTTTCAAATTGATACTTCAATAAATCATAACTAAAAAGTCAAGTTAGTCCCCAAGCTATGAAATAACTACTGAGCCTTAAACTCTACCTCTCTACTCTAACTCTGAATCTCCTTTTTTTATGTCTTTTAAGTCCAAGTCAGACTTCATTTGCCTTCATTTGATTGACTCTCTAACCACATGCGAGGAGCTGTCTACCTGCTTGAAGCATTCAGTGCGATCCCTCACACACCTGTCCCACTGGCTCTCGCCCCTTGATTCTTTTTATAATTTTTTGTATAATTTTTTTTGAGAAATGCAACAACTCCCCTTGGCGCAAAAGTGTGAAAGGGCCTTATAGGATAATTTCAATCTAAACGGGCAACTCTGGGTCTGCCTGTAATTTTTTCAGAAGCTGTGTGCCCTGAAAGTGACAGCTGGTATATTCTTTCTCTCCCATTTCTGATGCAATGTGGGGTTTGTATTCCCAGACGTGGCTGGATTCAGTTGAAATGTGAGACTGGTGGAGTGCTAGGCTGGACAGGTCAGCATTTAGATCAAATAGAGTTTAGTCATAAAAATCTTCTTGGAAAAAAAATATAATATAACTGTGTCTGGTCATAGTGTTTCACTGATTTGAAGCACTGCAATTGCATTAGTGCTGTGTTCCAACTGACACATTGTGGTTTCAGCTTAGTACTTGATTTGTATGCAAAGTTTCATCACATGCACAAATCGGTAAAAGGAACAGTTCACCCCAAATTAAAATTATGCCATCATCAACTCACCCTCATGTTGTTCCAAACCAGTATGCTGTTATGGTTTCTCCTGAAAACACAAGAGCATAATTTTTGAACTTGTCTTTTCCACACAACAACATTGTGCCCATGCCTATGAAGCTCCAAAAAGGACAAACAACTAAATCCCTTAGAAATAGTCCAAATGGCTTGAACACTCAATTCCATGACTTCTAAAGCCATATGATAGCCATATTAAATTTACAAAGTGAAAATCTCCCCCTCTGTTGCAGCTGTGAATTACGTCAAATCTGATGCGACACATTAGCGTGGTATTTTTTTTATCAGAATTTGGGCTGCAACTAACGATTATTTTGATAATCGATTAATCAAACAGTTATTAGAATGATTATTAAGGACTATTCAATGATTATTGCAAAGATTAATCATTAGCTCTTAACCGATTATTCAGCTTGTGGCCCGACTTAGGTTGGATTAAACATGCTTACTAACAATAAACAGGACAAAATCATCTTTTAAAAATACCTCTATGTGGCAGGGTGGGCGGGCCGGGTCGTGATCGTACACACCTGGTCCCGTATTAGGCTAATCAAGCCTCACGAGAGGGATAAAGGTCGACTGCAGAGGATCGTGCGGGAGAGAGAGATCGTTAACGGGCATGTCCATCATATAAGATATTTAGACTTGCTTTAAGAGAATGTATCTTATATATAAGTGTATTTTGATAAGTGTATTTTTTCACTTGGTTATACTTCTGCGAGTGCAGTAAAGACAACATAGACTCATATTCAAGATCTATTCTCTAAAAGCAAGTATAAATATCTTATATGCTGCTTCTCAAGTGAATGCATTTTTTAAAGGATTTTTAGATATTTTAAAATATTTGCATTTTTTATATTATATTCAACATTCTCAGAATTTTTTTTTTCTTCTGCAGTATAGCTGCTAAAAATAATTACATTGTTTTAAAGGAGTTATAGATATTTATATTGGAAAACAAGCCAAAACAAAATCAAATCAAAAACGTATTTTGCTGCAGTGCAGATAATGGGCGAAGACTACCCTCTCTTCACTTCAATCCATCTATAACTCACTAATACATCTTTAACTCACTAAAAAAACAAACCGTCTCTTATTAATAAAGCTGTATTTTGCCAATTTTCTTCATGATAAGAAATGCACAGTGACATATATATTATGATTCAATAAGTCACAAGCCATCATGTTATAATCTAGCTGCATTAAGCGTGTGAGCTCAAGGAATGAGCATCGACAGAGTGTGCCACAGCCTCAGTTTCAATCTCTCCCCCTTAGATTGGGACATTTGTGCAACTCATAGAAGAGATGCTGACCGCACATAGAAATGCCAGTTTCGGAGTTTGTAGTTATTTACATGATCTGCTTCTGTTTTATTTGAACTTTAATAAAGACATAACACATTAAATATAAATGCATTTAATATGTAACGTCTTGGTGTTTCCTTTAAAGAGCTCCGGCTCTGCTTATTCCACAACGAGAGTGCTTCTGAATTTAATTTTTTTATTATAATTTGCCATCTACATCACTTGAAGCTGTTTGGAAAGTTTAGAGTGCATCTGGACAGTGATCTGCGTAATTCTTCCGTGAAATGGCCATCATTATTATGATTATGGTATCATCATAGATTATGATAATTGTGAATGAACGTGGACACGCCCCCTCTTTACGAATGTTTGGAATTCACTAACATACAAACGATTTCCTTTCAAATCCAGGGTGTATGAAGCATTTGTGAATCCGGTGAAAAGTTTTCGGGTCCATTTTAAGTGTTAATTACTAAGAATTTACTCATATATTTATGAAAGTTTCATAGATGCCCATTGTGTCTGTTCCAAAACCTAGTGAGCTACCTTCCGAGGCAGCATTTGAAGGCATTATAGGCGTGCATTCGACGCAAAAGCTATTCCAAAACATAGGTATCTTAATTAAGCTGCCTCATAAAATTTCTCATTTTGGCAAAATTCTAAGGTATCAGTCAGTGCTTCTAAAATCAGAAGGCTTGGCTGCCATGTCATAAAGCACCATCGAAGGCTGGTTTCGCTGCCTGGATTTGCAGCCTTCCTTACCACATTTTAGAGGCTGCTTCAGATGCATTCTTCGTGGCCTTCAATCACCTACAATCTTTGCACAATTCGAAAAAACAAATCAAACAGATGTGCACCCTCCTCAGGGCTTCCTCCATATCAACAAAGTAGTTGTAGTGCTTCACAAATAATTTGTTTTCAAAATTTTCATGCCATGACCGCAGAGGCGGAAACCTTTATGACATTGCCATGCAGACTTTTTTGACCTTCTCATTCATAGCGCTGAATGCTGAGGAGGACTCTAGCCTACATCCTTTAGGAAGCACACAGCCCTACAAAGCTGCAGCATTTAATTTAAGAAGCACACATTGTATGTACCCTTACTGAATCCGGGATAGGTGATCCCAGAATGCACTGCGACGAGCTCGGTGGAAAAATAAATTCAAGATGGCGTATGAAGCGAGAGAAATTATAAATATAATTATAATCCAGTCAATACTGAAACATATCATTTAATATCATTAAATATTTGTTTAATATCACAGGAAACAGACTATTTAAATTATACGCGGAGCTGTCTATGTAGAGTGTTCCATATCGGTCACTTATGAGGCATCATTTCAGTTAAGATGCTGCCATAGAAGACAGCTGCCTATATATGCAGGAGATAGCAAGGCAGCTCACTAAGTTTTGGAACAGACCCATTATTTCAGGTTGTGGAAAAATCTACCAGACATCTGATTTTCATTTAAATAAATAGTTAAGAAAAAGTCTCCTACATCCACAAGAAGGTGCAAAAAATCAATATATCTAAACTAATCAGCACCATGCTATAGCGATATTTCATTGCAAAGAACATACAGTATCTGGCTGTTAACTAAATTAGTAAAATGATAAAGTCAAAAGATCTAGGCAGTTCATATTTTCAAATTTGTATTAAAAAGTAAAACGAGAAAATAAATGCTTCAATAGACATCAAATAGACTGTGTCATTGCAAAATGAAGGAGTCATGCTTCATAATACTGGTGGCATGACAGTGTTTTTTTTATATAAAAAAAGTTGTACACTACCGTTCAAAAGTTTGGGGTCACTTGCCTGAAATGTTTCTCTGAAGGCGTATGCTTAAATGTTTGAAATTAGTTTTGTAGACAAAAATATAATTGTGCCAATATATACATTTATTTAATTACAAAACTAAAATTTTATTAAAAAAAAAAAAAAAATGTTTTTTGAAATTGATGACTTGGACCAAATAATTAAGAAAAGTATCCACTAAGTGCCCAACATATAGATGGGAAATCCTTCAATACTGGTTAAAAAGCAAGTTGGTTGAGAAAATGCCAAGAGTACATGTCTGCAAAATCTAGGCAATATGTGGCCACTTTGAAGATGCTATCCCATCTCTAAACCTGAGAGAAAAATAAATGACATTTCGGGTTAACTATTCCTTTAAGTGATTATACTACACTATATACTTTATAGTGATTGTACATGTACTGCAAAGCTGGTGGCATTTCTTTGATTCCATCTTTACCAGCACTGTAATTTCTCAAGGTTCTAGATTACTACCAGTTTGACAGAATGTTGAATGTGATGCATAACTGGGTGGCGGGCAAGTTTCTGCTGGTGCCTGAGCTAAAGTGTCTCTTGTTTTGAATCACTAATTGAGTGTAAGTCGGCTGGCAGATGTGGCCCAGATGTAGGAGTGAGAGGGCAGTGTGATGGGGGTGGGATTGTTAACTGTACTCCAGGGGGCTCCGGCTCATCATCGGATTAGTAAGGCCAGGTGTTGGCTTACCCAATCCACAGGGGTCCTCAATGGCACATCAGGATGGCCTTTGCAAATGCCAATACAGAAAAAGAAGGATATGACTGGCTCTACAGAGGCTAATTACCTCTGCATAAGTAGGCTATTCATGAGAATCTGGAAGTTTTTTTGTGTCCATGTTATCAGTTCATTTCCCCAGGAACATTTGAGAAGGTTACCATTTTGGATAGTGTCCACCAACTGGTTGAGAGGAGGATTTTCGGTGCCAATAGCGGAAGAGAGGGGTCCAATCGACAAAACTACAGTGCACCTGAATCGAGAGAAAATCATATTGGCAGGAAATGTGGAGTTGGCATATGCTGAGCTCTGGAAGGGTGAAAAGATTTGCTATAAACATTCTTGCCAGAGCTTACAAAAGTTTTGGGTTTCATCAAGTTGCCTGTAGTCGAGGATCATTTTGTGCATATTCTCAAACTCGTTTTGTTGGCAGGAAACATGTTTGGTTGGAGCTATCTGTTGGGATGAAGCTAAATGTGTTTAAGGGACAAGATTATCTGAAATGTTGCAGGTGTCTGACTGGTGTTCCACTCTAAAATCCGAATTCCTTGGCAAAATGGATGAGGCCTCAGGAAACATCCTTACTAAGGTCAGTTTACTCCAGTAGGTCGCTTGCTTGAATATTCCTTGATTTGTAGGTTCTTCTTTGTAAAACACCATGCATTTCTAAACTGTCTAAATTGCCGAGCTGAAAATCGCAGTATGTGCATTGAACTTGCTAATTGCTGTCTGTGTCACGCAGTTATGTGCTGGTAATTGAAAGTTCTGCGCTGGTGTGCTCTGTCTGCTTTAAAGGATTACAACTTGTTGGCGAGCCAGTCCCTCTGGTGTTTTCTGCCCAGTGAAAAATGCCTTTCGCTCTGACTGTTTAATCAGATTTAGCCCAATCTGTTACACGGCAAATGAGAATGTCTAACAACAAAGCCTGTTCCATGAGGGTCCCTTTTCCCCAGAATTCCCCTCAGTATTGTCAAGGCGAAAAGATATGGACAGTCTCCGAACAGCTTTCTCGTTCTGTGTTGAGTCGGACACTGCCAAGAATGCGCCGTGGTAAGCCAGAGATATATCACCGCCGAACATCCCTGCACATTCATCAGTCCTCCGTTATCAGAGATCTGTTTCTCTCTCAGTCCTGTGTCAAACACACCTTTTGCTGGACCGCTGCTATTTACTCCCCTATTTCTTTTTAAATACTCAAGAAAATAGTTTTGTGGCTTTTCGTCCATGGTTATAGACCATGGCTATGGTTTCTCAATATGCCTCATAGACTCGTTCAACATCATCATCCACTGCCAAAGTTCAGAGCCAGTACTAAAGAATGCAGGTACCGATAATGCAAAAATTACCCGGATGTGTTCTTTATCAGACCAAAATTTGAGGATGCATCGGATTTTGACTTGTGCACAAGAACCCATTTGAAGACCCTGAAGTCATTGCGGCACTTAACGGTGGCAGACAAAGGACATTTATATGGTTTTCTCTCAAGAGTTTCCAGTTGTAAGCTTGTGAGAGTCTTCATACTGTATCAACAATTGTTGTTTAGTTAGGTATCATTTAAAAAAGTAATAAACACATGGAGGAAAAAGTCCTGTGTTATACATCAAATATTTACTTAATTTTTTTTTACATATTCAATATATTGATTTTAAAAACTAGCGGCAGATTAACTGTCTGTCAGCTTTCATCTAACACCTTATTTATGTTTTGGCATTTACGTGATACAGTTTGGTTAGTCACTCTTGTTTATAATGGAATTGTGTGTGATACTTGTGTGTGGATATTTAGCTGTTTAAAACAGGACAGACAACCTTACTCTGCTGCTATGTGAATGTAGCCAATTAGCCATGAAATCATCTATATGTTGTTGGTTATCATCAGGTTTTGCACAAATGTAGGGAGTCCATGCCAGCTCAAGTGCATGCTGTCATTGTAGCAAAAAGTGGATGTACCAAATAATAAGAAATTCAAGTTAATTTAAATTTTAGGGGTACAAGCCTGAAGGGCTAGAAACCCTATTGTTTTTGTCAGTATTTGTATTATTATTTTTCTACCCTAAAACTTTTTGTGTAGACCAAGCCGTTCGTTAAGGGCTAGACACTTGAAACTTTCAGGGATGGTAGTATTCAATCTGGCTAGCCATACACATGGAATCGGCCCAATCGTATGCTGCTATAGTGAGGAAAAAAATTTATACATTTTGGGCCATAACTCTTGAAACTTAAGGGCTAGAAACAAAATCTCCACCCACTCATTTTCCAGCAATTTTGGATTGTTTGAAAAAACAAACAAACTCATCCTAGGTTGTTCACCCGATCGTAACCAAAGGAATTTTTAACTTTTGATTTGTCGTCAAACAGTACCCCAAATTGTGTGTAGTGGGCATGGCCTCTTTTACTAAAACGGTTATACATTTTGAATGGATTGAGATATTTTCGCCAAATTTGGTACACATGTATGGGACAGAGAAAAAAAAATACAAAATTGCATGCCCCTACGTGGCGTCAAAATAATAAAAAAATGAATAATGTCTTTAACTATGGAACCGTTGTTCAGAACGACTTGAAATTTGCATGCAGTGTTTTTGTCCAAGGTACCAACAAGGACAGTTACATATATTGAAAAACATGGCTGCCATCGACCAATCAGCTTTAAGCAGCTATTTGACAAAAAAGGTGAATCGAAACATTGTAGGCCTATTTGTCTCTTGGCCCAAGAGGTCTGTGCAAAATTTGAAAAAAATTGGACACCGGGAGCCACTATTGCGTTTAAAAAGCATCTAAATCTGTCTTTCTCAAAGAAACACATTATTTATATCATATGATAGACCTCCTCTTTCTGAACAACTTTACCTCAACAACCATTGGTGTGAATCAAAGCGTTCGTTAAATGTTTGAGATTATTTAACAAAATTACTAGTCGTAGGCCATTTGCCTGATTAGAATAAAAAATGTTTGAACTCTCGATTCATCATCACAAAGGTACACTAAAACGTACATAGGGGTTGTGGCCACTTTTACTAAAATTGCTATAACCCTTCAATGGAATGAGATTTTATCAGCAAATTTGGTACTCTTATGTAGGAGGTCATTCTGAGGACACACAAAGGCATTGCGTATCTCTGCATTTTGGTGATGCTATAATAATTAAAAATCAAAAAATACTAAGGATCCATTGGTCTGAATGACTTGATATTTTGCATGCAGTGTGTTGCCATCCCTTTCTATGAGGACAATCGCATATCTTCAAAAACATAGCTGCCATCGACCAATCAACTTTTAGCAGCTATTTGAACTTGTCCTATTCACCCGATCAGAACCAAATCAGTGCTGAAAGGTTTTCTGGTGTCCCAATATAAATAAATATCCAAAATAGTTTTAACTTTCGATGCACTGTTGCAACAGTATGCCAAAACATACAATGTATGTGTGTTCACTTTTTCTTAAATGGTTAATACATTTTAATAGAATGAGATATCATCACCAAATTTAAAAGACTTATGCAGGAGATCAATCTGAGGACACATGGAAAACAATGGGCACCTCTCCTCTTGGTGGTGCTATAACAATCAGAAATGTAATAAATACCATGTCTCTGTGCTTCCTAAACTGAGGTTTATGAAAATGACACTGTATCATTGTTTTAGTTGCAAACAGACTGTCTAATTAATACTTAATATCTGTTACATATGTACTTAAAGGACCTTAAAGGCTTGGACCCCATTAATTGCTGCTTGCAGCTGTATTTCTATTTAAATTTAATGAAACATTTTATGCTGATAGTATAATTTGTAAAGAAAAATCAGTGTAATTTAAAAAATACATGCAAAAGGACTCTTTTCACATCAACATAGGACAGAAAATTGAGCTCGTCAATCGATTTATTGGGTCTTTAAGAAGCTTCCAAGCTGTTCTGTTTGAGTTGCATTTTGTTTTATGTGAACATGTCAGCTTTTTCCCCTTAGACAATGTTCTGTTTTACTTGGACTAAATAACAGGAGAGAGGAGAGGAACAAAGCCCCAAACAAAGACGTGCCGCTGTGGTGTGAATGGCGCTCGCTGTTGCCCTTTCAGTTCCTCTTTTGTCAGGTCTTATCTCTCAGCTCTGTTATTCACGGGGCGATGGTAGCAGACAAAGACTTGCTGCAGCTACCTTGTAAGTCATTTAAATGTCCGTGGCGAGATTACAGCTGACGTGGCGAAACTGGTACATTCAGAGTTTCTCCATCGCTCCGGGATTTAGAAATGAGGCCTCAGCTACACAAAAGGGAACACGTTGACTTGTTAAAAGGAACATTGAGCTGGTGCAAAGAGCAATCTCGCCACTAAATTACGTGCTTCGGCACCGTCTCTCTTCTCACAACGCCTCTCAAATGCCACTCCAGTTTGCACACGAGAACTGACATCACGGCAATTTATTTTTCCATTAGTGCGAAAGGAACTTAAAGTCGGTTCTTCGGCGAAGGCGAGAGTGATTGTAGGGTGATGCATAATTGCTTTAATTGAGTGGCAAGGCTTTTATGCCATTGATAAGGCCCTATTGATTTCTAGAGCTGTGCACATATTTCATGGCCAATTGCCTGCACTGTTTTTTTAATTGCTGAACGTGCTCCCTGTTGGAGCTCTGGATTGGTTGGTTGTAGAGTCTAAAGGGATAGCAGATTCACAGCTCCACTGACCTGAGCTAAGCATTATTTATCAGGCTGTAGCCACATTGTGAGGTTGTAACAGTGCCTGGTTATTGGCCTGTAAGACCTGCAGTTGGTGGTGTTATCTTGAGCCACTACGTTTACAAGGCCTTTGTGCTTTAACTGGGTAATTTCTAGCTGGGCAAATGTGAAGTTTTTTCTCAGGCTATAAATATACACTATGTGAAGTAGAAATCACTCACCGCAATATGCATTGCATGGGGTAATTTGTTGGTAATTAAACTCTTTAGGTACACCTTGGCACTTTCAATACAAATATGGGTTAAATGAAATATTTAATACATAATTAAATAATATGGCACAGTAGGCCACTAGCAGTGAAATATATAACATAAAATAAGACTCCAACTGCCTATAAGCTTTTGTGAAGATTGTGAAGGCTTGAAGCCAGCTTTGTTTGGCAAACTGGTGATTCTGATGAAACCTGCCAAGAAAATGTCTTGGTCATATTTAACCCCAAATCAATACCCCAATACCCCAAATAAAAATAAATAAAAAACATAAAATTTTATTTTTCATAAAGAAAACAAAGCCTACATTTAGAACCATTGCGATTTTTTGAATTGTGACATTTTTCAAGTAATAAAACTTAATAGACCAAAAAAAATAGGTTTCATTTTCTGTATGCAAAATGTAATTTCTTATTTGTTTCTTTTGATTTTGTTAGTAAAATAGGACCAGGGCATTTTCATGACAGGTTTCGTGATAATCATCCAAACAAGGAGAGAAAATGATAGTGAAGTGAAGAATGAAAAATCAACTAGGTTGGTCTCCAAAGCTGATTAGGCTGGTCTGTTTAGATGGTTCTAGAGGGGTTTTGGACACTTGTCAACTGGATAGGCTGGGGAACCATTAACACCATCTTAAAACCAGTTTGGTTAGACTTGAAGACCAGTTAGAGACCAGAAAGCCAGTTTAGCCTGGTTAAAGCAGTTTTGTCAGCAGGGTGCAAATTGTCTTAATGCTTGTTTAGGCTTGAGGCCAGCTTAGTCTGACAAAATAAGACATTGATAAAACTGATGACAGGAAGGTGAAAATTGTATTTCTTCAGTGTTTATTTGTGCATTCTTGTACACACAATCACAACATTCAGGCAATAGGAAATGCCTTGAATATGGCCCTTACTGATGTTTGTTCCCCCATGCCGAGGCTCTTTGCAGCATAAATGTCTCCTCGCAGTCTCTAATATGCACCACTGAGCCGAAATGAGTCTGATGAGGAATCAGCATCCATCACTTGAGGAAAGAACAAGAAAGACTTCCAAAAGACAACAATCCTGGGGCAAGAATCTGGATGTGGTAAAGGTTAAGCGGCCAGTTAGTCTATTCAATGGCTTTCTCTGCAGGGCCTCGTGACACAAACCTTACACTGAGGAATAACTGCGCTGGACTTAATTGTGTTGTGCAAAGGGTACGGGAGACCTTTCTGCAGGGTATCTCACAGATATAGACATTTTGATATTCCTCGGAGAGTGAAAGAGAGAGAAAAAAGAGATTTATCTGCTCTTTTACACATATACTTTTCTGCCCTCGCTATCTATCCTAGACGTTCAGTCACCCCTCAGAGAGTGAGCTAGACATAGATAGCTATAGATAGATGGATAAAGAGAGAACAAGAGTGAATGAAAGTGCAAAACTGGGCTTAGACGCAGACATCTGTTTTCACTTGAAACTTGTTTTCGCATTGGCTAAATCTGTTTTTGCTCGGCATGGCAGGTTACCCTTCTGCTGAAGTACAAAACATTGCCTTGGCATGGCTGCTTGAAGTGACCTGTCACAGAACAAATTTGTAGACCATTGAAACTTGGCCTGGCTGGCATCTTTAATGCTCTTTTCAAGCCTCTTATATGCACATTGTCTATATATAATATTGACTATATAGAAACTACGTAAAAAAGCTCATACAGTGTTATTTTAGCCAGAAATGCTAAACAACTTCATACTGTTTCAAACCTGTATGATATTCTTTTATATACTGTATATATATATATATATATATATATATATATATATATATATATATATATATATAAGTATAGTTTTTTTTACCCCCAAGCTCAGAAAAGGACAACCATAGCAACAGAGACTAGTTTAAGAGACTAGTTCACCCAAACATGGAAATTCTGTCATAATTTACACACCGCCATTTCATTTCAAAATCATTTGACTTTCATTTCATATGTTTTAATGAATATTGCATTCCGTCTTGTCAATACAATGGCAGTGGATAATGACCTTAGAAGTAGTTCATATGGCGCATTCAGCATATTCCAAGTCAAAAACACAAAGTTTGAATATGCAGAAATGCGAATGCGATTTAAAAGCTACACTTTTAAGTGTAAACTTAGCAAATAGCAATTCAAATTGTTGTTTGTTTATCACAAGCTATCGTATGGCTTCAGAAGTATTTGATTGTAACATATTGTGTGGTTGTGTGAGCTACTTTTATGTTGTTCTTCTGTCCTTTTTAGAGCATAGCAGTAAAAATCAACTTTCATGTCAACAGCGAGGAAAGAAATCCATACAGGTTTTGAATGACATGAGTATAATGTAAATGAGTAAATTGTAACATAATTCTCCTTTTTGGCTGAACTACCCCTTTAAGCACTATCAGCATTTATAAATTGAAGCTATTGTAGAATATTAAGCTTGGAGTGGCTTGTAATTATCTTAACGCATGTTTTAAGGTGATTTTCTCTTTGAATTCAGAGCTTTAGGGGATGTGTGGGGCAATTCCTCGGAGTGAAAGTTTGAGGATTACGTTTTGGAGATTAGCATATTTACTGTTAACTCAGCCATGTTGTAGGAAGTATGATTAGGGCCAGATTTTAGTCATGAATTTGCTTGGAATTAACCTGCAGGGGCCCCATTTTCCCTTCACGATTGTAACTCTTTCAGCAGTGGGACGGGTTAAATTGGATAAAAATTTTCACACCTACATAATGGGAAGCAAATGATGGATTTTTACCTTAGTTTAAAGTGAGCTGGCACAGGCTTGTCAGAGTCAATTATCATAAAGAGGCTAGGTATCTCTGGGAGATCTCACACCTGATATACTTTCTCTGCTTCACCAATGCAAGCTGTCAAAATACCTGCATGAAGTTGCACGGCTGCACCTGTAAATCAGTCACACCACTGAGAGTTTAAACTGCATTTTTACATAGATTTTTTTAATTTTTTTTATCTGGTAAGTAAAACTGGTTATTCACATTCAAGTGTATTTTTTTTTACAAAGTACTATTGCTGCCAACATGGCAAGTTATAAAAGTAATTAAAAAAAGATATATCATTTCCTAGCCATATAGCTACTGACACCATGTAAGCTACATACTTTATTATCTGGACCTTTGCTGGGAAGGAAATGTAGAGACTGGACCTCTTGGAAATTTAATTGAGTACCCCTGCTGTAGGCTAACCGCTATTGTGTGATAAACAAGGGGTGAGTCAAAATTATCTTTTGTGATAATGTACATTATGCCAGAAATGAGCTTAACATGTACTGAACCTGTATTTTCCTTTAATGACTCTTTAGCATTAGCATTTATTAGTAATTTCACACGTATCATACTGAGAGAAGAGTGTGCTAGTATCAGTATTCAAATAAGTGATGTGACAACCTTGTGTTCTGTGTTTGAATGGTCAGGTATACTTTGCTAGTCCAGTACATTTGTGTGATGGTTTGTTTGTTAATGCCTCAGAGGAAGCATGGGAGCTAGTGTTAGCATGTTAGCCTTAGCAACGAAGGTGCACTTTTCGTTTTCCTGACTCTGTAGGTCATTTTGATGCCCTCTGTAACACAGACGTCTTAAACGTCCAGCCGTGGGCAATTTAAATGGGAGGAAGCAGAATGCATCACCTTTTTTTAGAGGTGAAGTGGTAAAATAGGCACATTTGATTTTGTGAGAATCACATTCGAATCAGATGATTCAACTGAATGGCATTCTGTCCTTTTTTGAAGAAATTCATTGTAATTTTGAAACTTGTGTATAAAATCATGAACACTCACATATGAAGAAGACTCCAGTCATACCTGTAACCTTGTAAAATCTATTGATTTTTGAATGACATTTTGGGAAATGTTTCTGAAAATTTACATTTTGGTTTTCTAAATATTTCCGGCTAAAATGTTACTTTTTAGTAAATTTGTGAAATGCAAATTTGCAGCTTGATACTGATAAATTTAGTAAGTTGAATATTTAATTTAAAATACGTAAATTGCACAGCATGCTTACTTTTTATTTTAGGTGTTTAGAATTTGTATTTTTTTAAATGTTGTACTTAAATGTAATATAAGCGCTTTGTTGAACTTCCACGAGACTGAGCCATTGGATTAGCTACGGACCCTCTTTCTAAAACCCTGCACTCCAAAAATACCAAAATGAGCTTTATTGAGGCCGAAATCATCTAGAAAGGTTGATTAAAAACAACAGCTTTTTTGCATGCCTTTCCATGAAAAACAAAACAAAACAAAAAAACGTTTACAGCACCTATAAGTGCAACCAAAATCCAACATTGTGAGATGTTGCTTGCTGGACAGTGTGTGGAATCATATGGTAATACCATGTCACTTTGATATACCATGGTACTATAAGAGTATCATATTCACGTACCATGGTATTTACTTGGTACTTAAAGATTCTATAAACAATACAATGGAATTACTATGGTACCATCCCAAAAACCATTGTATTACCATTGTACATGCAGCTGCCTAATAGTTAGCTTATTGGATGCTACACATACATAGCAAAGCGATTACCTTATTTCATGTCCTTACAACTACTGTCACGATTTACCATCAGTGCTAGGTGACCCTGAACACACTACGCTTTGGGTTGATTAAAAACTAAGACTTCCTGAACATCGCCAGCGTGTTTATCTGTCCCCACACTGACAGAGCGAGTTAAAGGTTCATGTGTGTGCTGTTTGGTGACCAATGAGCCAGAGAGAATGAAAAGAAAGGCTGATATATTATGCCTAGACACCTTAGCCCAATCTGCTCCTGATGTACTGCACTTTCGCAGGCCGTTGGACGTGGATGCACCAAGCAAAAAGGTCGAGAGAGATAGAGAGAAAGTGAGAAGTGTAGTCAAGGGAAATGAGAGATCCATTCATCCGGCTCTCACCAGCGAGATTACGAACACCAGTCAGTCTGAGCGGATGAATTCTGGGATAGATTCAGGGGAAATTACTGTGTGCTGCTGCAAATAACAGTCTTATTTAGCCTCAGAAGAGAGATGTGAATTTAGACCTGCTCAATTTAAAGGTGCTTCTAGAAAAATCACAATCTAAAATGAAAGTTGTGTACCTTTGGAAGGGCTCAGGAATAACACTCTTCTTAAAGGCCTGAGGCTCTGCCTAAATCGCTTACAAGATATTGGGAACGGTACCAGGGTGTTTAATAGCATATGACTGACTGATATTAAAGGTGCACTACATAAAAATAAAAAAAATTTATGTTGCACTGGCATCTTTAGTTTAGCAATGATCCCCTTGAATTGGTTATTTTTACTTACATTTTTGCAATACAACTTAATTGGACTTCTGTTTTTGCGTGATGCTGCATCTATGCTTCTAGGTGTCCACCTTTAATTAATTTCTTTACAATCTCTGTACAAAAAAGACCAAAATGTATTTAAAATTTGTCACTCTGAAATGCAGAAATAGGTTCTGCTTGCGAAGAAGTCCTCTTGATAGTATTCAAGAGTCAAGTAGCCGTTACTGCGAAAAACGTATTTAGTACTGTGGCACAAAGTGCCCAGGCCACGGAACCTAATGGGCTGTGCATTTCTTTGTAATGGGCCAGAACATATGAGCTCCACATGTTTATTAGCTAAAAAAAAAGGCTTGTTAACTCCATACTGAATACATTTCAGCTCCTTCAGAATGAATCAATAGAGTTTCCTCAGTGCAAGAATCTTCCAACCTACTGATTTCTTCCATTCTCTGAATGGATTCAGAGAAATGTTTCCTCTCAGTTTGCCAGCGTTTGCTAAAAGTTCATACTGCTGTTTGATTCCTTATTAAAAATGAGTCTGATCTTAATGGGACTTTAAAGCAAAATGACTCATGGTTTGTTCACCTGTTAAAGGCACTACAAGGGACAGCACTACAGCTTTCCAGTTGAGAGTAGGTGGATTTAAAGGGATAGTTCACCCAAAAGTGAAAATGTTGTCATAATTTTAGAATTTACTCACAGCATGTTGTTCATAACTCATATTTCTTTTTTTTTCTTCTTTTAAACACAAAAGGAGATGTCAAGCAGAATATTAGCCTCAGTCACCATTCACTTTCATTGTATGAAAAAAGCATGCATTGAAATTAAACGTTGACTGAGACTAACATTCTGCCTAAAATCTCCTTTTGTCTTCCATAGAAGAAAGTACATCATAAGGGGGTTGGAATCACATGAGTATGAGTAAGTGATGACAGAATTTTTATTTTTGGATTAACTATCCCTTTAACTAAATGGAAAGATGGGATATACTGACACTTAATTGATCGATCAGTGAAACTGGCACTTTAAAAGTCAAGTATGTTCTGCGCCGGGGGCCTGGGTAGCTCAGCGAGTGTTGATGCTCTGACTACCACCCCTGGAGTCGTGACTTTGAATCCAGGGCATGCTGAGTGAATACAGCCAGGTTTCCTAAGCAACCAAATTGGCCCGGCTGCTAGGGAGGGTAGAGTCACATGGGGTAACCTCCTCGTGTTCGCTATTATGTGTGGTTCCCGCTCTCGGTGGTGTGTGTGGTGAGTTGTGCGTGGATGCCGCAGAGAATAGCGTGGGCCTCCACACTCACTACGTCTCCACGGTAACTCGCTCAACAAGCCACGTGATAAGATGTGTGGATTGACGGTCTCAGACGTGTAACTGGGATTCGTCCCAGAGTCACTACGCCACCACGAGGAGAAAAAAAATAGGTATGTCCTGTGCCATTAGTGACACAAACAGAATAGTGTATATATAGTATATACATTTGAATTCTGCTTCTTGTTCAGTTCTCATATTCATTTGTCATATGTCTCATTTGCTTCTTTCTCTTCATATAATCCTAAACTGTTCCCTCTGTTCTTCTATTCTATTCCATTTGCAGAAGATATAAATAACCATCTTTAGACAATTTTTTTGTCTTAATCTTGTGTGTCTATGAATTTTGCACAGTACAGTATACACAGCCACAGCAAAATTATAAGTTTCTCTGGATTTACTATTTATACTATAAGTATGTGTTTGAGTAAAATACAAATTTTAGTTTTCTAGTAAAGAACTGACAACATTTCTCCCAAATTCCAAATAAAAATATTATTATTTAGAGTATTTATTTGCAGAAAATGACTACAAATCAAAATAACAAAAAAGATGCAGTGCTTTCAGACCTTGAATAATGCAAAGAATTTATAACCTTGTACGTGGCTTGATTCATGTGTCCTTTACAAAGACAAATCTACCCGATTCAAGCCTTGCAGGAGCATCCCCAGATCATCATCGATCCACCTGGTTGTCTAAGGTTTAGATGGAGACCTGGAGAGGCCTTCAAGTCACAATGTCTCGCACCCACTGTGAAATTTGGCGGAGGATCGGTGATGATCTGGGGTGCTTCAGCAAGACTGGAATTGGGCAGATTCATCTTTGTGAAGGATGCATGAATCAAGCCATGCACAAGGTTATCCTGGAAGAAAACTTGCTTCCTTCTGCTCTGAAAATGTTCCCCAACTCTTGAGGATTGTTTTTCCAGCCGGAAAATGCTCCATGCCTCACAGCCAGGTCAATCAAGGTGTGGATGGAGAACCTGTGATGGCCAGCCCAATCTCCAGACTTGAACCCCATTGAAAACCTCTGGAATGTGATCAAGAGGAAGATGGATGGCCACACGCCATCAAACATAGCCGAGCTGCTTGAATTTTTGTGCCAGTAGTGGCATAAAGTCACCCAACAACATTTTGAAAGACTCAAAGAGAGCACACCGAAACGCATGAAAGCTGTGATTGAAAATCAGGGTTATTCCACCAAATATTGATTTCTGAACACTTCCTAAGTTAAAACATAAGTATTTTGTTGTTTAAAAATGAATATGAACTTGATTTATTTGCATTATTCGAGGCCTGAAAAAACTGCACCTTTTTTGTTATTTTGGCCAGTTGTAATTTTCTGCAAATAAATGCTCATATGGTGGAATTTCGTCAGTACTTTATAGAATAAAACTAAATTCATTTTACTCAAACACATAGCTATAAATAGAAAATCCTGCAGATGTCTTTGAATTTTATATATATATATATATATATATATATATATATATATATATATATATACTGTATACACTGTATATATATATATATATATATATATATATATATATATATATGTACATAGAAACATTTGAATTGTATTGCACACAAGTCTGTATGTGTGCTGTATGCTAACAGTGAATCTTGAGGTGTGAGGAAAGACTCACCATAAAAACACCCTCAGTGAATATTTAACACCATTACTCGAGCGTGTTCACACAAACAAGCGAACCAACATTGCTTTCCTATCCATCATGATGTAAAATAAACCAAAACACATTTCTGTAGCTGTGAAATTATGTTATGTGTTTGAGCCGATTCCCTCACTGCTCAAGCGAGATTTTACCTCAGTTTTTACTGAGAATGTAACATTTTTGGAACTCATGTTGTGGAGTGTCTTCAGGCCCTTTTGCCTCACAACAGACATCAGAATGCTTGTCATTCCATGGATGAACATTTCCAGAGATTTTTCTTGTGCTTGTACCAAGGAAAACGTCAGATGTGGCAGTGTTTTACCTAAGGATACATCAGAAAACATCCGCAGCAAGTTTTGACGGTGATTGTTTCTCAGGGTAATGTCTGTCAAAGTGCATTTGTATGACATTTAGACTTAAATTCTCTGAAGATAATGTAGTTGTTGTCCATAAAACTCAGAAGTCTGAATCTCATTTGGATAGTCAAATGAATATACTACAACATAGCAATGTTAATTGCATCAAACGGCATTATATTGGCCCATTTTTGACAGTTTAAATGCCCCGATATTCTTCTTGAGAAGTTCTTCTGCGTTCTCTGCTCAGGGGTGAAAAATGTTCTAAACAGGCGAAGCTGAGCTACAATCCCTCTCTGTAGAATCGTACTGGGAATATTTTCGCTGTCTTTTATATCAGTCTCCATGTTGCTAATCTGTCACATTCATTTGCAGCGCGCCACACACGTGCTGCTGATCAGATTGGGAGTGGAATTGTGCTATTCAAGTGCTATGCATTATTTTTCTCTTCCTTATTCAGCCTTTGGTGGATTTACAACATATCTAACTATAGCGTTTGCAATATTTTTTTCAAAATCTCGATTTCTCGATTTAAAAAATAAAAATAGTGTCAAAACACATTCAAATTAATCAGAAAAACCCTAGTCCAGACCTACTTGAAATGTGTTATCATTGACTTTATTCCTCATTCTATGAGTAAAATTCACATGAGGTCAGTAAAAGAAGCTTTTAACCAATCGATGATGATGTAAAGTATTATATATATAGTAGAAAATGTTGAATTTGTATTGTTAAGATTCTGAATTCATGACGCTAATGCATTAAATATGCGGCCATAATTAGCTCCGATATACTTTACTGTGATAATATGATGATACTGATAATACTGGAAAGATGATTGTCTAAAAACAAATCTTACTATGGGCAGATGTGAAAAAAAAGATGTGTGAAAAAAATGCATGACACGGACAGTGGCTCGTTTGGAAGGCTGCGTCCCCATGAGGTCGGTTGCATACGTCATCAAGGCTGTCTCATTTCAGAAAAGCGATTAGGACACTTCAAATGCAGCCTTTGAATGTAACCTTCTTTCACGGGAATTCAGAGGTTGCATGAGGTGTATCCTTTGTGGGCACTCACAACCCACAATTCTTTGCTTCAACAAAAATGTCTCAAAAACAAAATATGCCAATTTGCTCTTAAATATGATGTTCAAACACAAGGAAATGTTAGATCCCAAGTTGAAGTACTTCAGTAGATGGGTTCAGAGTAAATAATATGTATAATTATATTAATATATAATTAAAATAAAGTATTAGACTAAAAGTACATCTGTATAATCTATTTTCTTGGGCGTTGAATTCTTACTGAATAATGTAAACAAAGTAGTAGATAGAGCTTCAGGTCTGTTTTTGGCTTGATCGTTTTGATACTTCAGCCAGTAGTCCATTTCTCACCAGCACCCTGGGACCCCAATACTTGCGCATCGTTTGCCCCGGATGCGGTAGCATGAGTGCACGAATTTGATCCGTTTTACATTTGGTTTCTTGCCGGGTTTTACGGCCCTTTGGCGGGAGACCAACCCTCCTCCTTTCTCAGCCGGGCTTGGGACCTTCCATGGCGAAGTTAACACTTCAACACCGTGATTGATGCTGTCATGAGAAAAGTATTTGAGGGAAGGCGTGGAGTTTATTGTGATGAGAACACCTATGTGATCAATGTGATGTTCGCTGATGATAGGGTGATCTTCACCGATACTGACACCGAAGCTACTGACATTCTTTGTGGCATCGACCGCATCACAGAGCCGTATGGCCTCAAAATCAAAGCAAGACAAGACCAAAGTTTTGACAATGGATGGGTCGCTGGCCAGTGTCCACATCGACTGAGCCCAGATCGAACAGGTTCAGGAATTCAAGTACCTAGGATCCGTTGTGTAGGAGAAGAAAGTGGCATCTTCAACTGATGTCCATGGCAGAATCGGTCAAGCAACCACAGCATTTGTTTCGCTCAAGTGGTGGCGTAAATTGTTATCTCCATATAGGCAATCTTGACCTGGGTGCATCATACTACCACCAGCAGTGAGAAAATGGTCCAAATATGGTGAAATAAAATAATCTGATATAACAATAGCACTAATGACAAGAAAACTAAATAGAAGTCTTTTTAGTCAGCAAGATTAAGTCTCGAATCAACAAAGATGCCGAGAAACTATTCGCCATTCATCCACTCACACCCCTTGATTTCAGTGCGTGAAATGATTTTCAAATGATCTTTGAGTCCACAGAGAAAACTGTTAATTAAATTAGAGCTAGTGATGTGCAAAGATTCATCAGAACTCAGGAAACATTCACACACACACACACACACACACACACACACACACACACACACACACACACACACATACAACCACACCTGTATTTGTAGAAACAAAGCACATTTACGTGTAACAGTCAAACAAGTATTGTGGCCTATGAGATTGCTGACAATAGGTGAGCTCTCCTCCGAGACAGACTATCCCAATCATCCAGATGAGTGCAAAAGCATATATAGCTCTTTGTCCATAACTGCACACTATGAAATGATGACATGAAGTGATGTTTTCTGGAATCCAATTCACTCCCACCATGTATAAGATGGGTTTGGCTCTAAGATTTGATTAGATGAGTCATGTTCAAAGCTGTAAAATGGCCAATATGCACAATCATATTTACCACAACCCAGTTTTAGATTATTTAATGTTCTTCTTCTTGGCTTTTAAAAAGAGTGATCTAGTTTCTGTGTGTGGGTGTTGATAGGAATACATATTTATTAAACTGATTGCTTCCAACTGTAGAATCTGATTGGATGCACTCCAGCTTCGCACCATGCCTAACAACACCCCTTAATCATGGTAAAAATCACTGTAACGCTAGGCCTCTCATGACTTATTGCTTTAATTTACATCTGTAATATGAAATTATATTGATGTTTCTGGAAATTGCAGCATTAGTTAATGTAGTTGTATATTCATGGCTTAAACTTTCCTATCAAATATATTTTTGAGAATAATGCAAGTAAAATTAGAATAGAATATAATAGAATATTAATCCTAAAGGATCCTAATGAGAACTTTCTTTCTCCAACATAAGTCAAAATCAAGATGTTTTAGGGTGTGTTCACACTTGGCTGGCTTGGTGTGATTAAAACGAACTCTGGTGCGATTGCTCTGTTAGTGCGGTTCATTTGAACAAGTGAGAACGCTGTCACCCGAACCTTGGTGTGCACTAAATAAGCAAACCGAGACCGCCTGAAAATTTAGGTCTCATTTATAGTATTCTAATTTTCTGAAAATTCTGTAGGATTTCAAATGATCCTATTCCATTTTTATTTGTAGTGGATTTTTGTTTGATCCCATTAGAATCCTATTGGATTTGTTTCAAATGGGGATTGTTAATAGAAATTAAAATAGCTTTTTTCATCATACAACTTTTTTTTTTTCTTCTAGAGATATGTATAATACAATATTCAGTTTTTACTGTTAAACTAGAGTTTTTTTTTTTTTATCTCATCAAAACATGCAGTTAGAAACTGGTATCAGGCATCAGAGTGGGTGTCATCCAGATATGATTAAACAGGTTCTGGAACAAAGTTCTCAGACATTTCTTGTTATTCTTAAAAACATCCACCATAGGTGAGAGACAGAGCTCAGGTGTTGACTGTTTCTCGCTCTATCTGCCAAGCACATCAGCCATCTCCCTGTTTTACTATCTGTTGGAACTGTTGAGGTTATGTTTGTGTTGTCAGTTAAGCAGTCCGTGTAGGGGAAGATAAGACTGATAAATGAAAAAAGGAGTCTGCCCTTATCTGTCTGCTGTTTAATTTTTACTTCACCTTGAAGACATAGTTCAGGCATAGCGATTTTAGCTGTTGTGGAAGTTCCACGAGACTGAGCCATTGAATTAGCCACGCCCCTTCTTTCCATAACCCAGCACTCCAAACAAACCATTGAGACCAACAAAGAACAGAAGAGCAACATTGCATCTTCTCACAGTTGTCAAACAGAACAGTAGCAAAATAGCGCGTTCAGCTGACAACTATTATAAATGTGAATATGGCATAGGCCTCAATGATCCACTTCTACTACAACACTCTGAGAATGCGAAAAAGTATTGACTGGCAGAAACCCTCAGAGACTGTGGCCCCTGGACACATTTTCTGTTTGCTGTTACAGACACCGATGAGATATCTCATGACAATTATTTTCAGGGTGTAGGAACATTTTCTGCAGACCATTCATAAAATCGCTTTTAGTGCCTTTAACATGAATAAAATATAATACAAAATAAAGAAGCTTTCTTTTATTAAAGCCATAATTTCACTCGGAAATGCGTAATGTTATGTAAGTGTTATATGTTATATTTCTATTATGTGTTTCAATAAATGTTGCCTTAAAAGCAGTTCTTTGAAAAATTATTTGAAAAGCTGAGTCTGAATATGTTAAATAACTTCCCTTGGATGTCTTTGCCCATAATCCACACACAGTTGCTCCCAGCATGTATTTCTGAACTTCATTGGCATTAGTGTTCCTTCATGCCTGTAATTATTCTACAACTGCTGTTTCTCAAAGTTCCTGTGCATAAAGGTGTAATGGTAGTTAGCTGGTAGGTAGCTTTGCAATGTGGAAACCTCACTCCCCTGGCCTCAGGAGGCACACTAGAGACTGAGAGGCTGCAGCCTTTAGCCTCCTTGTTAGTGCGCCTGGCTCCCATGCCGGAGACCACGGTTCAAATCCCCATCAAAGCGGGTCAAGCAGGACCAGTTACAAAGGCAAGGGTTGTCAATACATTTTCGTCTGTGCTACAGTAAATAGCATCTGTGGACAGGAAGGTGTGACACAGAAGAAGTCATTGCATGTATTACAGGTGTGTTGCTTCTATGAATGAACTTTAAATTCATCCCGTAGGCTGATTACTGTATAGCTAAGATTTGTAGGTTTGTGTAAACACAGTTAGTTTATCTTCAGAATGACTTGGAGTTTTTTTGCATTGTTTTTATGAAGGCAGCCGCTGGGTCAGCAAGCTGTCAGCTGGTGTCAGACAGAGCAAAAAATGCTCTGAAGCAGAGGTTAAAAACACAAACAGACAGTCGGAGCTCATTAACCCGAATTAAACACATGCCTGTTTTTCACTCTCACTTTCTTGCAGAACTTTGATAGTCTTCTCACTAGTTTGTTGTTTCAGTGAAGGACATTAGCTTGTATAAATTTAAAGCTTAATCACATATGTTAAAGATTTACATTATATGTTATTTATGGTATTTATGACAGCTCTTGTCTCTGCAAACAGCAAACAAAAATGTGTCTGCGGAACGTGGGCAATGACTCTTTCAACCTGTCAATCATTTTGCACTTTTTCATAGTGTAGATGCAGCTAATTATTGAGACTTACTGATATTTTTAATCCATGTTGTTCATAACAGTTGTCAGATGAGGGTGCTATTTTGCTGCTGTTGTTTTTGACAACCGTTTCTGCATGATTTTTACTGAAGTTTTGTTTTGTAAAATTCACCCTCTTTGCAGAGATTTTACACGCACTGTAAAATAATCTGAACAAATACAGTAAAATAAATAAATAAGGACAGCTGTGGTTGTCAGAAATTCACCAAAAAAAATAAATAGCGACAACATTTCAGGCATTCAGGATGCCATTTTTGAGACTGTTTATTTTGTATTTCACAACCATATGTATCATTAAAATATGTAATACTAATATACCAATCAACCTAAATGTATTGTTAATAACCATAGTATCAACAGATGTTCACATGATAACTTAGTTTCTTTAAGAGAGGGCCTTTCTGGAACATATTTTAATTTTTTATTTTTTTACAATAGTTTACCGTTATAGTGCATGTATTGTTTAGTATAAGTTTAATACTTTTTACAATATTTTACTTTAAAATTACATACTGGATATTGTTTTGTTAAATAAAATATGCTTTAACCTAATATGTTAAGTTTACAGTTCACCAAATAACAGTATTTTTTTTTTGTTTTTTTTTACAGTTGCATTTTAACATTCTTTTTCAGTTAAAATTATGTATTTTCTTCAGTGTCATAAAAGCACAATGCAGTGTTTATATGCATTAGATTGAGTCTTAAGTGAGTGAATCAGATTTGCTTGTGTTGTATTGTGTAGCGTAACATGACTTTTCTGATTTGGCTTTGGGCATCTCAGACTCCAACTACTTTCATTTTGCTGCCTTCGGGCTAAATTCTCTTTTAAAGATGGCCTTGGTGTATTACAGAGTATATGTGTGTAAGCATACTGTACGAAAGTGTGTGTATACATCTGTCGAGGCCTGCGAGCTGAGTGTGTTTCCGTGGGGAATGGTGTGTGTTGAAACACTGCATGTTGATTGGTCCCTCAGAGCTCTCATTAAAAGATGAGCTATTAATGAAATGTCGGATTCTTTCTCGGCTTTCCCTTTGAGGCTGGAACCAATGAGAGCACAGCAGGAAGTGACCCCATGTCTCCACGCTTGCACTTCAATCTCTCCTTCCTTCACCTCCTCCCTCTTTTGATCATCCTTTTCTTGCTCTCTTACTGGCTCTCACTTTACTTATTTCATTCGTGTTAACTTGGATTTTTGGTAGACATAATGGCATGTAGTATCTTGTGATCTGATATGTTTTAATGTATGTTTTATGCAGCTAGTTCATCTAATCTCCTTTTAACATTTCATTGCTGTTGCTTTGGTCACAAAGGGACAGAAATGTATGTGCTGGCAGATGCAAAATTATTGAAGGGTTGCCATTGGTCTTTTCCATTTATGCATGCACACTTGCATGCATCATAATGTCAGATTTGATTGTGCAGTTGGAACGAATATGAATCACTTCAGAGTGCTAATGGCTGTTTAACGTGCATTAGAATGTTGAGGGGATTCCAGAATGCCATGAAATGTTCCAGAATCATCTAATGCTTCCGTGCCAGTAAAACTAGTCGGGTAGTTTTGTGATTGGATATGTCATGGAAGCGCAATAATACTGGTGAACGAACTCCCCATTGTCATAAACACTAGCTCCCACTAGTTCTCCAGAGAATGATGATTGAACATATTTCACATAATTAAACTGGGATGTGGGGAAAATGTGAGATTGAAAACATTATTCACTGCGCGTACATACGCTCGGAGGCTCTCGTAAATGCGAGCGTGATTTCGGTGCACTCTGAGGCGCCGGCTCTGTTCCAGCTTCTGCATTTTGGTTAATATTTAGCACGTAATATTCTTTTTTTTTAATGGGTGTAATCAAAATTACAACCTGCCATATCAACAGACAGAAACCACATATCCAAAACTCGCAGCTGTCTCCTCATATGGTTAATATACAGCTAAACGAGAATTATGAGCAATTTGACCAAGATTTCGATCCAATCTCATTAAATGCTTTTCTCAGATTCTGTTTAATGAACAAGAATATGTTATTTATTGTCCATTATGTTCCCAAACTAATCTCAATGGGACAATGCCACAAAAGAGAGTAATAGGTTAGAGAGTAAAGAATGAAGGAAATACAATGGAATATAGATAGAGAGAAAGAATGAAAGAAACTGAGATGTCAAAGAAAGTCTTTTGCATATTGTACATGCAGTAGGTGGTCTAGAACAATGTGCCAAAGAAATTAGCCTAGAAATTATTCTATCGCTAACCCTAACCATTATCCCAACATTAACCATGAAGTAATATTCAGGTTTAATTCATCTCAATCAACAGCATTTGTGGCATAATGTTGACAAATCACTGCTTCGGAATGCAGTGATTTGACCATTGAGATAATAGCTTTTGTCATTTTACGGAGTCGTTGCTGCTGCTTAATCCAGCGCTTTGGTGGTGTTAATCAGGAGTGGTGGTGGCGTTGTGGGCTAAAGCACATAACTGTTAATCAGAAGGTTGCTGGTTCGATCCCCACACCCACCACCATTGTGTCCTTGAGCAAGGCACTTAACTCCAGGTTGCTCTGGGGGGATTGTCCCTGTAATAAGTGCACTGTAAGTCGCTTCGGATAAAAGCGTCTGTCAAATGCATAAATATAAATGTAATCAACTGGCAAACACTGGCATTGGACATGCAGCTGATACACACCCACAAAAATTATATGCTTAAAAAATAAAAAGTTGCAGTTCGTGAACCCATTGTACTGCAAATATAAACCCGGTCTGTTTTTGAAAGCCTGCTTATGGGTATTTGTCTTAAATGTACATTTTCTAATTTGTATAGAGTATCACTGAGTCTGATATATATCAGAGCGTTAAAAATCGCAGCTAGGTTCGGCAGTTTGTTTGCACTAAGCTCATAATAAAATATCCCATAAAGATTTTTGTTACATGCAATGTTTTAGACAAACAAATTGCAGAACCACAATGCCATTTTATTGCAAGGACAATATAACAAATTATTGTAATAATTTAAATAAAGAAAAGAATGTGAGCAGTGTTTATATTATTTTTAATATATACATCATATTTTATGCTATACCTATTATTCTCAATGTACATTATTCCACATGTATTTACATCACTGTACCTTGTTTTTATACTCCAGGAATTAATCCAGGCATTATAAAAAGAGAAGTTGAGTGCGGGAGTCTTAAATATAGACCTACTTGTAGCAAAATACATGTGCAAATAAATATCCAGCAGAGAACTTACTCATTTCACTTGCATAAAAACACAGATTCTACACTTCTAAAAATGCATCAACAGCGTGGGTAAACATAATGAAACAGTTATGCCAAATTAGGAAAATACATGCTTTAACAGCATTCAATAAATAAATCTCAATGAGCTGAAGGATCTTGACAGGAGACTGGTCTAACAAAAGCACCGCCTACTGCACTAAATCATTATTAGTTACAATTTTGTATGGACTCAGTGTGAATAGACCTTCTGTCACTTGTTCATCTTGCAAAATCGTCACAGATTTTGTGAATACAGTCCTTAACTGTGAGGACCTACAATGAAAGTAAAAGGGGACAGGGGCGGAGCCAAGAGTTTTTCAAAGGGGTGGCCAGTAGTGGTGGAAATTTTGATTCTTTCCAGAGACTCGTTCATTTTTAGTTCGTTCACCAAAATGATTCGTTCAGATTCGTTCACTGATTCGTTCAGTTTTTTTTTCCATATTACACAAATACGTCAGCAGCAGGTGCGGCAAAATGTGTTGTTCAACTAACGTATTTACTTGTTACAAAATAAAAACTGATTTGACTTTATTAAAAATGGTGCCCTACTCATTAAATGGATAAAATAAGTCTAAATAAGTGATCAAAGTCTTTACACTCTTTTTATCTTTTAAATTACACTCTTTTCGGATGACCAAATCACAAGTGTTTTTTAATTTGTTTGCATACTAGGCAGGCTAGTTAACATTTTATTTGTTTGGTCAGAACGAGTTAAACGAGGAGTTATGTTCCGTATGTAAGATATGAATTGCGCGTGCACAGTACGGATACCTGCGCTTTGCATTCACTTTCTGCTGATTGATGAACTAGATTGACAGAATGGCCGACCTGGTACACGAACTGGGTATAGCAACCAGTTCGTTCAATTCGTTCACCGAACGGGAGATCTCTCTCGTTCAGACTCAAAACAGAGCAATATGATATTCATTCAGCAGAGTAGTTCCAACCAATTACATGCCCCTTCTAAGCCCGAGCTGAAATGCTATTAGCTGACGTGAGTCACGTGACGCAAATAATCAATACTCTAAATTTTTTTTATGTTTTACAGTTTTTAAACAAACAAAAGTGCATGACATGACTCAAACATATATATTTATTTTTTAAAGTATAAAACTGTTGAAACATAAAACAACAATAATAAAAATAAATAATACAAAATGCACACAAAACACCAGTGCTTACACTATTTACTATATAAATAGTCAGGTAAAGTGCAATGTATAATACAAAACAGGTAGTGCAAAACTACAAAAGTTCTTTTTTTAAACAGTATAAAATATAAAAACAGGTAAAAGTAGTGTAAAGTTAAATCAAGCTAAAACACAGTAGTGCAAAAATAATTTGCACTAAACAGCAAGTAAAGTTTACTTAGTAAACATTAGTGCAAATATAAACAGTAGTAAACAGTAGCTTATCCCTGTATAAAGTGCAAAAAAAAAAAAAAAAAAAAAACAGAGCAGCATGAAAAAAAGACCCTGCCATATAAGCAGGTATAACAACAACAGGATTATTCAAAGTTGGCATTCAAAAACATCAGCTGTCTGGCCTTAGCGGGGCTGATTCTGCTTCTTTGTTCAGAGATTATCTGTCCCATCTTGCTGAAAACTCTTTCTGATGGAACAGATGTTGCCACAATGCAAAGCCTTCCCAGCATAACTTGGGTCAGTCTGGGGTAAATCAGTGCCCGGTTTTGCCACCAGAGTAGTGGGTTGGAGGACCTTGGTTGAAGGGGCTCCTCTGAATATGACCGAACTTCCAAAACAGCCTCTGCTGAAGAACTTGTATTTGTCACAGACCTGCAACTTGTTCATCGAAATCACCCCACAGTAAGCTTTCTTGTGTTTCTTGCGCTGCTGGTGCTGCTGCTGCCTGTTGCTGCTCTGGTTGATGTGCTGAGGAAGATCTCACTCTCCCAGCGGCATTTTTGAGTCTCTGGATGGCTTCATTTGCTGCATGATCATCTGAAAAGGCCTTTTTTTTAAATCTTGGGTCCAGTGCAGACGCTTCTGAGAGCAGATGGTGAAATTCCACCTTGTGGAACCTGGTAGCCATATCTTTGGTAATTGCTTCAAGCATGTCCATTATAGGTTTTCTGAACCCTCCCGATCTCAGGTATCTTGTGCTTATTTTTGGACACTCCGTGAAAGCAGGATCACCTTTGAGGCAGTCACATAGCTATAGGGAGCAAAAACAACATTTGAATTTAATAAATACAGTATAATAATCATTAATGAATAATATTAATTTCCCTGCATTACTGTGGCAATAACAATGCCACTTATAATTTATTTATTTTACAGTCTGCAAAAGCTGCTTGCAAAACATAGTTTTTTTAATGTTATGCTAATAAGAGTCAAATTAAATTAAATTATTAAATTAAATTTGTTATAATAATGATTGTTCTAAGAGTATTGTTACATACCTCTCACCACTGATTTCAATTGTGACTTCTTCAAATGGTTTTAAAACTTCACAGGCCTCTTCCATTTCTTTCCACTCATCCTGTGTCAGAATTTCCAGTCGAGAATTTACTAGTGCAAGTTTGGTGATGATGGCATCCTTGTTATCAAGAAATCTCTGTAACATATAAAATGTGGAGTTCCATCGTGTTGGGCAGTCCTGTTTCAGTTTTAACTCTGGCAAGCCCATCTGCTGCTGAGTTGCCTTGAGTTTTTCAGCTGCCACTGTGCTTCGGTGCATGTACTCCACAATTGCTTTAACCTTATTCAGTGTATTTTGGATTACATGGAGTCCACCCCTCACAATCAAATTAATTGTGTGGGCAAAACATGGCAGATGCTTCCATGAGGTTTTGTGAATGGCTAGGGTTATGTTGTGAGCATTGTCAGAGACACAAGCTACTATTTTGTCCGTTATGTTCCACTCTCTGGCAATTCTTAAAAGATTGTCGGCCAGATTATCTGCAGCGTGTCTTTCAGTAAATTCAAAACAATCTAACAGACATGTCTCCATTTTAAAATTGTCAATGAAGTGGCATGTAACTGACATGAAACCACATGTGGCCCTAGATGTCCAGCAGTCGGTTGTGAGGCAGACAGCCAATGCCTTGCCAACTTTGTCCATAATTTGTTCACAAACCTTTGAAAACATTTCTGGAATGATTGTTTTTGACAGGGTCTGCCTGCTGGGCAATATATAGGAGGGGTTTAAGGCCTTTGTAAATGCTTTGAAACCTCTGTCCTCCACAATGGAAAAAGGTTGTAGATCCAATGCAATCATCCTTGCCAGGTCCTCATCCACTTTCTTTTGTCTTAGTGGGTCAATTGGCCGAGCCACAAAATGTGTTAGGGTGGTCTGTCCTGCCTGTCGTCTGTGTGGAACAGTTGTATGAGGTGTGCTGGTAGTGGCAGATGAGGTAGGAGGAGGTTGAGCAGTACTGGTACTGATGGATGTTCCAGGATCCTCAGCTTGTTCAGTTTTCCTTTGTGTCAGCTGCACAGTTGGATGCTTTACCTTTAGATGCCTGTTAAGGTTAGCTGTAGATCCTCCTTTAAAGGACAACTGTGTTTTACAAATTGTACACAAAGCCTGTGTTGGAGACACCTCATTAAAATAATTCCATAATACACTTCTCTTTCTGGTGCCACTCATTTTGAAGTTAGCAGATTACCTGATGTAGTTTGTAGATTTTAGTAAAAACGAAAATTTTAAGCTGTCTTTTATTAAATTAAACCATCAGCTTGCACTGTTAACTTCGTCGTCATTATCTTGACGTTCGAACAACTGGTTCTTTCATTCACGAACGAGATGTATGTAACAGTTCATTTGACTCGTTCAAACTCAAAGCAACTCAATAAAGGGCGTATTCGTTCACTAGATTCAACAAATCACATGCTCCGTCCTCGTATCATACTCGAAGGCTATTGGCTCGAGGTTTAGTCACTCTTTGTCTTTGACAGATGAAACGGTCCACAGAGCTACACGGTCCATTGAGCTGCGCATGCGCGCAATAGCGGCGCGCAGTGGTGGAGGGAGGAATTTCAGTGAACGAGAAATATGAGTCAATGGATAACGTGAACGAGAATGATTCGTTCACCTAAAAGATTCGTTCAAAAAGAACGATTCGTTCACGAACGTAACATCACTAGTGGCCAGGCAGGGGACAGCGATCAGTCTGTGGTGGTATAGAGATGTCTGAGCAGAATTTGAATATTGTCGGACTGTGTGAGGGGGTTGAGATGATACAGTGACACTGGGGATGGAGAGGTGCGGCGACCTTTGTGTGCGCACGTTACGTTTGTACAGAGATGATTTCACCTCTAAAGAACTAAATTGTGCCAAAAAATGACCAACAAAAATGACTAAAACAGCAATTGCGAGTGGGGTGGCCAATGGGGTTCATGGTGGCCACGGCCACCCCTTGCTCCGCCACTGAAAGGGGACAATTTTTTGAGGGTTTAAAGGAAGAATTGTGAAGCTTATCATTTTATAAAAGCACTTACATTAAATCTTCTATTAAAACTAATGTATTATATAAGCTGTAAATTTGTTTTAATCATCATTTTTACTGTTGTTTTAGAGTTTAAGGCATTATGTGGTCACGGCAATGGAGCTGTAAAATTCAAAACAACTTTATACCTAAAATCATGTAAAAACATAATTTACATCTTGTGGCTATACTTTCTACATATTTTAATGTTTATGGATTGGCACCATTCACTTTCATTCATAAGTGCCTAATTGTAACCCATATTTTCCTTTTTTTTTAATCAACATGCCACAAATTCTTTCGATTGAGCTTTTTTGTTTAATAAGCTTAATTGTTCGGCTGAGCTGAAAGCCATACTGTGGATCCATTCGATATTCAGACTCTTTTTGGACTGCTGGGTCTCAGGAGGTAAGAGCAGAAACTCAGAGAGCTCTAACAGTAGGCTGGTTAGCTGCATTAATGAAGAGGTTGGAGATCAGACTTCACTCTGATGTAATGCCAGCACCCTAATACCCTATCACCCTCCAAACCAACTGGTCAGTGGAGTGATACTCAGTTAAATGCCCTCAAATTCTGCCAAGTTGTCAGTTGTGTTAGTTAGAGAGGCCCTGCTTCAAATGGTGCCATCAACCCTTGCAGACCTCTTTAGAGTCCAGACTTTAGTGACATAATGTTGCATATTATTGGGTTGTAGACCTCTATGAACTCTGTACCAATATGGACTTTATAAAGCTTGCTGTTTGCAGTGAAAAATTGACCAGATGTCATTCATTGCCAAAGAGAGTGAGCAGTGAGAGATTAGGCGACACAGCATTTTTGATAGTTATCACTGTATTGGTGTGCATGTAAATGCACTCACTAACCATTGGCGATGAGACGGATGGGGCACCCTTTTGAACCCTATGTTCTAGTGGACTTTTGCAAAGAAAGGTTGCAAGAACACAAGTCTGTATCAAGTGCACAATTTACTAGACAAAAAACTTGTTAAAATGGCAAGTCCTCAGCTTAAGAGTGGAAAAGCACTAACAAGGGGTTATAGAGGGAAAAGAGGAAGGTGTATTTAATGAATGTGGTGATGCTGGAGAAGAAGAAGAGGGGGGTCATGGGTTGAATTTCTGACTGTGATTTTGCTCTGCGCCACTTATGCCAGCATGTTAATGCATGCAAATTATCTATGACCATACCGAACGAGAGAGGAACAAGTGTCTCAAAGGGCAGCACACTGAGAAGGTTGTTTGACATTCTGCACCTGTTTCCTGAGCTCTCATTGGCCATAGGGAATACTCAGGAGGATGTGTTTTTCTGTTGTTGATCAGCTCCCTGTGTTTAGAACTCGTGTTTGACAAGGTTGAAGTTTGTCCCACTCTGGAAGCCTGTCTTACAGAAACAAGTTCATCTGACTTCAGCTCAGAGCCTTAAGACTTGGGGCCAGATTCACAAAGCATTCCCAAAAATAAAATTCTTCTTAACTAAAAATGTGTGCCCCTATTTTCTAATTTTATTAATAGTTATTAATAGAATAAATATAATTCCAAAAAGACTTTGAATGTTCTTTTAAAAAAAAAAATAAACCACCAACATTTTTGTACAAACCTCTTACCATTTATCAATGACAACAGATGAAAATGGGCCTATATGGCTAACTCTGGCTCATTGATAGTCATTTTTCTGTTGATTAAGGTGCGCAGTTGTCAAATAATAATAATAAAAAAAAAATAAACAATTATTTCGAATATTTTGGTGAATATAGCATGCTTTATAGTGCTTTCAGGAAACAAATTCAGGTATTTTTTCAACCTGGTCTTGTAGAAACATGTCTCATGGAATACCTAAATTTTTGCTAAATTATTTTTATGTGGCTTAACCACTTATTTAACCTATGTTCTACATCCAGACTATCGGATCAGGTAGCCTATGTCTCACAAAAAACTTAAGCAGTTCGGCAAAGTTATACACACAACTAGCTAACTCAATCACAGTCATGAAATCAGCCTTTTAGGAAGTATTAGCAGGCTAGTGGCTACATAGCCCTGCTGTCATGGAAACTGGTAATGAGGTATGCACTAGCTAGCTATATGGCTAATATGATATCATTGTGTACCGAACAAGACAGCACTGACAATATAATACAGCTGTTGACTGAAAAACAAGTATTTCTTCCAGGATTAATTTTCTTCCTCTTATGATGTTTATTGGCACTTGGCAATCCAGTTTGTGGTGCATTACTGCCACCTACTGAGCTGTAGTGTGGAGTGTCACAAGAAAGTCCTTCAGTGGAGTCAAATGTCAGCTGAAGATGATGGAATTGGCGAAATTTTATCGAAAAGAGGTCACACACACATTAAATCCTAAACTTAGTTTTACTTTAAAAGTATCGTTCCCTCTGGGGTTTACTTATAAACAAACAAGTTATGTATACATTCATTCTTGAGGTCTAAAAAACATGTAGCATGCCTTTCTTCCTCCATTTATGGTATGGACTATTTGTCATGATAAATATTGATATTTAACAATATGAAAAATATTATAATCATAATTTGATAATATATTTGGCCATATCACCCAGCCCTACCATGCAGACTTTTGTTGTTAATGTGACATTTAGGAATGTGTAATTCTGAAATGTTGCTATTAAGTTTCTCAAACAAAAATCTTAAGTTAGTTTCTAAGATTTGATGCCAGTAACCTTGCAAATTTTGACAAATCCAGTTCCAAGTGTTTCTTAGCACACGCTCGTTGTAACAGCCTGGTTGATTAAATATTTTTCAAAATGGCCATTTTGAGAAGGCTCTTGCCATTTTTTTGTGTGTAATATGCGAAGGACAGTCCATGGGTGTGCCTTCTGAAACAGAGACTCGCCCCCTAGTTATTTAAGGTGTACCCAACAATGAGTATAATGAAAAGAAGAAGAAAAAACAATGGTGGATAAAGACAGGATCCCTAAAAAAACTACAATTAACAAGTCTAATTTTCAAGATTTTGATCTCTCTTCTTTATCTGTCTATTTTTTTCAGCACAGGAATTCTGGTAATAAGCTGTTGTTCCATTGTTCTTGATCTTTTTTTCTTCTTTTTTTTTACATTTAAATCGATCAATCATAGCTTGTCTTTATTTCCACTTCTCGCACACTCACACATTTCTTTTCCCTCTCTTTCACACTTACTGATTTCCCTCGTTCACAATGCTTGTCTGTCTTGCAGCCATTGCTAAGGATTTCCTTTCTCCTGAGTCACATACACAGGATTCATTTTCACCCTGTCAGCTGGAGGGACAGGTGTTGAAGTATCTGATAAGTGTGTGTGATTTTGGTCATGGCACTCTTGCAGAGGCTGAGATGAGACCATTTCACTCTGTCCAGTTGTCCCTTTACCAGAGTCTTCTACCAAAATCAGATCGATATATTCATTGAATTCAAGAACAATGATATAGCCATTCAGTCTTCTAAAAACGAGTTTTTTAGTTTTTTGTTTCTTTTTAGTGCTTTTTCAATGTTTCTTTCCAGGCCAGGAAAAGTCTTGGAAATTTCTTTAGTGAATATTTATGTTTCTAGTTTTTCTTTCCTCTAAAATATTTAATGAGCAAGACCCAATGATTCATTTGCAAATCAGTCTGAATCTAAATTCTAAAAAAAAAAATCTATATCCAGTAATGGATATAGATAAGTTGTGTAAAAGTTATGTGGAGTGCAAGTCATGGTTTATAACGAGTAAACTAAGTAAGTGACTAATGTCTTTGAAGTTCATCCTGGATTAACTGCAGAAGTTCACATTGTTCTTTGTTAGTTGGCTAATGAAGGCTTTTGTTGGCAATTAATTGATATTCTATGTATTCCTTTTAAGAGTGTAGTACATCATTAGAATGAGGCGATGCAGGCAGAGATCAGTGAGGTGCTTCGCATATCAACCGACAGGTCATTTCATTGAGGTCTATCCTAAGTTCAAGGTTCAGGCAATGGTATATGAATTATCCCATGTCTAATGGTGGAGTTGGCATCAGTTCATCCCCTGAAGTCCATCGTAATAGACTGAATTGATGTCTGGCCGGCACCGGCTGCATAACAGTATATTCTATCTAGGTACATCATGAACGACATGTGGAAAAATCTAATTTCTTCCATATTAATAAGACTTTTTGTCCTAACTGGCCATGAGTGCAAAAAGTGAGAAGCCATTTTGACGTTGACTTGGTTTATTATTTTAACGCATTATGCATGGTAGCTCCACCCATAGTGAAATGTCATTGTCAAATAAATAAATAAATACATAAAAGTCCTAGTACACATAGCTATTTATAAATATCCAATATGTTTTGATTGTCTATGTTCTGGCTTACCAAAGTTTTTTGTTTTTGTTTTAGTTTCTATTAAACAGTTCTAAAAAGCAAAAGGGGAAAATCTAGAAATGTTTTGGCCAAAAAGCCATATTCAATGGGACATTTTCTGTTAATAAAATACCTTTTAAATGGACATTTTCAGAGTGTAGACAATTTTTCCTTTTTTCTTGCGAATATGTTTTTGCAACGATAGCATTTTTACGTACTACAGGTGTATGATTATCAAAAGAGAGTGTGATTTAACTTGTTTTGAACCCCTGTCTCTTCAAAACATTTAAACAAGCTTTAATAATCATGTAATGTAGACACTTTAACTCATTGATCAATATTATTTCATAAAAATGAATGTTTATCTCATTAGAGTTGAAGATTTCCGTAGTAGTTTCCAAGTTGGTAGTTAAACTTTAAGTGCCGTTCCATTGCATCTTAGGAAGTTGTAAATTCCAACTTTCCGAGTTGAATGGAATGCAGCATTACCGCATGAATTTGCTAGAATGTTTTGATGCACATTTCATATGTATATATGTGTGTGTGTTGCATATACGTATGTGCAGGTAAGCAATTTCATGGTGAAGACCACAGTAATGATCTAAGACCAGAGGCCTTCTCAATGTTTAATGTGCTCTTTCTGTACTTATACTAACCAGCATTAAATATTAAGGGCTCACTCCTGAATACTGGTGTAAATACGAAAGAGTGGGAGAGAGAGAGAGTGGCTGATGGGCTCGAGTACTCTTAGGGTTGTGGGTCACTGGCCTTGCCAGCCAATGGGTGAGTGATGTGGCGTTGTGGTGGGGAAGGTTATATCTCTGCTGTCACTGAAGTCATTGTGATTTAACCCAGTGAGATGAATAACCTTATTTGCACAGTTTTATTTAAGCCTAAGGCCTCTGACATCACATGGGCTTTCAGGACCAGAATTCTGTTTAAAAAGACTTTGTTTATTGCACCTTGGTTTTTCGGGTTCCTAAGGTTTATTGAGTGGCGTTCTGCTCGTATATAATGAAATCTGTGAGCTTGGATTTTCACGACGTTCGGTTCTGTTAATGGGTTAAAAATTTACTGAATCACAAGTCATTAATTTTTCTTTTGGACTGAAATCCAATCCAATTACTGTATGATTGTTGATATGGCAATGTGCAAAAATGCACTTTGTAAGTTTTGTTGTCATTATTGGTATTTTATATATATAAAAAAGTATTAATAACATAATTAAAAAGTCTGTAAACACCTTTTGCAGTAATACGTTCTGTTAAAATATAAAATCATCTCATCATGTGGTATCACGCTGATTTTCTTATTTCCAAATATTTCTTCATCAAAAATACTAAAAGAATCCTTTATGAAATCATTAGGAAACCAGAATCTTTAATAAAGAGGAATCGAAACTGGAATCAATACATTCCTTATGATTCCCATCCCTAAATATGAAAATCTTAAGAAAAGAAATAGCCTGAAATTTCCAATTTTTTATTTTTGATTGAACTATCCCTTAACATTAAGACATTAAAATACAAAAAGCAACCTTGGCAAAGAAACTTCTGGTCACAATACTGAGATGTTCTTTAGTATTTTGCTCGACCATTATAGACAATGCTCGCTCTCTCTCTCTCTCTTATTCTCTTTGTATTTTTCTTACCTTTCATGGTCTCTGTTTAGCATCTCTTTGTTGCCTTTTTGTATTCAAAAAGATGACAAGATCCCTTTGCACCATTATGCTAATTTATTATTGGCCACATGTTGCATATTAATAAGCCTGAAGCTGACCTTCCCCCTTCATACACACACACACACACACACACACACACACACACACACACACACACACACACATGCACGCACATATTCATTGGCTGAGTGTTTTCTCTGGAGGTGGATGCATCTCCTGAGGGAACTGATGTTCAGAGGTCCCACTCCTCAGAGAAACCAGCTGCTAGAGAAACTTCTGTGTTATTTACAGAAATTGAATTATAGTGTATGTGTGTCTTTAATAACAAGAGCCTACACTCAACAACACTTGTGTGATGTCAGCCATTTGTCATGTTTCCTTGCATTGCGTATGTGTATTTAATTCAGTATCTCAAATACTTGAGCTTTACTTCATCCAAAGCAATAAAGCTAATCTCTGATTGACTTGGAATTCAATCAAACAAGGAATTATTCTCGAGTTACATTTTCTGTTGGTGAGTGAGAATGTTTTAGTAAAGTTTTTGAAAGCGCCTCTCTGTCAGAATGTGCTCTATCGCTGAAGACAGTGATGGATGACATAGCTTTAAACTTTCATTTAATGGCAGCTGCTGATGTAAACAACCAAGTAGTTTTCATGCAATGACATGTTATTACATTACAGTGAAATAATGCATTACAACCCTCTTGTATTTACTATGTACTGTACATAATTGCCCATATAATCATTACAGTGGTTGTGTTCCAATCCTCAGTGAGCTACCTCACTGTCTACTGTGTACATAGACAGCTACCTTCTAAGGCAGCATCTTAACTGATACGGAGGAAATGGAAGCCAGCTTATTGCTACAGACTTTGCATTGGAAGTACGCTTGTGATGCCTGAAAATGCTGCCTAGGAGGGCATCTCCCTTGGCTCTGGATTAGAGCCAGTGTCCGTACATTATGGACTGAGAGTGAGCATGGATGGACTTTGTAATGTGAGTTTGAATTTAATTGGTTGTGTTTGAGAAAGTTGTATTGTCTCAAAATAAGCCGCCGTAGACATCTGGATAAAAAAAACGTTGTGAGCGTTATTGACGCATTCTGTATGGATGTTTGACGATGCTGTTTATGATTCATATTCGTGAATGTGCTTTTCCGATCAGCTGGCGATGAGAGACATAAGACTGGGATGAGATTGTCACATTATCGCAAATTATACATCATGTTATGAATCCATCTGTAGGAAGTTTGAGTCGTTGTCATCTGACTTTGCTCATCTAGCTGAGATAGATTGATAGACCTTTCCTACTTCCTCTTTCTCTATCTCCATATTCCTCTACTTTTTCGTCCTCCTTTCTGTCTGCTTGAAAAATATTAACCAAAGCATCTGCAGAGAAAGATGTGAAAGATGGATAAATATTGTGAGAGAACAAGTTCTTTCATCATTTACTCAGTTTCATGTCATTCCAAACCCGTATGCTGTTATTTTGTCCATGGAAAACAAAAGTAGAAACCTTTGCAGAATGTTTATGTATAACCCCAATTCCGAAAAAGTTGGGACAGTATGAACAATTCTAATAAAAACAAAAAAGAGGGTTTTGTAAATTATTTTCACCCTTTGCTACATTGAAAATTCTACAACTACACATTATATGATGTTTTTTGGAATTGGGGTTGTAGCTATTTACCATACAATGACCCTTCATAGTGACCACAACTTCCAAGATCCAAAAAAGGACAAAAAAAAAACACAAAGAAATCACCATTAAAAATAGTCCATATGACTCATTCTCAGTATATAGAGTCTTCTGAAGCCATACAATAGCTTTGTGTAAGTCGTTATTCACTGATAATCATTCCCTCTGCGGAAGCTCGAATCCAAAATGACAAACACGAGAGCGAGTGTTATTTTGACCTTCAACGCTGCAATTTTGTATGCGGCTATTATAATTTTCTCAAACAAATCATATGGCTTCATATTACATGAAGTGTAGCACACAAATCGTATAGGCTACATTTATTGTGCATGTGTTTATTAATCCGTTTTGGAGATTGAAAAACATGATAATTGTGAGTTTTAATATTGACTGAATTTCCAATTTTTGGGTGATCCCTTTAATTTGAGAGAGAGGAGGAGAGATGACAGTTGGCTTTCGGCGCATAGCCTTTGATTGTGTTTTGCAGAGAGAGCAGATTTTCGTAATTTTCCCTTTCCCCTGTGACATCACTCGTTACTTATTACCATCCCAGACTGACAGGCTTAGCTCAGAGCGTGATTGCACAGGGACGCAATTAAGACATAGTGTGTCATAACATATCTCGTGTGTGTGTCTGTGAGGGACCCAGAGGGAAGGGTAGAAGGAGAATGTCCAGAGGTGGCAATAGGAGATGTAGATCCATTCAAATTGATGCGGTTTGACACCAGAAACTTGTGCTCTACAGTACTTTAATGATGTCAAAGTGCAGGGAGACCCTACAGCACATAAGAACTGGAGTAGACAGTATTGTAGCGACATGTTTAGTATTTAGTACCCTCTTCAATGCTCTTGTGGATTTCAAAGAATTACTCATGCATGCAAATTTGTGCTTGCACACGATATCAAAAAATGTATATGATAGATTTTGTGTGTTACCACTGCTTTGCTTTGGCACTGATGGTCGGTACGAGTCCAGGTTTTCTATCACTTTCAACTATCTTATCTGTGTTTGGTTGAGTGTGTGTATGTGGATTATTCTCTATCCTTGTCAAAGATATCTCCTTTGATAAGGTCTAACAATAGCTGACCGCTTAAAGGACACTAACGGCTTATCCTAAATCTGTCATCAGAAACACAGCACTGTTGTGGCTGCTCAAGAGAAGCTTTCGATAACACTCTGGCTGGTTGGTTGGTTGGTTTGTATTCTAGACTAGAGCATCTGTCTTTTGTCTAGTGTGTCTGCTCTAGAACGGCACACTGTATCTATTTTTTTGGTGTACTTTTCTAGTGTGACCTTCTCTGTAGATTGTCTCTCCAATAGAAAAGCTGTAATGACTTTGCACTGCAAAATTCAATGGGCGAAATACAGTCATCTAAATGGGAATCTGCACAATCATCTGGAAGTTCTAGAGCAGAACTTAATGTAGTATTTATCAGCTCTAGAGCAGCTCCCTGTATCATTTTGTATTGTGTTCTAGAGCATCTCCCTTTGTAGTTTGTTTGCTTTAGAACAGCTGGCTGAAACCATCTGGAGTATTCTAGAGCAGCTCTTGATGTAGTATTAATAGCTCTAGAGCAGCTCCCTGTAACCTTTTGGAGTGTATGTGATTTAGAGCATCTTCCTCTTTAGCATGTTGCCTCTTTAAAACAGCTGTGTAAAACCCTCTGGAGGGTTCTAGAGCAGCTCCATTTGTTGCGTTACTGTTTTTAACAGCTCTTAAACATTCTAATAATTTAGTCCAGAATCATTTTAACATTGTTCAAGTGCTCTAGAATAGCTCATTTTGTCACGGTGTAATGTTTTGTGGAGCAACTCTTTCCAGAAAGAGTGTATGCTCTATAAAATCTGCCTTTATCTCTCTGGAGTGTGTTTATTCTAGATCATCTCTCTGTTGTGCACTGCTGCTTTGAAACAGTCCATTTTATGTAGAGCAGTTTTTACAATAGAAAATATCTGCTCTAGAGCTGCTCTTTTTATCCATGTGTGTTTTTGTTCTAGAGCAGCTCTTTGCATAGAATGTCACTGCTCTAGAATATTCTATAGAGCTGCATGTTTTTCCTGGAGCAGCCCATGTTTTGGAGCAGCTCTCTCTTTTGAGAGAAAACACTGCTCTAGAAAACATCCACCCCAGAAGGTATAAGACAGCTGTTCTAGAGAAGCTACTTCCTCAAAAATGATCTTCTAATGAGCCACTCTTTTTTACATTTAAGTGTTCATTAAAACAACAGCTTGTAACCCAATATCTGTTTGTTCTAGAGCAGTGTGTTTGATCTAGAGCAGATTCCTATGTTGTGTTAATAAAGATTATCTCTTAGGAGCAGCTATGTTTAATACATGTGTGCTGAAATAACTGCTCGAGCTGCTCACTGGAAATCTGTTTTTTGAGTGTGTTTGTACTAGTGTGGCTCTATTTAACCCTCTGAAGTTTTCTAGGGCAGCTTTATTTTGAATATTAAATTGATTCAAGCTTATCAAACTTCAGGCTAATAAGTTTTAAAATTCAAACGTGCATATTTGTGATTCAACATTAATCTCTTTATGCTTCTGTGTGATTTACAGAAACGCTGATGGACACTCGGACCGCCACAGCAGAGCTTGGGTGGACGGCGTACCCTTCTTCAGGGGTGAGTGTGTGTGTTTGCATGAATGCATGACCTACAGTACTGCTCACACTACATTAAAACACTTACTATGTGTGCTTTATTTTTAGAAAAGAAAATGAATCTGGAACCTCCTTGTATTCACCTTTCAGCAAAAAGCCTTTGAGGGAAAAGAGTGACTAAATGGTTTCAGACTAGCTCTGAAATTAACTGTAAAATATGTTTGTACTCCAGGTGTTGTTATCCCCCTCTCTGAACAGTGAAATTAAGCAATCAATGTCACACACACACACACACACACACACACACACACACACACACACACACACACACACACACACACACACACACACTCTCTTTTTCACAATCTCTTTCTCTCCCAACTGAAGGACACAATGTGAAACCCTCATTGCACAATCGCCATACGCATTACACTTCACAGTTCACATTCAAGACTTAATGGCATAATGGGTCCACTTATGCTAAAAAAGCACCCCTGAATCTGTCTAAATGTGAGAGCGGGTCTGCTGTGATGACAGCCATAGATAGCACTGCTGAACCTGCTGATAAATATAGTGGTTTAATTTAACTCCAGCTAGGTCATGAAAAAGAGAGATTCTGTATGAGGAAAATGTGGTAAAACTGAATTCTTATGCATTCTCACAAACACAGCTTTATAGTGCATGAGTGATTTTGTTTATTTTGTCTGACTTATGCTCATCAATGTATTTGCGTCTGTCACTTTTATTGAAATTATTTGCCAGCCAGGTCCATCCCAAGTCCCCCTCAATGTCCATCCAACTGTTTGACCAGCTGTGGTTAAAAATTAATAATGAAAGCATCCACAGATGGTCAATGTGGGAAAAACTGACACATACACGCGCTAAAGACGTAAGCGTCTGACAGTGATGGACAGGCAGCTTAGTGAGGGGAAATCTATTAGCTCATCAAATGTCCTACTACAAGCAACCATATTTCTTTCCTGCTGTCTTATAAGTGGTGCTTTTAAACCAAGCATCACTATTACTATTGCTCAGATGCAGTGCAGCCCTACTTATTAAGCGACATTAGTGGCTGCATACATCCTCCAGGGGCCGACCTACCACAGGCTCAGTATAGCCAAATAATTATTTGCAATATGTGTAACACTGCCCTCACAGCCCGGCTATATGCACGTCAGTAGTGCGATGGAACTGTCAAACCTATACAAATATTTAATAAGCTTTGAAGACATGGAGAGATAAGAATGTGAATTTAACAGGCTTCAACCTAAGATCAAGGCTGTAGGATGTAGTGTTATTAGTATGACTGATGATTACAAATGTGAACGATACATCTGTTTCGTCTGTTTTTTGCCAATTTCAGTGTGAAGACAGACAGTGGCTGTACGGCATTGGAAAGTCATTTATTTTCAATCAAAAGTAACAAAAAAGGTGGAAAAAAGTGTCTAAAGTGATATCAGTGAAAATAATTGCAGTATCCTTGCCATGACTGGAGGGCTCACTGAAAGGCTCACACATCAGGTGCTTTTTGTCCCTCTGCATTTGGTAATTTAATTCTGTCTTATATATATATATATATAAAAACATATATGTGTTTTTATTTATTTATTTTTTACTCTGCAAATGTAATATATTTTGTTTCCCTGAAAGAATTGTTTATCAAAGGTGCTGAAAATGTATGTTTCTTCATTTCTTTTTTTTTTCTCTTCTTATTCTCCTTTCTTCCCAATTCATCCTCTCTTTCTGTTGGTCACATGAGGAGATTTAACCCTGATCGTCCTTCACACACACTGTTTACTGCTTTCACCATTTATTCGCACCATTTGATAAAATCTCACAGCTGCCCCCCTCCAACACACACAACCACACAAACATACACATGCCTCTATTTCGTCCCTGCCTTTCATTAGTCCCCCTCTGCTTTTCTCTTCCAGAAATCCTAAAAATACACGATTCTTCACAGACCTCAGCTGTCCCACTCTCACATCTTGATTTGAATTGGCTGATCATTCCCAACACACAGTCCCACTGTCTCAGTGATTATCTTTCACGCCTGCTTGCCCTGTCCCTCACCCAGAGGTCAAGGGTCCCCTGTATCTCAAGCATCCCATATTTAATTAATTGTCACGGTCTCTCTGTGTGTGCGTGTGTGTGTTTGTGTGAATGCTCCCAGGAGACTTTCAGAGATGAATATATAAACATTAATTATAATTAGTATATAATAATATAAATGTATTAAATTAGAATACTTACATATATTAAGCTTATATTTATTTTTTATATAATACTCAATAGTAAATATAATACTTCAATATAAGTTTAAAATGCATGATGTACTTGATAAATACTGTATATAAACATCAAATCATTTTTTATGATATTTTAAATTATTAAATTTTTTGCATTTAAACTGTTTAGACTATGTTATATAATTTATATATATTTATATTTAATATAACTATTTTTAGAATAAATAAATGAATATTGCACATGTAAGTAAAATATGTCTACTAGTGTGCTGCCCTTAGCATAATCTCACTTCCGCTTGTCATGCTAAGTGTACTGGATGTAAATCAAAGTCTATCTCTCATTTCGTGCAACATGCTGGTGTATAGCTTGTATGAACATATTACTCATGTGCCTTTTGTGTAATTTATGGGATTCAGGGCTTGCGATGGATATGTGTACGTGAATTAATTTGCCGATCTGTGTCACTCGGGACTCTTAGATTGTCACTTTGATTTAGCTTCTTTTTCCCATCTGACCTGCAATGTAACAGGAGTAGATACTTCTGGATATTTACAGCAATTGGACATTGTGTGTGTGTGTGTGTGTGTGTGTGTGTGTGTGTGTGTGTGTGTGTGTGTGTGTGAGCGTGTATTTAACACTTTGTGGGGACCAAATGTCCCCATAAGGATAGTAAAACCCGAAATTTTTGACCTTGTGGGGACATTTTGTCGGTCCCCATGAGGAAAACAGCTTATAAATCATACTAAATTATGTTTTTTGAAAATGTAAAAATGCAGAAAGTTTTCTGTGAGGTTTAGGTTTAGGGGTAGGGTTAGGTTTAGGGGATATAATATAAAGTTTGTACAATATAAAAACCATTATGTCTATGGAAAGTCCCCATAAAACATGGAAACACTACGTGTGTGTGTGTGTGTGTGTGTATTTCAACATTCATATATTTAATAATCCTGAACACAACACTTCCAAAGAAATCATAACTGTTTTAAACACTTTTGATCTGACTCAGCATGTAGATGGACCCACACACAGTGGCGGAAACACTCTCGACCTGTTCATTAGTAAGGGTCTGAACATTTCATCCACTATAAGGATGCCATGTTATCTGACCATTTCTGTATTTTATTTAAAATATTGATTTCTCCTGCCACTAGTTAGATCTGTCTCTGTCAAAAAGAGGCACATATATGAGAACACTATTGTGCAAATTATTAAGGTTATACTGTATCTTTGAAACAATGCATATCCGCAGTCTGTGTTGATGTTCTCCTCGATAACTTTAACTCAAAAGTTAAAAATGCTATTGATTGCATTGCTCCTGTAAAGATCAGAAGGTTCACTGGCAGGCATAAAACACCTTGGAGAAACACAACAGCAGTGGAAAAACATGAAAAGAAAATGCAGAAAAGCAGAACGAATGTGTCGGAAAACACAACTTGAAGTCCATTATAATATCTATAAAGACAGCTTCCTTGCTTTCAATTTGGAACTAGGCACAGCTAGGCAGACCTACTTCTCAAACATTATTAACAGCAATAGAAACAACACGACACTCCTTTTGCTACTGTAGAGAGACTTACAACCCCCCAACACAGGTTGCCTGTGAAATGCTCTGTGACAGCTAATGCAACGAGTTTGCATAATTTTTAATGAAGAAGATAAATGATATTAGAAAGGCGATCAGCTCATCATCATGTTGCACTGAGGTCAGAAAGCACCCACCACAAAAACTTCAGAAATTAGTCAGACATAATTTTATCAGAAAAAACTCAGATTTTGAGAAAATTGATGGCAAAACCCTGGAAGAAACTGTACAGCATCTTAAAACATCATCCTGCTGTCTTGACACACTCCCCACATAATTTTTCAAAAATGTGTTTAACTGCCTGGAAAAAGATCTGTTAGAAATAGTAAATGCGTCACTGCTTTCAGAGACATTCCTGAAGTCTCTGAAAACTGCAGGTGTCAAGCCCCTTCTTAAAAAGAGCAATCTAAATAACTCAATATTGAACAACTACAAACCAATTTCAAATCTTCCTTTCATAGGCAAAAAGCTTTTTTCAATCAGCTGAACAAATTCTTAATCTTGAATTGCTACTTGGACAATTTACAGTCTGATTCCTAACTGCATCATAGCACAGAGACGGCACTCATAAAGATCCTTAATAATATTCAGCTAAATACTGATTCAGGCAAAATATGAGTGCTGGTATTAATAAATCTCAGTGCTGCTTTTGAAACTGTTGACCACAACATTCTCCTAGACAGATTGGAAAACTGGGTTGGGCTCTTTGGGATGGTCCTCAGCTTGTTCAGGTCTTATCTCAGTTCAGGGAGGGGTTTCTATGTGAACATAGGCAACTATGAATCCGAGTGGACATCCATGAAGTGTGGAGTCCCACAAGGCTCAATTCTTCCACTGCTCCTGTTCAACATGTATATGCACCCACTAGGCCAAATTATGGAAAAAGAACCAAATTACATACCATAGATATTCTGACGGAGCTTGTCTAGCCATCTTTTAAAGTTGATCACATTTATATACACATCAGCGATTATGGAAATTATCTGGTTAAAGCTTTAAAGTTAAAGTGTTCCATAAAGGTTTAAATGCTTCATATAATATTCATATATTCTGAAAATTCCTCTTCTGTAAAACGAAGAAACTGAAACATGTTCCATCTTTTTTTTTTTCTACTTCTTTAAACTGCTAAGTGCTACCTCTAGTAAGGCACTATATAAATGTAACATAATTATTATTATTAATAAACTAAATAATAGTGTCTTATCATAAAGATTCCTGTTAGATTTACGTGACTTTCACCTGTTTCGTTATATTGATTTTATTTTACTTTATCTGTTTCATGCAGATATTAATATCAGAAATACCAGGAGAAACCAAAGTTAACAACATATTCCATAGTTAATGTAACCAAAAAATTCAGCTTCAAATGGTAAAAAAATAAAAATAAATTATAATAATAGTCATATAATCATCATAATAATAATAATAATAATAATAATACTTATTATTATTATTATTATTATTATTAGGCTATTAGTATGAAAAGGCATTTACCAAGCATAAATTATTAATGGACACTATAAATGTAAGACTAACATTTAAAAATGGGCATTTCATTTAGTTTTGTCGAGGTCTGCATATATCTCCCAGGCTCTATTTGTACCAAAGTCATTTACCAAAGAGTTTGACAAATTATTATTTGATTTTGTGTGGCAAAACAAGCCTCATTACTTATATAAAACTATAATATGCAATCCATATGATCAGGGTGGTTTGAAGGTTTTGGATTTCATAACTTAGAATTAGGCTGAAACGATTAGCCGACATTAGTGACAACATCGATAATAAAATTGTCAACAAAAATGTTAGTTGTCGAATAGTCATTTGATCTCATTTAACGTAACATGCGATAAGATATGATATTAATGATGGAGCATGAGAGCAGCACTGCAGCTCGCTCCTGACTGAGGAGATGAAGAAGACAAATCTTACAAGTCCAGACGAACTCCAAACTTTCCAAACAGCTTCAGGTGATGTAGATCGCAAAGTATGAGGAAATTAAACAAAAATAGTAAATAACTAAATACAGAAGCACTCCCTTTGTGAAATACAGCGGAGCCGGATCTGCTGTTCCACTGAAGCAAAACTTGCATATCAGAGCGTTTTTAAAGGAAACACCTAGCTGTTATATGTTTAATGCTTTCTTTATTAAAGTTCAATAATAAGGAAGCTGGTCATGTAAATAAGTATAAACTCAGAAACGGACATATCTCTGTGCGGTCAGCGGCGCTTCTATTAGTCGCGTGAAGTGACCCAATCTAAAGGGGAGAGATTGAAACTACAGCCAGCTGATGAACACTCTGGCGCAGGCACGCTCATCCCTCTCGCACGCTTGCTCCAGTTAGATTATAACATGATGGCTCGCCATTAATTGAATCATAATACATACAGTACACTGGCAGCCAAAAGTTTGGAACATTTTACAGATTTTGCACTTTTCGGAAGGAATATTCTGTAATTTTTTATTAAATCTACACAGGCCCCATTTCCAGCAGCCAACATCTTATCCTTGAGTAATCGTGCTAAATTGGTACCTGAAAATCACTTGCCATTATATCAAACACAATTGAAAGCTATTTGGTTCGTTAAATGAAGCTTAACATTGTCTTTATTTTTATGTTACCAAGGTATGCAGTTGACTGGCATGTCTTACGATCAATATTAGGTAAAAAAATGGCAAAAAAGAAACTGCTTTCTCTAGAAATTCATCAGTCAATCATTGTTTTGAGGAATGAAGGCTATTCAATGCTTGAAATTGCATTGAAGATTTCATACAAAGATTGTACACTACAGTCTTCAAAGACAAAGGACAACTGGCTCTAACAAGAACAGAAAGAGATGTGGAAGGCCAGATGTACAACTAAACAAAAGTATAAGTACATCAGAGTCTAGTTTGAGAAATAGATGCCTCACATGTCCTTAGCTGACAGCTTCATTGAATTCTACCTGCTCAACACCAGTTTCATGTACAACAGTAAAGAGAAGACTCAGTGGTGCAGGCCTCATGGGAAGAATTACAAATAAAAAGCCACTTTTGAAAAAGAAAAACAAAAGTTAGAGTGGTTAGAGTGGGCAAGGAAACACCGACATTGGACAACAGATAATTGGAAAAGAGTGTTATGATATTAACGCCATTGAGCTAGACTGTAAGGTGCATGAGAAGTGTCATATATAGACAGCCACATCTATGGAAAGTTCTACAGGAAGCGTGTGGTGAAATGTCATATATAAATAATTTTGCCTTGCCGCGCGCGCGTGTGTATGTGTGTGTTTGCCTAAAATAACATAAACATTCCCAAGTCATCTTATTAAGGAATTATAATTATTTATTGTGAAAAAACACAAACACACACAAACCTTGGAGCTAAAAGATTTAATGTCAGGAACGTACAAACTGATGTGTCCAACGTTAACATTTTCTCGGATCCCAGCTTTAATCGGAAGAAATTTCTGCATGACTAGCATTATCAGTTGGAACTCAAAAATAAATAAATAAATAATCACTGTTTTCTAAAAGACACTGATTCTAAAAACTCTCCTTGTCTTCCATTGTTTATGCAACACACAGGGTTGTGGAGAAACGGACTACATGTAACAGGATTACTGAAATAATTGGTAATTAAAATAGAGTTAAATTCAAAAAATATTTTGATTACTGAAGAGATTACTTTGCATTTTATTGTAATTTGTTTCATTTAATATTTAGTCCTTTCAGATGGAAAATATTTATACATATAAATTATGCAATCCAAAGTGCATTCGAACAGCGGTGAAACACTTTCTTATGAGGTGTTACATTCATATGAGCAGACAGAGAAGTAAGTTTGAAGTAAGTTTGGAGCAGAAGAAATAGAAATAAACCTTGTGTAAACTGTCAGCTTTACGCTAAGCTAAAATGCTATTTCTAGCCATTTTACATGCACATGTTAATTGGCACGATCATATTTTTTTGTGTGTGTGTGTTTGAACGCTAAAGATTTAATTGAAGTGTCCCCAGTCACTTTTCTCTTGTGTTCTTCTGAAAGCGATTTCTTCTGTCTCTCACCCCTCTGTCCTTCTTTTTAAAATGCTAAACAAGGACACTTTCCTCTGCTGTTTTCTCTTGGCTCATTTACAACCTTCCCTGAGTGCGCTGCTATTCAGATGCTCTGTGTGTCATCTTTTTATTTATTTGTTATTTCTTCCTCTTTTTCTAATGTCCTTCATCTCTCTCTCTCTCGCTCTCTCTCTCTCTCTCTCTCTCTCTCTCTCTCTCTCTCTCACTCACTCTCTGTTCTCTGTTTTCTTTCATGCTGACTGCTGTCTTCAGCTTGGTGCTAAGCGTTCACTGGCAGAGAGCTCTGTCACAATCCTTCTCCTCTTTTTCTTTTATTATTTCTCTTCTTTCTTTCTTTCTTTCTTTCTTTCTTTCTTTCTTTCTTTCTTTCTTTTCTTTCTTTCTTTCAAGATAGATAGATAGATAGATAGATGAGACATATTTTAGATGCGCAATATTCAAGTTGCTATTCAAATTTAAGCAATTTTTTTATTTTGATTGTTACTAACTAATATGTACAAAAGGTATATATTTAGCACTTAATTAGAAACACATTTACATTTAGTCATTTAGCAGATGCTTTTATGCAAAGCGACTTACAAATGAGGAACATAGCAAATAAAGTGTTATACAAACTTCAACAACATCTACAGTACTGTTCTGTCAAGCTCTCAAGCTATTGGTATTAGTGCAGAAGAAACAGTCAGAAAGAGACAGAATAATAATTATTATTATTTTTGTGTACAGTAAGTGCAAGTTAAGTTCAATAGTAAGTGCAAATAGTGTGGATTGGTTAAGTGCTCACAGAACAGATGTGTTCACGAGTCCACAAGTTGGAGCATAGACCTGGAAAAGTGAACTGAAGTGAGAGGGTGCGGTTCAAATGGCTGTCTTGAAGGCCAGAGTCAAAGCCTTGAATTTGATGTGGCCAGTTACAGGTAGCCAGTGAAGTGAAATCAAGAGTGTGGTGTCATGAGCCCTGTTTGGCTGATTGAAGACCAGACATGCTGCTGCATTCTGGACCATCTGCAGTGGCATTATTGTGTTAGGCCGGCCAACAAAGCATTACAGAAGTCCAGTCTTGAAATGACCAGAGCTTGGACCCGGAGCAGTGCAGCATATTCAGAGAGAAAAGGTCTGATTTTCCTGATGTTTTAGAGCACAAATCTGCAAGACCGGGTGGTTGATGAGATGTTGGATGTAAAATTAAGCTGGTCATCTACCACCACTCCCAGGTTCTGAGCAGTTCTGGTTGGTGTTAGTGTAGTTGATCTAAGATGAATTTTGAGCTTGTGGTCAAAAGATGGGTTGGCAGGGATCACATGGAGTTCTGTCTTGGCAAGGTTGAGCTGAAGGTGTCATTTTTTCATCCAGGCAATTAGCCTATTTCACAAAAATGGCCGCCGAGACCGGAAGTAGGGTAAACTATTTTCCAGTGAACGCGCTAGCAGCAGCAGTCGGAGAACAATGGCGTAATCTAAAAGCAGTCAGACATGTTGCGCACCTTTATGTTTCAACTCGAAAAAGAAACAACCCTATTTATCATTTCACAGCTTTCCTTGCGATGATATGCAGGAGTTCAGCCCAGCTACCAGGGACAAAATTAAATTGTGGAAGTGTGTATTGTGGGACAGGTAATGGGGGGAATTTTGGAGCATATGGATGAATGAGCACATCCTTTGGCAGTACAGCTGGACACTGGTAAGACAGCAGTGAACCTTTTGGGACCTCTACAAATTTAGAGGACACCATGCTTACAGCAGACATCCCATTGTCAAAGGGAGATGAGGGATGCTGCTCCAGCAATCACATCGTTGTCAGGCAAAGGTCCTTAAACAAAAATGTTCATGCCTCAGTGTGTTAATTATCAGTGTGTCTTATCTAATGTGAATATGTATTGTATTAGTATTTGGAGATTACCTCCATATGCTCTATACAGAGTAGACTGCACACAGCTCCTACCAGAGGCTTTCGGCTTGCGCACTACAAGCTGATCCACTGGTTCAGGAGTGATGCCCTGACAAAACATGTATATATTGCATTTGATTGTAATCTGATTTGCACATGCATTTTACATACTTTTTTTATTTATTATTTACTGTTGGCTAAATTAAAACTGTTTGAGGAGTTTGTTTTTTATACCTGGGTGCGTGGCCTATGCCATGTCTGCTGTTTGCTTGTGCAAGCAAGGGCAGCTGGAACATTTTTGGTTCCTAATGTACTGTAATGTGCTGTCTGGTAAAGTAGTGCAACCAGGTGGTTGCACAAACTTCTTCCAGCAGCACAAGTACAAGTATAAGCTGCCATTTGAGGTGGATGGTTAGATTCAAGCGTGATCTGGAGAAAGTGATAGAAAGACTCATATATTTCACATCTTTATTTAACTTTTGTGTGTTGTTCATTTAGGGTGTACACTGGGATTTTTTGGGGACATACAAAAATGTTTTTGTAACTTTTTAAAATGTAATATCATTAGTGTAAAATTAGTTTTTTATTATTTATTTGCCTTAATTTCATTATTTTCATGTTTAGATAAAATAGCAAAGTTAAATTAAATTTACTGTAAAGATGTACAATTCTTAGTTTCATTCATGGTGATGACATGAAAATGAGCCATAATCTAGTGTAAGATTGCTGCACTCTCCTGGACAACTAAATAACATGATTTTTTTTTAAAGCCACTAGATATCACACATACAATCAGACATCATTTCTATTTATTTATTGATTTTGTGGGTGAAGATTGGTATAGTAAGTGTCATCAAGTGCAATGCCATTTTAATGAATGTAACATTGTTTTGTTTTTTCTAACTATAGGTGCTGACGTTACTATTGATACTGAGACAAGTAGAATTTATCTTGGTTATCAAAAAATATACCATTCATCATTAGCTAAATCCAGTATGTATTTACCTCAAGTTGATGTGGTTCCTCACGCTTTCTTAACGACCTATAACATCTGGCCCTAATTACCACTGTCCCTGCAATAATATTTGAGACTGAAGTGTCCAAATACACACAAACATGGTTAAAACTCGGTTTTTTTTATTACACCACTTTGAAATTCATCCATAAAACCAACAAAAGGTACATCGCCTATCGTAAATAATACATACCTTGGTAATCAAAAATAAATTGCTCAAAAAAGAATTTGTAACCTTTGTCCAATTTTGATCGTTTCACATCTCCCTGAAAAATGTCAACAAAATGGACAACATCGGATATATGTACTTTTGGCAAGTACATGAATGACTGAGAAAAAACACGCTGTTCACAGTCCATTTTGCGAAGAATGTCCAAGAATGAATGGGGATCGTAGAGAGTGGCGGCGCGACCGGAAGAATCGTTACCCTACTTCCGGTTGCGGTTGCCATTTTGTGAAATAGGCCTATGGTAGGGAAAGCCATGTGCCTCGATCAGTCTAAGTGATGTTGTGTATAGTACTGTGCAAAGTACGTTTGTTATAAGATGGTTATTTATATCTTTAGCTTTAGTGTGTCGATAGGAAAAATACATTTTAGACTCCCAAACATTACCTTTGCAAATAGAAAAGATTAGAATAGAACAGGGTGCTCTGCAAGAGATGGCATTGCCCCCACAGAGTCCCCCACTGAACATCGAGTCAGTCTGGTATTACATGAAGAGACAGAAACAATTGAGACAGCCAAAAAGATCTTGGTACATCCTATCTGCCCAACAACCAAAAACAAAAAAAAAACTGTGTCCAGGTGTACCTAGAAGAATTGGGGCTCTTTTAAAGGCAAATGTGGCCACACCAAATATTGATTTAGTTTTTTTTATGTTTACTGGAATTTGAATGATCTTAATTGGTAAATGAAAACTATTTATGGGATTATTTTTGAAGACATCTTTACTATGCAACAATTTTCACAAGTGCCTAAAACTTTTGCACAGTACTGTATATTGAGAAGAGGAGGGGTTCAAGCACTGAACCTTGAGGAACACCAGTGGTCAGCTGGTGTGACTTGGACATTTCTCCTCGCCAGGAGACCTTTAAAAATCTGCCAATGAGGTATGATTCAACCTATCCAAGTGCAGTTCCTGTGATGCCCAGGTCAGAGAGTGTGGACAGGAGAATCTTGTGTCGACTACTGTTGGATTGTGTGTTGGTTTTTTGAGCAGTGGGGTTACTTGAGCCTGCTTTAATGTATTGGGAAAGTTTCCTGTTGTGAGAGATGTGATTATAATGTGTGTGAGGGTGGGTAAGATTGATGGAGAGGCAGCTTGCAAAAGATGTGAGGGGATAGGTTCAAGTGGACATTGTCAAAAGCAGCAGACAAGTAAAGGAGGATGAGTATTGATGATTTGGAATTAGCACTTGCCAGTCACAGGGTTTTAGCTACTGACATGAGGGCAGTCTCTGTTGAGTGTACTTTTTTGAAGCCAGCCTGATGTCTCTCGTGTAGGTTGTTCTGTGAGAGTACTGTTTGAAAACAACTGTAGTGAGAATCACACTGGCACCAATTGAAATTAATTGGGCCTCACACAAGACACCAAAGTATGTGGTGATGGGTCGTGGGGCGTGGTCGAAGGTCCATCCAGAGAGAGAGAAAGCGGTAAAGGCGCTTACACCTGAGCTAGATTATGTCTAACAACGGTCTCTAATTCCAGCGAGCATATTTAGAGCGGCATATAAGTGGCCAGACCACCAGCAGAGAGAGTCTGGCATGAGAGTCTCACGGTGAAGCTACTGAGTTGTGATAAAGACTTTGTGATGTTTAAGACGCTGTGACTAATATTTACCTATATATATTTACCTATAAAAAAATAGGTAAATAAAATGCATGGGATGGAAAGATGTAAGTGATTGAATTGGATGTAGTAATGGCAAAATATGTCTATTATCTTATGAAAGATAAATTACTGTTTCTCTGTTAATAAGGTGAAAACCTTGTTCCTAATTAATCAAATAATGCAAATATTATTTGCAAAACATTTAATACACAGGTTATGCAATCTAAAGAACATTAGAAAATCCTAATCTGATAGTATACACTAATGCCAAGGTCTCTGGAAAAAAGGTTTATTAATGATATTTACGTTCTCCTTGCTCAATTGATGAGTTTGGTGATAGCGACGTCATCCACTGGGGCTCGGTGCTACATTACAGTGGGGAAGGAGCTGGATTCCATTTTAACCGCCTTGGACACGAAGGAGCTGAGGAAAGCTGATCTCCTGGAAGCACCAAGAGGGTTCTTGCAATCTGGAACACAAGATATACTGCTCTTATGTCGGTGCATTATTCATCATCTGGAACACGCAGAAACTTGTCGCTGTAGTTATCGCCCTGGTATAGGGATTCTGAGCTTGCAGTTGCAATTACATTTTGTAGTGAGACTTGGTACTTCGTCGATCTTCGTCTGTCTCAGAACTAATACTAAGAACGTTGGATGATCTGTTATCCACTCTCTCATGGAGTGAGACTTAGCACATTGTTTGGTTTGTATTCTGTTACATCTCCTACCACTCATGCCAGAGATTCAGAATGTTTATTATTAATCTGTTATTGCCTCTCTCATAGAGTGAGACCAGAACGGAGAAGTGTTATTATTCTGTTATTGCCCAAACTTGAACAGCCTGGAACTCTGGCTGTTGTAAGGATGCTTTATACCTTCCTGATGAGAAGATTTCAGTTTGGCGCCTTCCTGTTTCAGTGGTATGATTGGCGGCTGACATCGGAGAGGGCCCACACAGTGTGGCTCACCCTCCCTTCTCTGTGTGAAACATTTTTATATTTTAAAGTACATAGTTAGAACAATGTCTTTAAAATCTCATCTACGCATTGTTCCTTTTCCAAACCTCTTCAAAAATACTCTTGGCATTTTCTGAAGATATAGAGACCAAACATGATATTGAAAGATTAAATATTATGCATGCATTAATTTATAACACCATAGTTCAGTTTGTGTGAACTATTGTGCTAATTGAACAACTGCAATTGATATAAACAGTTCTGTGAATAAACATGGAGTGGATGTGTTGCAGTTGCTGTCCATGTTTGTATGTAAAGATTTGTCTTTGTGTTTTTTTTGCCACATGGTAAGTTAATTCTGCTTCGAAGAATGTTATGGTCATACTCACCTCTGGCATTAGGATGAGGGGTTTGAGTGGTTGCTAAGAAACCACTCATGGATCAATGAGAAGTTTTTTTACAACGTGTTGGAAGGTCTTTCCTGCCTTGTGAGGGGTATCTGGCAGTTGTCCAGGCAGCTTATCTGATGGCTGTGCTTCACATTTGTTTGTGTTGGTCCTGCCATGATCCAATCAAAATGGAGCAACTTTTATTTGCCTTGAAAGTTAGAGAGGGGCTCTGCCATAAACTGGCTCATGGAATGTCATCTTGTTTTAGGCAGGAAAGTAGGAGAGAGACTGGTCTGTAGTTGTCAACTACTGTCGGGTTGTGTGTTGGTTTTTTTGAGCAGTGGGGTTACTCGAGCCTGCTTTAATGTATTGGAAATGTTTCCTGTTGTAAGAGATGTGTTGATAATGTATGTGAGTGCGGGTAAGATTGATGGAGTGGCAGCTTGCATAAGATGTAAGGGGATAGGGTCAAGTGGACAGGTTGTAGAACAGTTAGAACACCTGTACAAATACTTTTCATGTGATTATCTTATCAGCCAATTATGTGGCTGCAGTGCAATGCATAACACCATGCAGTTACGGGTCAGAAGCTTAATTTAATGTTCACATCAACCATCAGAATGGGGAAACAAATCTGATCTCAGTGATCTTGACCGTGGCATGATTGTTGTTGCCAGACAGACTGGTTTGATTATTTTTGTAACTGCTAATCTCATGGGATTTTCACAAACAACAGTCTAGAGTTTACTCAGAATGGTGAAAAAAACTAAAAACATTTAATTAGTAGCAGTTCTGTGTGTAAAAATGACTTCAAAAGATAATGGCCAGATTTGTTTGAGCTGACACAAAGGCTACGGTAACTCAGATAACAACTCTGTACAATTGTAGTGAGCAGAATAACATCTCAGAAGGCAAAACATGTTGAACCTTGAGGCGGATGGACTACAACAGTAGAAATGTATTAGTACCGTTGTGTTCAGTGTGCTCAGTGAGTGTATATTCTTTATTTATTCTCTTCCTCTTTCTCTGCTGTTGTCTTTCAGTATTGAGCAGTATTTATTAATTAAATTATATTATTAAATATTCGAAATGTATACATATCTCTGGTGGCAATGCAGGCAACACAGGTTCTAATCTGGCCTGTTTTGTGTCACAAACCCAATATCCCTACCTCTCTCCAATATTTTTCTGTCTATCAATATGAAGTGCCAAAAAGAAACAAAAGACATATCAATTAGAAAATTAAAATGAGTAATGCTGAGTTAATCTAGCAGGGATATTCTGTATCGCTGACCCACTCTATTTCACACATCTACACCTGTCACACATCTACAGGAAATGACACTGAAGAGCTTGCTGTAGCTGCAGACACCATCTGTCTGTTTCACAATAGTATTTGAGAAGCAAGATCCAGACGTTTATTGACGTCTAATAGCAGACATTTTACAGAGACTGCATATTTCCTTAGGGACGGCCACACTCTCTTTTTAATTTTCTTTAATAAATTCTGTAAGTGGAAAATAGACATAAAAGAACGGCAAAAAGGAAGAATAAAAACAGGAATGAATAGAGTCTCTCTAATGGTCAGAATGTATGTTTATTTTAGTTTTTTCCACCATATTCCTTTACTTTCATAAGAGGTTGTATTGCAAAAAACAAAAGTGTTGTTCAATGTAATATATCCACTCCAATTAAAAAATCTTATAGGTGCCAAATTCTACAAGGTTGTACCATTTCCAAAAGTCTATTTATAAGCTTAGTCAAGGTTTCTCACACCAAAACTTGTAGTTTTGTCTTTCATGTCCATTTTCCACCCTCTCTCTGACACTGAGAATTAAACAGGCTGTCCTTGCTACTGTACCTTTAAGACTTCTCTATGTTAATGACTTCAATATGTTATGAATGGCTCATCTACCCTCCTGTTTTACAACAAGCCGTCTCCATTCGTGCACAGCTTAACATTCGGAGAGCTGCTCTCCAATGAGCGATGGATAGTCCAAAACTAACACTACACAACATGTAAATATTTCTCACATACTTCAAGGTACAGTATGAGTGTGTACGTGTATGTGTGTGTGTTTTAAAGTGATTTCTCAATGTTAAGTGCTTTGGGTCACTTAAGAATCCATATGGAGGAGAGTGTTTTTGTAAAATCTGCTGGCGATGGACTTCTAGGTAGTTTTGAGTTAACATTTAGTGACATATGGCAAAGTGGACAAGTTTTTTCCCCCTACTCTTCTGTAGAGATGTGTGTTGGAATGGATGTTTCAAGCCCTACTGCCTTTTCTGATGTCAAGTGACTTAAATGGATCTACACTAATATATCTGCTATTCTTTCTTGTATATTTAATGTCTAGTTCTCTTTTTATTTAGCAACCGCACACTGCTCAGTTGAGGCCATTGTGAAGAGCTGATTTAATCCAAGACATATTCTACCCTGGAAACAAGACATTGGGTTTATTCCAAAATAGTGGTCTGCCTTGCTGCCTACTGCTTAAGCAGAGCTCAGCTTCCAAGGGGCCATTTAGAAGCAGGGCACATCTATGCTATGGGTGTGAAGCCCTGATAAGCATAAAAATATGTAAAAAAGCTACACTCAGAGCAACTACTATAACAGAATCCAGATGTATCGAGATTCATTTTTAAAAGTTGAAGTTCTCACAAGTATACACACACACACAAACATACACACACTATGAGCTTCACACAGAATGGAAACAATAAGTTGAAGCGTGTTTCAATATGGAAAGGATCCTTTTTTTGTGCTATTAATAGTTTTTATTGATTCCATACATGAATCATACAAACATAACATAAAATACAGAATAAATTATATACACAAACATGCATTACAGTGGTCACCAACAATTAGAACATTAAATAAATATATAAATAAATAAAACAAACAAAGATATACTTTCAAACAACATCATCTATTCTAGAATAAATCTTATGGACTGATGAAAAGAATGTATAGTCCCTCCCAGATGGGTTCAGAAGTCTCTGTGTCAAATATTTTTACACATCCTGTGAAGCATCACTGTTGTTCTAGGGGGCTTACACACTTTTGCTTCATTATGATCAAGGACAGAGTCCATCAAAAGATTAAAGTCTCCTCCCAATATTATATCATGAGGGTTGCCAGCGGGTTGTAACACATCCCATTAAGATCTATAAAATTGCCCTGATCATCTACATTAGGTGCATAAATATTAGCCAAAATAAGATTCTGCCCTTTGAATTTCAGCTAAAACAATAATTACTCTTCCTAATTTATATTGAATCTGTTTGAGACATTTGAATTGTAGATGTTTACTTATCAATGTAATGACCCCCCTACTATTACTTGAGCCAGCACTAAAGAAAACATGCCCACCCCATATCTTCCCAAATATTTCATCTTAATGCGAGGAAAGATGTGTTTCTTGAAGAAACACTATATCAGTGTTTATAACTAACTATAACTAACCCCAGAACTAAACAAACAGAAAAAAGAAAAACATGCACATTAACCCCACATGACAAAACCAACCGGCATCCATCCCTCTAAACTCAAAAAGTCCATGTACGCCTACAAGAAACCACAACAACTTTGCTGTCGGATTGCTCAAGTCCGGTGTTTCTATACACATTTTGTAAGACAGAATTACAAACAGAAAATATTCTAGAAAACAAATTCCAGCTAATAAGTGGAAAAACTGTGTAGATTGCCCGAAGGTGTGTTCCTCCACAAAAAAAACTCCAGCAACTAGCGGAACCGGCACAAAAAAAAAAAAAAGTTTAGGCACGAATGTTCACTAAGCCAGTTAATTTTGTCGTTACATGAGTGCAACATATGCCCTAATCACTCCAATGTCCTGCAACAAATATTCCACAAAACAAAATATAGCCGATAGGAGGAATAAGCATGAGCAGATTCATCCACAACTATCCTGAAAAAATTATTCTACACAAACTCCAGCCACTAGGCAGAACCAACTCAAAACTAAACGAAAAAGGCGCTTAGCTTCCTCGGACAGTCGAGTGTATTTTCAGTGAGTCGGTCCACTAGATGGCAACATGAGAATACCCACATGGCTTATTCACTCCACTGACATTATGAAGGTCAATGTTTGCTCTGGGCATGTAAATTCTCTACATCCATCCTTAGTATCTATTCTATATAGGTAAATTACATCACAAAATTTGATTTAAAGTGAAAAAAGTATTTGGAAATCAGACAAAAAGAGGTACAAGAGTGTATAAGAGTTAACGTCTTCAATGATGTAATAAAACAGAAAATATTGGAAAAACGATTTCATTATTGATGTTTCTATAAGTGTAGAATATATATAGTTTAAGTTCAGAAAATATTTAAGTAGAAGATGTCGACCGATAGTGGATTGTACCAATACAGATGTCTAAGGTGGAGGAAAAGGCCAATAACCGACTTAAAATAGATTCATAGAATGGTACAACATTTTCTTAGTCTGTACAGACCTAGAGGCAAGAGTCCAAAATGAATAAAGTCCCAGATGTAGTATATTTTTCAACAAATATCCCAATAATAATCAGACAAAAAGATTTTGTGTATAACATGGAACCTTTAACCTTTTTGCACATGAGTTTCTCCAGTACTGACAGATCTCCCAGCGTGAGTTATTTAATGTGCACTGTAATTAAAATAAATCTTACCTTACACTTCACAGCAGATGCACTGGAGAATAGATTATATCACAGCAGGTGCACTGAAGGTCAGATTATATATTATCAAACATATCATTTATATATGTTTTCGTTATATTTTCAATACAATGCAAGAAATAGGAGAATAGAAGGTTCTAGAAACCTTGCCCTTCCACTCTCCCAGCTCCAGTAGTGGTTTTGACGAATGGAAATGGAGAAGGCTTGAGTGGTCTGATTAGTTTGCATATTGACATAAGAAAACATAGCTGCAGCGCTGCATCTAAACAGTGTGCTCTGATGGTAACGGCTTTATACTTTTATTTAGTGATTGTTTTACAGTTTGTAACATGTAAAAATAAAGATATTGTGATGTTGAAAAGACTATTTGAGCTGCTGGTTCATTATGACAACTGCTTCAGTCATTATGACAACCGAATTTGCTGGTAAACAGCAGCATGACTGCAGATTACAGCTGTTTGATCGTACGCATCTGAGCCCAGCCTAGTGTAATCACACTGGTTTGATCATACATGTGAAAGGGTTTACACTAAACAAGCCAGAAATACACAGGAGATTGGCACTATTTTCAAATGACAGAGACTATCTTTTTTTTTTTTTTTCAGATTAAAGATCCAAAAAGCAACTATCGGTGCTGATTAATCGGTAATGTATTTAAGCAATATCACATTAGCAAGAGTGCGATATGGCCCTACATCAGCACTTTTGCGCCCTACATCAGCACTTTGCTGATGTAGGGCGATATAGCACGATTGTGACTATTACGTGATTATAGCACAATCTTTTATCTCAAATATCAGATCTCCCGTTGCTTGAACCAGCAACGCCACAGGATGCGTCACATTGAAATCAAATGATGTGTCCAAGCCTCTGTTAGTAATTCAAAAATGTCACTTCAGAAATAGTATCATGGATTGTGCTGTTTCGAACAAGTTATTGGATAAACAAGGATGGATGTGTGTGTGTGTGTGTGTGTGTGTGTGAGAGAGAGAGAGAGAGAGAGAGAGATGGAGCATGTGCAATCACCTGTTGCCACACCCAAGCAGAGATGCTGTCAGCTTTCTGAAGATCAGCTTTCTCAGTAGAAAAATAGCGTCCAAGCGGGGGTATTTTTGGCAAAGAACTCTCTGAGGATTTGAAAAAAATAATTGTTGCTCTACATAAAGATGGCCTAGGCTATAAGAAGATTGCCAAGACCCTGACACTGAGCTGCAGCACAGTGGCCAAGACCATACAGCGGTTTAACAGGACAGGTTCCACTCAGAATAGGCCTCGCCATGGTCGTCCAAAGAAGTTGAGTGCACGTGCTCAGCGTCATATCCAGAGGTTTTCTTTGGGAAATAGACGAAGGGGTGGGGGTCAGCCTGTCAGTGCTCAGACCATACGCTGCACACTGCATCAAATTGGTCTGCATGGCTGTCATCCCAGAAGGAAGCCTCTTCTAAAGATGATGCACAAGAAAGCCCGCAAACAGTTTGCTGAAGACAAGTAGACTAAGGACCTGGATTACTGGAACCATGTCCTGTGGTCTGATGAGACCAAGATGAACTTATTTGGTTCAGATGGTGTCAAGCGTGTGTGGCGGCTACCAGGTGAGGAGTACAAAGACAAGTGTGTCTTGCCTACAGTCAAGCATGGTGTTGGGAGTGTCATGGTCTGGGGCTGCATGAGTGCTGCCGGCACTGGAGAGCTACAGTTCACTGAGGGAACCACTACAGTTCATTGAGGGAACTGTGACATACTGAAGCAGAGCATGATCCCCTCCCTTCGGAGACTGGGCCGCAGGGCAGTATTCCAGCATGATAACGACCCCAAACACACCTCCAAGACAAGACAAAAATGTGAGGGGTGTACTCACTTTTGTGTGATACTATATATATATATATATATATATATATATATATATATATATATATATATATATATATATATATATACATACTGTATATACTTCTAATAAGTAGTTTGAAAGTGTAGGGCATCAATTCATTTGCCTCATTTGCAGTGGGTCATGGAAGAGGGCGGTTGCTGTAGAGCTCTTTTGCTGCAGTTTGTTTGTTGCAATTCTCTGATTGGTTGATTATTTCCCTTCCGGAATTCATGGGTAGTGTAGAAATATAGAGGACTGATGGCTTCAAAAGAAGCATACAGTATTCCACCTATAGTATTAACAACTATAGAGCTAACTGTATGTCTGTATTTAAAGGTTTATAAGTTATTTATAACAGTTATGAAAAAAAATACATTATGGGATTTTTACTTCTGGATCCAGATGCACTCTGTTGTCTTCTCAGTGGAGGATACATCCAATAATGTCTTAGAAATTGTCAGCATTATTAAGCTACCTATTGGAACAGTCTTTACATCAGGGCATGCGCTTATGATGTATTCAAATGCTTCCCTTTTTGGAACAGAACTACTGTTCTCCCATAGTTTGAGGCATTTTAGTGTCTCACTGTCCCAAAACACCATCTCAGACTCCTGTAGAGATGTTTAACGTGATATTCTCACAGACCGAATGTGGCCATGGCTTGTGTCATGTTTTGTTATTAGTATACTTCAGTTCACATGACTGAATTCTTCACTAATACATTCTTGGTATGGTTGCAAAAGGTCTAGAGCAGTAAGTGTGGTATTGTAGTCAGTCTCATCTCGAAATAACATTTTGTATTTCGCACATGGTTAGTTTGAGATCTAACCATGTGCGAAATACAATAATATAAAAGTTGTATTTGAGGTCTGTCTGGTTCATTTCTTCATGCTTTTACAAGCTTTGTCTGAAATAAAGGTGAGTTGTAGAGTCAGATGTTTGTTAAAGTTTCTCCCTCTGTACTTGACCTTGGCTCATGAAACCTTTCATTTCTTCACAAAAGAACCGTCTATTGCCTCTGTAGAGCCTTCAACTGGTTTGAATCAACACAGGAGTATAGGTTTTCATAGATATTTTTCGAGTCTTCGTCCATTAGACTTTATAGACTGTTAGACTGATAGTTCAATTTACACAGGTGGTGGCAGATTTCTTCCAATTTTAAATGCCTGTTGTTTGCAAAATGTTAAACATCCTTCACTCCTTTTCTTTGTGTGTTTATTTGTTTTTGTCTAATTACAATTTTAAAAGACATTTGGATACATATGTTTTAGACCACCAATAATTGAATTTCAGCCACCAATAATTAAGCATCATTACCATATTTAAATCCATACTGCAGCATTGTGCTGGTGAAAGAGGGGCGTGGCTTGAGATAATTGATACCTACCATGATACCTATTTTATGATACCTACATAAAATGACTTTTACCAAATCTTTACATCAAATTGAAAGTGCAGTCTGCATCATGCGATCATCTTATAAATTTTATTTGAATATGAGCTGGCTGCTGACATTGACCATGATGGCTGTTGTGGGAACAGGAAGTTCTATTGTTATTACCTTGGAGAGTTCAGTCTGACAGGACAGTGGACCTTCAGTGACTTCTTTACAAGGCTCTGTTGCAGTCTTTCTCTGTCGCCAACACACATACACACAAAACTTTGGTCACTCTAATGAAAGTGAACAGCCTTGGCTGTGCTTGAGAGCGCACAGGGTCTCTGTAACATTACAACTGCCTTATTAAGCTTCACGGGTTGTGGTTGATGACCATCTGGATAAGATTTTTTCATTATCTCTGTCTCTTTCTGTCTGTTAAGGAGGTGTATTAGTGTTAAGGATTAACTAATGAGCACTAGCGATGCTACTAACTTAACAGCTGTTTTCAAAACAGTGCAGCTTTTTTTTTTGTAGCAATGTGCAGCACTGTAGCGTGCCAAATTGCTATATTGCTATTTTTGTAAAGGCAATGGACCTTATTCACATTAGTGCCATCTTTATTTTTTGACAGGAATGACAACGAGGCTGTGAGTGATAGATTTATGTGGCCGAATTTACTAAACAGTTGTATCGCTTTTGCGGTTGGAAATGTTTAGCGCAAAACCCAGTGTTCTATTCACTAACCACCAGGGACATCACTAGAGATTCATGAATAGAGGGGCTAAGCCTCTTTTAGGGGGGTCTGGGCATCCTTCCCCAAAACATATTTTCATCTTGTATTTTTAGAGAAACAGCGGGTATAAAGTCTATCGAAATAAGGATATTTTTTTTTTAAATAAATGTATTTTGTGTTAATATTCAATTACAGATTCACAACACATGAATTACACTTATGCAAAGCATTGAAATATTGCTAATATTAGTTTCTTATGCTAGCAACTTGATTTACACCTTAACAAAACGTTCTGTGTGCATGCAATTAATTTTTACTCTTGCGACTTGATTTAAGCTTTCACAAGTCTTAGTATGCACATGCTAATCATTTAAGCACTATTTTACCTTCATACTATACAGAAAATAAAGTTATAACATTTTTATCAGGTGTGCTATTGATAAGAGTTACAAGACTGATCATCATGAAATCTTATTACATGATGCTGGTGTAATCGTATGCAGTCTTGAATATTTATGGATAATTATAATGTTGTGGCAACCAACACAATAAGCTCTGCACATTTTTTAACATCATTATTTGGGGGAGGATGATGAGCATGAATGTTGTTTTGCACAGCAGGGCGGTTAGACCACTCGGTTTGGCTCGATCACACTTAATAATGTAGCTTAAAAATATGGTCAGAAAATTTACATTTGCACAGCATTGATTAGCAATATCTCTTTGTTCAAACACCAGCCAAAACAAAAGTGTTTAATATTTTCCTCACAAAAAGGACTCACTTCTAATATGTTAACTCATCATATTCACCAACAGCCAGGTACAGCATCCCACATTTTTTTTCTTTGTTAATTAATCCTTATAAAAAGTTGAGGGCAATAGAGCACTTTTAATACGCACTGCTTCTGTCCCAGTTGCATATGTGGTGTACAGTCAATAGCGTGTGGAGAAGCCTTTCCCAGGTCCTAGTACCCACCCAGTAAGATGCGAGGGATCAAAAAAAATCACAGATAAAAAATATTGACTGATATTTTGATTTATTTAGTGGTAGCTAATGAATATTTTAGGATGCCCCCCCTTAAAATAGGCCTAGCGACATCTAGTTTAAAGCAAGAGCAATCTTGAGTCCTGAGTATTTAAATTAAGATACTAACATTCCTTTTAGTGCAAACACGCCTCCTTTCTATATAAATTAGGCTTATTATGGATTGCATTTCATTCAACAGATCAGTATTTAAGTCCTATTTTGCTATACATTCTCCTTCCTGTCGAATAGGTGGTGATATGCACAAAAGAATGTGAATTGACAAAATTAAGAGAAGAAGCTGAGATATTCTTCTAAATAACTTCAGCAGAAGAAAGAAAGTCATGCACATCTGGGATGGCATGAGGGTGATTAAATGATGAAAGAATTTACATTTGTGGTTGAACTATTCGTTTAAAAAGATCCCTTTCTCCTTTTTGTACCACTTCAAATTATGAGTAACTTGTAGTTCCCAGTCTGTCACTCACTCAATGCTCTATTGATGAAGTGACACTAGGGGTTTGCTCTTGAGAGCCCCAAGCACCTCTGATTTATTCAGAAAAGGCCAATGGATTTGAATTTGCATGCCACTCTCCGCCTCAGACATATGGGTATAAAATGAAATGGCATGCACCACTCATTCAGACTTGTTCTTTGGAGCCGAGTGCATGTTTTGTGTTCGTCCCTTCACCTCATTCCACATTGCTGGATTTAAGGCACTGATCAGCAGTCAGTCTCGCATGGTTGAGTGTTGTTTCTCCTGGGCGCTTCGGCAGATGAGTTCACAGGTATTAAAGAGTAATTTCTAAAAGTGTAAATTCCTCTAAAAGTACTCCCACAAACGGTTGGCGTCTTTTTAAAGATGTATTTTCGCCTATGTGCTACTGGGTGCGGCCATTTTATCTCCCCATCGGATGGCCACAAAGTCTCGAGCACTTGGGTTGCCAGCATGCTGAGGCAGAATTTGTGGAATGCTCACTGAGGCAGCTCACTGTTAGAATATGCCCATGAAAACATTGCAGTCATGGCTCTATTCTTTCTTTACGAAGCAGAGAGCCACCGCTGCTGCTTTCAGAAGCGGAAAAATCTACTGAGCTCCTGCTCTTGGGCGATAGATCTCAGGACGAGGCAGATGCTGAGATAGCACCCTCCACCTTGCCCTGAGCGTTCGCAGCTGGACGATTGGTTTCTGCTCCCAGTGCAGTTCTTCCCGGAAGTGCACGAGGAGCTCACGAAGTAGTGGAAGGTGACTTTCTCCGCCCTTTATACCCTTTGCGGGTTCGTCCATACTGACTACCTTAGACGGTGGGGTGGCCAAGGGATATGTCGAGCACGCTGTGGTGTTGCACCTATATCCGCAAAGCACAGCCACCTGGAGGAACTGAACTCAGTTGGTAGAGCAGGTTGGCCACTAATCGCAGGGTTGGTGGTTCGATTCCTGGCCCACATGACTCCACATGCCAAGGTGTCCTTGGGCAAGACACTGAACACCAAGTTGCTCCCAATGGCAGGCTAGCGTCTTGCATGGCAGCTCTGCCGTCATTGGTGTGTGAGTGTGTGTGAATGAGACGCAGTGCAAAGCACTTTGAATACCTCTAAGGTTAAAAAGGCGCTTTATAAGTGCAGACCATTTACCATTTGAAAGTTTAATTCCTCATTAGTGACGAAGGCTTACAATGCCGCAGGCCAGGCCGCCACCGCCCTGCATCTTTCTGGACTGCACAGAAAGCTTTAGATGCTCGGAGCAGCTCTTTGTCTGTTTTGGAGGACAGTAGAAGGGCAAGGCTGTCTCCAAACAGAGGCTGGCCCATAGGATTGTGGATGCCATATCTTTAGCTTACAAATCACAAGACCTGCTGTGCCCCTTGGGAGTTCGGGTGCACTCCACCAGAGGTGTTGCATCCTCCTGGGCACTGGCGCCACTCTAGCAGACATATGCAGAGCAACGGGTTGGGCTACACCTAGTACATTTGCGAGGTTCTACAACCTCCACATAGAACCAGTTTTACCCAAGTGTTATTGGGTACCAACAGGTAAAGGTCGGGCAGCCGGTTAGGTGTATCGATTGCATTTGCGCCTTTTCCTTCTCGAGGTAATAATGTATGCTGTCTTTTCCATAACAGTTCCCTGTAACTGGTGAACACTGGACGCCCTCTCGATTTCTTAAGCACTGTCCGGTGACAATCTCGGTGTATGATTAACACCACCAGGCATGGTACTTGTGGTTTGGCCATTTTCAGATGAGCCTGTGTACTTGGGCTCAGTGCTCCATACGTGGTGATTCCCCCCTCGGTAATCCTGTATTATGGATTTCCACTGATTGGTTTCCCTGTCGGTGAACCCTGTGTTTCCCCTCAGCAGAGCTGTGCTCTACCTCAGCCTCTGTTGCTGTGTACCCTCTCCTTAGATAGGGTCCTCCCCAAGTGTTGCATTCCATATCCAAACTTCCCGGTCGGTAAGTCCATGTAAGGTATTCTCCACATGTTAACCTCCCTCCGGAAGGATGTGGTCTCCGTAGTGCTCTCCCTGCAGGAGAGGGAAGAGCACTTCCCAGAGCTATTCTATCAGGTGCTCGGCAGGAAATTGGTTAATACAAAAATCAGGAAAGGCCACCGCCTGTAGCCTCCTCTGGTAAGTGCTCTCCTCTGCTCTGTGAACAGAGGTGATTGGGGCTCTCAAGAGCGAACCCCTAGTGCCACTACATCAACACAATGTCTTGTTCCCTCCATCAGGGAACAGAGGTTACATCAGTAACCGAGATGCTTAACAAGCTGCAGTTTCAATATAGCTTTTTAAATGGTTCAAAATCCAAGTGTGAAGTGTTTTTTTTTTTCTTGCTGTCTGTTTTTTTTTTCTGTCTATCTGTTATCTTGTTAAACCATAAACCGATGGCTTGCATTTACATATTAGGACAATATTCTCTCTCTTTCTCTCTCTCTCTCTCTAGGAGATCAGTATGATGAATGGTTGTTTATGAGTGGTGGTATGTTGGAGTCCTGACAGCAGTAGGCACAGGGATGTTGAGCAGAACGGAAACTCTCGCTCACTCTCTGTGTGTAATTCATGGTCATTAACACAAACATTAAGGGCTAAACCACATCCTGCATCAAGCTTCAGCAACACTATTAAATGACACACCAAAAATGACAATTATACAGCAGACTTTGAACTCATAAGGGTGGCTTCCAAGCCAAACAGCTTTGTCTGTTAATACACTGCCTGTCAACTGCATGCCGCAAACCTTTGAGGACCCCCAGTTAACCATAAAACAAGGCCCTGCCCACAAGGAGTGATGTCATGCATGAAAGTTGTAGGTGAGAAAGAGAGGTTAAGCTCTTCGCACGTAGAATTAAACTTGTGAGATTGCACAAGGCTCAGAGGCGTGAGATTCAACTAATACAATCTGCAGGCTAGTTGCCATGTCTCTTTAAAATGTAAATGTCCCACCCCACATCTAAAAACCACTAAGTGCATGACATCATTTACATGACTGCTTGTATGGCGCCGCTCCGTTGAAGCTAACTTTAGCTAAAATATTTAGAATAATAAAGCTCCACTCGCAGTCGGGATGTGAACGCTTCTTACTGACTTTTTTGAGGGGTAATTTTCTTTCTAAATAATATATCTTTCTACTATATATATCCACTCCATGTCTGGGCTTTTGTATTCCTTGCATAAATTGGAAACATATAGGTTTACACATCTACCTCATTTGCCTGCTCGCACTTCCCAGAGCATTAAAGAGCTACACCAGATGCTTGAAAGTAGAGCGTTTGGTATGCTTAAAAACACTGCAGTGACAATAGTCTTTGTCTGGCATTAAATGTTGTATTATTTACTCTCTGTGCACTCATGGAAGGACTTGTCATCTTGTGTTTTCCTGGATGTTATTTTTGTCTCAGATTGGACTTCAGATAAGTGTTTTCTATGAGTGCTGATTATTTTGAAAAAGAGACTTTCCTTGTTTGATTCCTGACTGTTTTTTCTCGATTTTCCTAGAATATTCACTCAGGTTCTTCAAATCTATATTTCGGAACTATTACATTTATTCCTACCTGCATTGAGAAACATGTTATGTTCAGTACTCCATATCAGTTGTGGGCAAAAAGGCAAAGAGTTTCATTCCTCCATTTGAGATTTTCTGCTTCTGAAGAAATTTGCTTACCAGTGATGCTTACCTGTCCTGAGTTCTGTTCTAGTCCAAGGAGATGTTGATGATACTAGCCAGTGAATACTTACCTGTCATGAGTTTTGGTTTATGCCTTCACCCACTGGTTCCTGAAATTACCTTGACTACTGTTATGGATGAATGCTGAGTTGACTTTCTAGAATCTCCTGCAGCCATGCCTATGTTAAACTTATGAACTATTCTAAAGACTGTATCCTGTTTGTCCTGCACTCTTTGAATAAAGCTCCCGCACCTGGGTTCATACCTAATCTCCTCTTTATATTATCATGACATCCTGATAGTATTTAGCCATCCTTGCTACTGTTTAAGTAATAAAAAGGTCCTTAAACAGGTCCTTTTGAAGTTACTCACTTCTTCTTTATCACTGCTTTCTGAGACATTATGAAATAATTATTCCTGTGCCACTGCTGAATAGGACAGTGATACCATTCAGCAGGCATGTAACGATTCACTCAACTCCCGATGTGATATGATACTGGTTCCACGATAAACTTTTCTCAAATTTTTTTTAATAAAATGAGATTTAAGATCAATTTAAAACATGTCCTTTTATTATTTACATTTTTATATATATATATATATATATATATATATATATATATATATATATATATATATATATATATATACATTTTCTGACAGAAGCTGAGATCTCTGCACAGTCACAATGTCCCCTGCTGATGAAAAAAGCCCTTTCACTAGGGACTGATGTGGCTGGTGTGAAGAGGTATGCCTTTGCTAGACTGGAGAGCAGGTGGTATAGCCTAGCATTCTCTTTCCACCACTTTAGTGGACAGCTATTGAGGGAAGTTGATGTTTCAGCTCTGTACTTATTCATTTCTGCATCAATCTGACTGATGTGCTGTGCATCTGGTTCATCTAAAGTCCCTCCAAGGAGATGCTGTTTTCTTGGAAAGGAGGTTGTTTCAGCTCAGCTCCTGCTCTGTCTGTCTGGTCAAGAGGCTGCTCTACTGCAGGGGGGTGGCCACTTGCACCTTCTTTGCCCTCATCCTGCACAGATGAATAGCAGAAATAAAAAGACTAAGTAAAATCACAACAGTACAACAGTGACAGGGGTTTCAAATTTTTTAAAGGCAAGATTATAATATAATTTGTTATAATTTGTATCATTACTCTTGCAAGAGTTAACACTTGAATACATTTAGAAACCATAATAATCAACAGATTATTAAAAAATCCATTTAGAGATAGAGAGAGTTAAATAAATACAATACCTGGCACAGCTTTCTCCTTCAGTCTGTGGAATACATCCTTGCCCTGGTCTTTCTCTAGAAGAGCCAGAACCCAAACTCTGGCGTCTAATGCGATGCACTCCAGCAGGTGGTTGTACTCTGAAGTGTATCTGTCTGAAAGGTTGTTCAGTCTCGCTCTCTTCATGTTGCTCACAGTGAGGGAATCGAGTTATGCTCGATCATATGCTTTAAGGGCACAATGAGAGGCACAGTTGGATTGTTTTGTCACACAGCACAGTGGTGGCCGTTTTGAGGGGCTTAAGAAGCCTCACCATGTCCTCCGCATCACGGATGTCTGAGCCATCCAAAGTATCGATGTCACAGACATTTCGTCGAACGTCATTGCTCAGGAGAGTTGCTGTCACAGCCGCTTGCTGTTCGAAATAGCGTTCGATTATATCCAGACTGTTGTTCCAGCCCGTAATGACCTCGACGATTAACTTGTGCGCTGGAAGCTCCAGTAGTATCTGTTTGGCTGCGAGTGCAGCTTTGGCTGTGGAGCTTTGGTGAAAGAAGGCATCAATGAGCCTCACTCTGCCCAACAAACGGCTCATGCGGGGCACACTCAAACCAGCTTGGCTGGCTAAGTTCAAAGTGTGGGCAAAACACCTGACATGGGGGGCTAGCCCAGCCTCTCTGACAGCAACATCTATATTCCTCGCGTTGTCCGTGACAACAGCAATTCCATGGTTGGCCTTTTGAAGCCCCATTCACTCACAGCTAATTTTAAAACTTCAGCAATATTAGCCCCAGTGTGTGATTTGAACAGAGGGCCAATTTGGAGAACAAAATTAACCATCTCCCACTTGCTGGTTATCACATGAGCTGTGATAACTCTGGATAGCCCTGGAGGTCCGGCTGTCGGTTGTAATTGATACGCTATCTGCTTTTCTGAGGGTCTCAACTACCTTAGATTTTGTTTCCCTGTAATGCGCTGGAATGACAGTCTGGCTAAAGTGAGGGCATGATGGGACGTTGTATTTGGGCTCCAATGTGTTGACCAGTAGCTGAATTCCTTCATTTGCTACTACAGAAAACAGCCTCATATCTTTTGCCATGAAAACAACGATGCACCTTGTGATCTCCTTGGCTCTCGCACTCGTCGCTGCTAGTGGGGCTGCAAATCCGCCGATCTGTGTGGTTTGATTCATTTAACATCTCAACAGACATAAACACAATTTTCAACCGGCTCGGAGTGCATTGTTACATCCCTATCATCCAGTGAGACTGGAAGCCAATGTATTTTGAAGTCAAATGCTTTTATTGGTCTTCAAGTGCCTTCTATGTAGTCTCATTTTGGGTCTGCTGCTTTGTCACCCTCTAAATCCAGTATTACTTGGAGTAAACCATTTAAAAGAAGAAAACTAGCTTATGTCTCTTTGTTACATAACAATGGACTGAAAATGTTCATTTTTTTTAAATTATTTATCAACACAAAAGCCTGTTCTTTTATGTAAGCCTATTTTTTATAAATAGTATTTAGTTATGCATATTATGATCAAATAAATATATTGTATATTTTGTATAAGGTCCAAAAACACATAAAGACAGCATAAATTTATTCTGTATAGTGTCCAGTGGTTAATTCTATAAGTTCCTGGCACCCAGTAGGTGGCGATGTGCACAAAATTGTAAATTGACAAAAATAAAAGAAAGTGAAAGTGAAAGTGGAGATTACATATTGATAAGTTTCTCACCCATTCCTATCATATAGCTTCTGAAGACATGGATTTAACCATTGGAGTCTAATGGATTACTTTTAAGATGCCTTTATGCGCTTTTTGGAGCTTCAAAGTTCTGGTCACAATTCACTTGTATCACCATTGTATGGACCTACAGAGCTGAGATATTCTTCTAAATAACTTTGTCTGTGTTCAGCAGAAGAAAGAAAGTAATACATATCTAGGATGGCATGAGGGTGAGTAAATGATGAGAGGATTTTACATTTTGGGTGAACTATCCCTTTAATTTCACACACAGGGCTATTTAAAGCCTTGTTAGGAAATAGATGTATGTATCCTGCTGATTTCTATTATTACTACAGTTACAAATTATGTTGCACTCATGGGTGATGCCTTTGTTTTTGTTTTTCTTCCTTTTCTTTTTTAAACCTTGCGTGGCCTTTCTTAAAGTGAAAGGGAAGTTGGAGCCGTGGCCTTGCAGGTAGCAGCACATTGAGGCATGATGTTCATGTGAGAATTACAAGTTTGAATTAGATATGCCAAAATGAAGCAGCAGCAGTAGCAACATGACAAAATATTGCTACATGATTTTCCATGTCACAGTTTTTTGCTTACACAGCTTTACAGCTGTGCAAACTGAGGCAATAATCCAACACCCTTTTCTAAAATGTATATTGGAACGTCTGATTCATAATCAGTTAATTTGCATGTTTCATTTGAACGAACTGATTCAGAAAAGCACTTCCAGAAGAGTTGTTCACATTTACAGCATAAGTCTTTGTTTTTGTACTGAAATACATATTTTTCTAAACACTGAACTTTTTAACTGTTAAATTCAGTTATTAGGGTGTAGTTAAGTTGTACGGTAGTTGTATTTAGTTTTAACTTTGTGATAAATACTGAAGCTGTCCCCCTAATTGAAAGTGTTTATTTTTTTGTCCTCCCCTTTTTCTCCCTAATTTGGAATGCCCAATTCCCAATGCAATCTTAGTCCTCATAGTGACTATTTTTCATAGTGATCATTTTTCAGACTGACTGTTTGCTTTCAGGTGTAACCCCAATAGTCTATTGGCAACATAGAAATAAACAACAAAGTGTGTTGAGAGTGTTGATCCAATGGTGTGGAGCGTAACGTCGGTGTGCCGGTGTCTGACAGGATTCAGTTCTGCATTTGGAGTTTTATTTTTCCCATTCTGTTTCTTTAATGCTATTTATAATAAATAAAAATGAATATAAAGGTAGTTTTACTAGTAATATTTTAGTAACCATGATTTTTAACAATGGTGTACAGAAATATGTTGTTAATAGAGTAACCATGTTTAATTTTGTGGTTACAATTATTTTAGCAATATTAAAATTCCATGGTGATCTATAGAGGATGTCAGGACAGATCCGTGTCCAATCGGTTTAGTGCATTGTTTAGTACTTTAGAACCCATTTAACACTTTAAATTGAGAATTCTTTCTAGAAATCTTTTTTAACGGACGTATGTTTTGGACATCCAGAACTTTAGCGATTCACACCTTAACTCAACGAGGAAGGAGGTGCTAAAATCTTTTGTTTGAGCTGGAAATGGTGCAGTAGGGACTCACATGTTATGGCTTCATCAGAAGAAGATTAACGTTTTGGAATGGCCCGGCCAGAGCCCAGACCTGAATCCAATTCGAATTCTGTTGGGTGATCTGAAGAGGGCTGTGCACAGGAGATGTCCTTGCAATCTGACAGATTTGGAGCGCTTTTGCAAAGAAGAGTGGGCAAATATTGCCACGTCAAGATGTGCCATGCTAATAGACTCCTATCCAAAAAAACTGAGTGATGTAATAAATTCAAAAGGTGCTTCAACAAAATATTAGTTTAAGTGTGACTCTTATGGAACCAGGTTATTGTGAGTTTTTTTTTTTTCTTTTTTTACAGGTGTAATAACAAACAGGGCAGTGGTGGCTCAGTGGTTGAGGCTCAGGGTTACTGACCAGAAGGTTGGGGGTTCAAGCCCCAGCACCACCAAGATGCCACTGTTGGGCCCTTGAGCAAGGCACTTAACTGCAGGTTGCTCAGGGGGGATTGTCCCTGTAATAAGTGCACTGTAAGTCGCTTTGGATAAAAGTGTCTGCCAAATGCATAAATGTAAATGTAAACAAACAAAGTCAGTATTCATTCTGTTAGTTTGTTGTTCATTCAATTACTGACTTATTTTAGGCAGAGGCTATTTTCCCTAAGTGCAAATAGCGATAGATGCTATTTTCACTAAGTGTAAAAGGCAACAAAAAGCCTTTTCTTTGCACTACGTGTACGGTATTTTTCTAGTAAAAACATAGTAACCACATAATTAAACAGGGTTACTATTAACTACAATTAACAACATGATACTGTAATAACACCATGGGTAGTACATCAGAACTATGTAGTTTCCACCATAACACATGGTTACTACAATATTACACTGTAAAAAAAATTTTTGTACATTTTGGCTACTATTTGCATTAGCGTTTTGAGTATTTTGAACATTTTTGTTTGACATATTTGACTTCACATGTAAAGCCAAATCAAATTAATACATTTAAAGGCAATTTTGTTTTAGTTATGCATTGTTGTTGTTTTTACATCATGGCTAACATATGAAATTATGAATATTCACAATGTATTTTCACTTTGATTTTCAGTAAGATAATTAAATAGCTAATATCTTTGAAGCAACAGTTTTAATTTATTGAGAAAGGCTGACATTAAAGCATTTTTTTCTGTATACCAATTCATGAGCTAACTAAGCTATAACTTTAGTGCTGCCTTTGTCATTGTTAGATCGCCTTCTACACTTCAAAATGTAGAAAATACAAATAATAATATTAACAATTAAAAAAGTTTTCACGCTGCTGTACTGCCCACGGTAGTAAGGCTCAATTATGTTGTTTACCCACTGTAACATAAATAAATAGTTCGCCAACAAATACAAATGATGTCCTCATTTACTCACCATTGTGCTTTTCCAAACCCTCGACTTGCCGTGTAACTAACTACTTTTTGAAAAAGGTACCTTAACTGTAACTATTTGAAGTTACAAGCAGCCTGTGGTTTTGAAGTTTGAAAAAAGCCTCCAAAGGTGTATACATATGTCACTTTAGTGCATATATTTGGTGCGTTTGGCCTTTCATCTTTTAGAGTTCTTAACTATGCACTCAAATGTGCTTAATGTTCTGTCTTCTCTAACTTTGTCTGGAGATTAATGTGCTATGTTGGCAACAGGTCCAGTTCTCACCCATAACAGTTAGGCTAGATATACTTTATCGATCCCTGAGGGGAAATTTTCTTAGCAGTGTGACAAGAGCTACACTAAATAATGCAGCTCTCCAAATTAAATTGCAAAAACCGGAGAATGTCTTCCTACATCTTTCTCTCTGATATATGCGTAGCCCCTCCTGTTTCTGATCAGGCTTCTAAATCCAAGCAGAAGAACCAGCCAGATCTAGCTGAGATTCATGCCAATGAAGGCAGCCTCTGAATTTATGAGCTTGATTGTTATAAGCCAGAGCGCTTCAAAAGAATTTTACCTTCTGCGGCAAATTAATAGGTGTGTAAAAAATGTATTGATAATTAAAACTTTATTTATGTATTTTTTCTCCCCAATTTAGAAAGCCCAATTCCCAGTGCGCTCTAAGTCCTCGTGGTGGTGTAGTGACTCGCCTCAATCCAGGTGGTGGAGGACGTATCTCAGTTGCCGCCGCGTCTGAGACCGTCAATCCGTACATCTTATCACTTGGGTTGTTGAGCACGTTACCGCAGAGACATTATCTGATGGGGTTATCCCATTTGACCTTACCCTCCCTAGCAACCGGGCCAATTTGGTTGCTTAGGAGACCTGGCTGGAGTCACTCAGCACGCCCTGGGTTCGAACTCATGACTCCAGGGGTGGTAGTCAGCGTCTTTACTCACTAAGCTACCCAGGCCCCAATAAACACTTTATTAACTTTTAAAAAACTGTTCCTGCTACCAGTGGACCCATCATGAAGCTGTCGCGTGACGTAAGCAGAATGGCGCGTTCAGGTTAAAAGTCGGCAGTGCACGATTTGTATACAACAGAGGAACGTATGTCACACGAGAGTGAGGTTATTTCAAACAGCAACCGAAAGTAAAATTTTAAAGTTAAAAACGTTTTATCGATTGTTTTCTTATACAACATTCATTGATTGACTGGAGTTGGATAGCTTTTGTCGTGCCTAAATTTGCCTTTTGGACCGTCAAACAGCCAGCAGCATCATGGCCCCCATTTGCTTTCATTGTATGGAAAACAGAGCTCAAATGTGCTTATAAAAATCTTAATTTCGGTTCTGCTATAGAAGTAAAGACATACACATCTGGGATGTCTTAAATGTGAGTGAATCATGAGGGAATTGTCATTTTTGGCTAATCCTGTAAAGATATATTTCATGCAAAAATGAAAATTCCGTCATGATTAACTCAACATCATATTGTTAAAAACTTGTATGGCTTTCTCTCTTCCGTGAAGCACAATATTAGAATAGTGGTTTAGCAGATTGTTTCAGTTTCTTTTGTCTATAAAATTCAAATGTATGTGAACAAAGGCTGTTTAGCTTTAAAAATAACAAAAAAGCACCATATAAGTAGTCCATATGTGTGACTTGTGTTTTAAAGCCATATGTTTACCGGTGTTGGGTAGTAATGGAATACATTTAATCTGGATTACATAATCAGATTACAAAAAACAAGTTTTTGCAATTAGATTGCACTCGATTTTTTTAATTGCATTCAAAATATTCAATAAGTAATACACAAGTAGTCAGGTTAGATTATCTAAAAGGTGTAATCTAAAATATATTACATTATAATATATTACAATATATTATACTTCTGATAACTTTGTGAGGACTAACATAATCATAACATAAAGACTAATAATTATGGATAACATAAATCATCATTCACTGTAAATCTTCCCCTCTACTGTAGGCCTCAGATCTCATATGTGGTTCACGTATTTGGCGCTTCAAGAGGCCACGTGACAGGTTTGACATCCAACATTCCGATAATCTTAATGGGATCTTTGTTGTGCCATTTTCTAGTCATTTTTGGAGCTCGACAGCACCAATGTGTCCCCATGGCCTTTGTATGGAGAAAAAAAAAACTATTTGGAGCACTCTGCTAAACCTATATTTTGGAACGACATGAGGGTGACTCAAATAATATAACTTTTATTATTATTAAATGAAAATTGTTCCTTTATAGCACTACAATACATTGATGGTTTTCTAAGGGTCAAGATAATAAAAAGATGTTTGTGATAGATGTATCAAAAGGCTAAATGGAACTTTTATTTTGAAGAGTGTGAAATTTTGTGGAGAGAATTTGTTAATATTGGAGTTTTATGGAGGCCTGAGTAGTTCAGTGAGTATTGACGCCGACCCCTGGAGTCACGAGTTCGGAGCCAGGGTGTGCTGAGTGACTCCAGTCAGATCTCCTAAGCAAACAAATTGGGCCGGTTGCTAGGGAGGGTAGAGTCACATGGGGTAACCTCCTTGTGGTCGCAATTAAGTGGTTCTCACTCTCAATGGGGTGCATGGTAATTTGTGCATGGATCGCGGAGAGTAGCATGAGCCTCCACATGCTGTGAGTCTCCGCCGTGTCATGCACTGCAAGCCACGTGATAAGATTCACGGATTGACGATCTCAGAAGCTGAGGCAACTGAGATTTGTCCTCAGTTGAGATAAGCAACCGCGCCACCACAAGGACCTAGTAAGTAGTGGGAACTGGGCATTCCAAAACTCTGAAAAAAATATTGTTTTTGTATAAGCCATTATGTAAGCCTGATTGTGTTGATGTAAGAGCACGGTTCTGTGCATGCTTTTTTATGATATTTTGTGCAAATCTCTGATGGTGTAACACAGTTCATGATGTGATATATGAGCTGGTGCTCTGCACTGTCTCCCGTAGCCTGTGGCGTGAATCGGGTTGAGTGATTGTTGTCATTTTGGCAGACAGAGAGACAAGCGTCCCTAGACCAAACATGGGAGGGGGGAACTGGGCCTGTGCCCCACTGTATTAATAGCAGCATGGTGCCGGATTGGACAGGTCCATCTAATGCAGATAAATCATCATTACAGAGGTGTGGGGGCAAGGGGATTTCTTTTGCAGTCAAGAGAAAAAAAGGGGCTTTCATTTGTGCCCAGTATCTCTGTAAACTCATTTATCATGCCAGCTGTTACACACCCAACCCCTCCACACCAATCCCATCTCTCTCTTCTCTCATCTTCACACCCCATCCCCCTTTCCTCTCTTCTGCAGAAATGCCTTCGAGCTCTACCATCATTCAGATGGCAATGATAAACACCCTATGCCTATTGATGCATTTATTGCATGTTTCCGACATTATTATAAAGGCTCTATTACAGAGTGATTCAGTTTGGCGCTGTGTTTAAAGACAACATGGCATTAGCAATGCATTTAACTTTTGTAATATGATATTTCACAGTGAAACAATTAATAATTAGAATATAATTGCACTCATGGAAAACCTGGTAAGATCAATACATTTTAAAATGACATTTTCCAGGCCTGGGAAAGTTTCTATTAAATTATAATTTTTCTAGTTTTGCTTTTCCCTAACTTATTACTCAGCTAGATATTGCTGTTGTGTAGAGTACAACTTGCTCGCAAGTAAGTGATGTTCAGATTGTGAGCAAATTATTCTTTTGAATCAATCCTTTTCAATGATTTGGTCTTTAAGTCTAAAACTAGAGAATCGGTCTGAATCTAAACCGATGAACCAAAAAATTAAGACCACTCATAGGCGAAAAATGTTGAGAATCTCCTAACAAGGCCACATGTCAAGGTCTGGGTAGATTAGATGGTAAGTGAACAATCAGTCCTCGTTAACGTATAGAAATGGGCAGGAGTAAAGACGTGAGCTACTTTGACAAGTGCCAGATTGTTTTGGGCCAGAAGACTGGGTCAGATCATCTCTGAAACACCAAGGCTTGTGGAGTGCTCCAGGCCAGCAGTGGTGAGTACCAACCGACAGGAGGGGCAAACCACAAACCGGAGACAGGGAGTTGGGCGCACAAGGCTCATTGATGCACGAGGGCAATGAAGGCTATCCCATCTGGTTCAAACCGACAGAAGGTCTACTGTGGCACAAGTCATAGAAACTTTTAATAATGGTTACGGGAGGAATGTGTCACAACACAGTGCATCACACCCTGCTGCTTATGGGGCTCCATAGCCACAGATTGGACAGAGTGCCCATGATGATGAGCATCAAACTGGACCTTGGAGCAGTGGAAGAAGGTTGCATTGTCCGATGAGTCCCGTTTTATTTACATCACATGGACGGCTATCTACATGTGCGCCATTTACCTGGGGAAGTGATGGCATCTGGACGCACTGTGACGACAAGCTGGTGGAGTGAGTGTGATGCTCTGGGCAATGTTCTGCTGGGAAACTCTTGGTCTGGCCATTCATATGGATGTCAATTTGACACGAGCCATCTACCTAAACTTCGTAGCACACCAGGTACACCCCTTCACGGCAATGATATTCCCTGATGGCAGTGGCCTCTTTCAGCAGGATAATGCGCCCTGCTACACTGCACAAATTGTTCGGCAAAGGTTTGAGGAACATAATGAAGAATTCAAGGTGTTGCTCTGGCCTCCCGATTCCCCAGATATCAATCCGATTGAGCTGTGATGTGCTTGACCAACTAGTCAAATCCGTGGCGGCTCCACCTCGCAACTTACAGGACTTGAAGGTCTGCTAATGCTGCTAATGTCTTGGTGCCAGATATCAAAACAACTGGAAAGGTCATGGAAATTCATTGAACAAAAAGAGTGGGAACCTTGTTTTATTAAGCAGACTTTGATTGGATGTGAAATATGAAAATTATTTATTGAATCGTTATTATAGTTACATTCTGTGCCTACATCCTGTGGGCGCCTGTTCACATCTTATTTAACAAATATTATTGTGCAAGATTTAACTCTATACTGCAGTGGCTTAGCTTGGATAGAGCATTTCTTCAGTTACATTTGGCTTTTTATGTTTGCTATTTATTTTTTCCTCTGTTTACTTAAAGATGAGTTTTCTGAATGCTTAAAAAAATTTTTTGTTTGTTTTGCCATGTCTAGGTTTTTCAACCTGGAAATTGAGATTATACAGTTTGTCCTGACACATCACACATACATTTTTCCTCCTAGATTTCACCTGCCACATGGACGCTGATCCATCACTGTTCTTATTAAATTTACACTTTGATCTACACACAAACACAAACAGCAAAGGTATAGGGCAAAAACTGGGGCTAGTTGTCCATGGGGAAGTTGTCACAAGGGCTAAATTTCAGGAACTACTATATAAGGATTTGAGTCAAAAGTTCAATAATGCAAATGTCTTTTGATGTAACAGGGTAAATGGGCAAGCAAGAGGCGGGAACCGGCTGAACAGTCAAAGTACTATTTAATTTAAACAAAAAGACAGAAGCACAAATGTTATCTCATTTATCTTTCTCCTCGGCTGATTAGCCGATTGGGGGCCAGCCGTGCGCATTCACGGTCCAGCCCCGCCTTCCTTCTCGTCACACTCTTCCCTCCTTTACTTCAGGCAAGGGAACCCCCAGCATGACGTACACCCCTGTCAGCAGGCATGCTTTCCCCGCCTTTCGAGACCTGGGAGGGAGACAGGGGGAGGGAAAAGGCATGACTAAGAGACAGTGAGAGAGAAAGAGAAAAAAATGCTCACTAGTTCCCAGACACACCGTTGCCTGGTCCTCGATCACTCCTCCAGATGACAGCCGCTCCTCCCAGGGCGGTCAGCAGCGAGTCCTCCATCATCCAGCGGAAGGCCGCGGCTGCTGCTTTGGGTGGACGGCAGTGATGAGGACTCCACGACAGCGCATCCCTCCTCCTTCCCGGGTTTCAGCACCAAGGTAATAGGGTAAATGGGCAAGGAGGAGGCGGGAACCGGACAGACAGTCAAAGTAATATTTAATTTAAACAAAAATACACAAACACAAATGCACAAACGGCAGCTGCATGGTGCTCGCTCTCTCCCGAACTGCCGCATCCGGCTCAGCCTTATACCTCTCCTCGGCCGATTAGTCTGATTGGGGGCCGGCTGTTTGCATTCACGGCCCGACCCCACCCTCCTCGTCACAGTTGGCTTCAAACTCCTAGTTCAAAACCATTTTAAATAATACAATTCTTTTTTAATTCTATCCTCCAAACTAAAATGTCAGTATCATTGTATTAGCTGTTGGGTAAATATGTGAACAAAGTAAAACCAGACTGGCATACATTCAGGCAAGTTTTAACTATGTAATGAAGACCAAAATATTTATCAAAAGCATTCTCAGGAAAAAGGTATTTTTCATCAATGTCAGGTCAGGGCGAGTTTTTATCTTTACTTTTACTCTTTAAAGTTTGTTGACAACCCTATATTAGGCTATTTAAAGTCAGGTAACCATTCTGACAACATACCCCAGAGTGTGACAACCTGCCCAGCTATTGGGGTTAATGTGTATTCAGTAATCTGTTTCTTTTTCCTGTTCAAGAACAGTGAAAATGTTCAATGGCTTTTTGGTGGCAAAGACTTTAGGGTATGTGTATATGCAGGAGTAAGCCTACCATGAGAAATATTCTCTGGAGGAAAAAGTGTGACAATTAGCCCCCATCTCCCCTACACACATTTTTAAATGCCCTCTTTTGAGCTTGCCCTCTTACGGCAGGTATGGATCTTAGTGCTATCCGGCAAGGGTTGTGAATAGCCCTTCGGAGGTACCCACACACTTACAAATGACAAACAACACCCACACAGGTACGAACACACACACATACCCTCAGACAGTATGAGTGTAGATTCACAGCCCTTAAGAGTCCACTCACAAAAAAATCATATTTGTTTCTCTTTCCCTCGTCTGTGCCTCCTTGAGGGAATTCTGAAATATCGTAGGATGGTTTATTCAGTCAGGCTGCTCTGTAAAAGGGCTAAAAGATTACCCATGTGTATTCCAGCATTTCAAGCTGCAAACAGTCACGTTCGGGGCAACTTGACCCTTCTCTTACCTCACAGCTGTCGACCACTGGGAATGAGATTGGATGAGGCGAACAGCATAGACCACTCTAGCAGACTTTTAACTTCGACAGATTGTGCATTCATATGTGTGTGTTAGGGAAGCTGTGCTCAATTTCTCACTTTTTATGCACCTGCTCTCTTACAATACATTTTTTGCAATGGTTTATTTGGTGCCAAGAACCTTCTTCTCAAGAATCAGTTTTCGCTGTCGAGGGTTCTTGAAATGCATATATGGTCTTTGGAGATTAAGTAAGTTGATGTTAAATTATACCTTCTTTATATAAGCATATTGGTTTTAGTTGTCATCTGTTTACTGGGAAGAGTGAAGTACTCCTGGGTTCTTTGAAACACAAGTGCTAGACGATTTTCCAAGAACCATGAAACTTAAAAAGTTTCCTCTAAAGCAGGGGTGTCAAACTCGGTTCCTGGAGGGCCACAGTCCAGCAAAATTTATCTCCAACCCCAATTAAACACACCTGAAGCAGCTAATTAAGGTCTTCTGGAGTGCTTGAAGATTACAAGGAGGCATTTGAGCAGGGCTGGAACTAAACTCTGGATGGCTTCGGCCCTCCAGGAACTGAGTTTGACACCCCTGCTCTAAAGGAACTTGAAGACTTTCTCCTTTGGCACCACATTAACTTTAGAGGTTATCCTTCCTAAGAGGCCTATGGCCTCGTAGGAACTTAATGATCTCCTATGACATCAAAGGAACTTAAAAGGGTACTATAATGTCATCATAAGAATTTGAAAAGGCTTTGTAATTACATCATAAGAACTTGAAGGGTTATGTGACATCAAAGGAACATTAAAGGTTTTATGGCATCATATGAATCGGTAACACTTTACAATAAGTTTCCATTCGTTAACATTATTTAATGCACTAGATGATTAACAATATATATTTTTACAGCATTTATTCATCTTTGTTTATGTAAGTTAATAAAAATATTATTGCTCATTGTTAGTTCATAGTGCATTAACTAATGTTAAAAAAACACAACTTTTAATTTTAAAAATGTATAATTATATGTTGAAATTAACATTAACAAAGATTAATAACTATTGTTCATTGTTCGTTCATGTTAATAAAGGAAACCTTATTGTAAAGTGTTAACTATTCATTTTAAATAGTTTCTGCTGGAACTTAAAAGTTTCCCATTCAGTTACTGGCCAGGCTCAACCCTGCTTAGCTTCAGTGGGCAACCAGTATTGAGCTACAGGGTGATAGGGCTGCTGGCTATATGTTAACCTGATAAAGAACCAGTAACAATAACCTCATTGCTGATATTTATTAAATTGAAGGCATGTGTGCTTAATATTTAATTCATTATTTAAATTGAAAAAATTGTGTTATAAATGCATGCATAATACATGAAACAACAGGCTTTTGAGGTATATCTCTAAATCATAATTACATTACCATCATTGGAATTTTGAAAATGTTTTGCTATGACATCATAGGGTTAAAGGTTCTTATATGGCATTATATGAACTTATGAAGATCTTTTATGGCATCAGACTGTAAAACTTTTCTGTTTTTAAGAGTATATTGTTTTTCCCTATTAGTGGAACTCAAATCTGCAGTTTGAGCTCAATGACTGCCCTGCCATCTCTCTCTTTTTCTCTTATGTCTTTGCCACGTTTCACAATCTGCAAATGGTGCTATTTTAATGGGTTGAAGAATGACAACCATATACTGCTCCACTTCATCCTAAATGTAATTCGATGGTGCATAATCTGAAATTTGTTACGCATCACATTTTATAATATGGCAATATTGTAACAGTAAGTGGTTGGCAGTATTTGACCAGAACAGACACAGATGGCAGCAGCTTCCACATCCATCTCAGGTGATTATAGAGACAGATTTTGTGATGTAAAACTCTGGAAGAGAGATTATAAAAGAGCCATAAAAAATCTGATCATCTTGGTAAGGGGAAACAAAAATGAAGTTTCAAATGATGTACCGGTAGTGTAAAAAAGCTTGTAGAGGGGTAATACACAGTTAGAGAGATTTCTGGGAACTTCATTTGTATACATTTTTTATGAAAGGCAGAAACCTGTTTGAGTTCTGTCCATGGTTCAGCATTGATAGCATCAAACGGACCAGATATTTTTCTAACTTTATTCCACTTCTACAAACACTCGCTGTAGTTTTTAATGAATTATTTGACACCATTGACCTGGAAATGAAAATGATTCTATGTGTGCTAAGAGGCACATTTATATATAAAATATACAATGTATTACAATTACAATCTCCTACCCTAGCTTAATGTGCCGATGCAACTATAAGTAAGCCATTCATAGGTTGATTTCCCAAAAAAGTGCAAACCCTGTGGCTCTGGGGCACTATCAAAAGATTGCCCTGTTTGAATGGCCCAACATAGCAATTGGTACAACTAGTGGAGTTAGAGTTAGGGTGGGACTGCCTGTTTATCTTAACAATGGTAGATACTTGAAAACAGTATTTATTTAAAAAATGTAGTGGCACTAACATTTTTCGTTGTGGTGTTGTTCTTCAAGTTGCTCAAAATCTTCTGTTGTTTTCTTATGATTTCTTTAGTGGGAGGAAGTCAGCGGTTATGACGAGAACCTCAACACCATCCGAACATACCAGGTATGCAACGTCTTTGAATCCAACCAGAACAACTGGCTGCTTACCACATTCATCGCTCGGCGTGGAGCTCAACGCATCTATGTGGAGATGCGGTTCACCGTCCGAGACTGCAGTAGCATCCCTCGGGTTCCTGGATCCTGCAAGGAAACCTTTAACCTCTACTACTACGAGACAGACTCTGTGATCGCCACCAAGGGTACAGCTTTCTGGATGGAAGCTCCGTATCTGAAAGTCGACACCATCGCAGCAGATGAGAGCTTCTCACAGGTGGACTTTGGTGGCAGGTTGATGAAAGTGAACACAGAAGTGCGGAGTTTTGGTCCACTGTCCAAAAATGGCTTTTATTTGGCATTTCAGGACTATGGCGCATGCATGTCTCTGCTGTCCGTGCGTGTGTTTTATAAGAAATGCCCCAGCGTGGTGCAGAACTTTGCAGTATTTCCCGAAACTATGACGGGAGCAGAGAGCACCTCACTTGTGATCGCTCGAGGAATGTGCATCCCGAACTCGGAGGAAGTGGATGTACCGATAAAGTTGTACTGTAATGGTGATGGGGACTGGATGGTTCCGATTGGGAGCTGCACCTGCAAGGCTGGTTTTGAGCCGGACAATGGGAACATCTGTCGAGGTAAGAGTTCAGGTTTAAAATGGGATTGATTTTGAGCTTTCTAAATATGTGTAATTATTGTTATATTTTTAATCTAATCTTGTTTTAGGTAGTTTTTTTAACAAGCTCTTTTGCTGCAAATTGGTTGGATCCCACATGGTTTTCAGCACCTCTGCTGATAGACAAGCTTTGTCATGAATTAAATATATTTTATTTTGGAAAGTGCTGCTTTGATTCCAGTCTAGATAGTGGAGCATAGACCTGCTGTTCACCAGCAAAACTTTGCTGCTGAAGCTGGTTGACCCAAGTGGCCTTGCTGGTTAATCTAGTTAAGAAGACTGGCAGGGATGTTGGGCACCATCATACAAAACTCAACATATGTTTGTCTCAGGACAGTTCTGCAGTAATTTGGACTAATAAATGGATGTGTGTCTGAAAGAGAGTGAGGTGAGAAAGGGGTTTGGGTAAAGTTGAATATGTTGCTCTTCATTGTTGATCGGCCAGTGGTAACACTGAAGCTACAGTGCAGCCGGAAAGTATTCAGAGCGCTTCACTTTTTCCACATTTTGTTATGTTACAGCCTTATTCTAAAAGGAATTAAATTAATTATTTTCCTCAAAACTCTACAAACAATACCCCATAATGACAACGTGAAAGAAGTTTGTTTGAAATATTTGCAAATTTATAAAAAAAAAAAAAAATCACATACACATAAGTATTCACAGCCTTTGTTCAATACTTTGTTGAATCACCTTTGGAACCAATTACAGCCTCAAGTCTTTTTGAGTACAAGGCACACCTATTTTTGGGCAGTTTCTCCCATTCTTCTTTGCAGGACCTCTTAAGCTCCATCAGGTTGGATGGGGAGCATCGGTGAACAGCCATTTTCAGATCTCTCCAGAGATGTTCAATCGGGTTCAAGTCTGGGCTCTGGCTGGGCCTCTCAGGGACATTCACAGAGTTGTCCCATAGCCACTCCTCTGTTATCTTGACTGTGTGCTTAGGGTTGTTGTCCTGTTGGAAGATGAACCTTCACCCCAGTCTGAGGTCCAAAGCGCTCTGGAGCAGGTTTTCATCAAGGATGTCTCTGTACATTGCTACATTCATCTTTCCCTCGATCCGGACTAGTCTCCCAGTTCCTGTCACTGAAAAACATCCCACAGCATGATGCTGCCACCTCCATGCTTCACTGAAGGGATGATATATGTCCAGGTGATGAGTGGTGCCTGGTTTCCTCCAGACATGACACTTGCCATTCAGGCCATATAGTTCAATATTTTGTTTCTCATGGTCTGAGGGTCCTTCAGGGGCCTTTTATCAAACTCCAGGTGGGCTGTCATGTGCCTTTTACTGAGGAGTGGCTTCTGTCTGGCCACTCTACCAAACAGGCCTGACTGGTGGAGTGCTGCAGTGATGGTTGTTCTTCTGGAAGGTTCTCCTCTCTCCACAGAGAAATGCTGGAGCTCTGTCAGTGTGACGATTGGGTTCTTGGTCACCTCCCTGACTAAGGCCCTTCTCCCCTGATCGCTCAGTTTGGCCGGGCGGCCAGCTCTAGGAAGAGTCCTGGTAGTTCCAAACTTCTTCCATTTACGGATGATGGAGGCCACTGTGCTCATTGGGACCTTCAATGCTGCAGAAATGTTTCTGTACCCTTCTCCAGATCTGTGCCTCGATACAATCCTGTCTCGGAGGTCTACAGACAATTCCTTGGATTTCATGGCTTGGTTTGTGCTCTGACATGCACTGTTAACTGTGGGACCTTATATAGAGAGGAGTGTGACTTTCCAAATTATGTCCAATCAACTGAATTTACAGACTCTAATCAAGTTGTAGAAACATCTCAAGGATGATCAGTGGAAACAGGATGCACCTGAGCTAAATTTTGAGTGTCATGGCAAAGGCAGTGAATACTTATGTACATGTGATTTTTTTCGTTTTTTATTTTGAATAAATTTGCAATGATTTTAAACAAACTTCTTTCAAGTTCTCATTATGGGGTATTGTTTGTAGAATCTTGAGGAAAATTATGAATTTAATACATTTTGGAATAAGGCTGTAACATAACAAAATGTGGAAAAAGTGAAGCGCTGTGAATATTTTCCAGATGCACTGAATATTGTAGCAACTAGCAGGGTTGGGTACTGAGAACTGATTTTATAAAAAAAAACATATAAAAAAACACATAAATAACACACCATTTGCAAGAATCCATTCTGTTAAAATATCATCTCATCTTAGTAACAGGCTGTGTCAGTAAATCCATTATGAATTCCACATAGGTCCTCCTCAATGTCTATGTTAGTTACTGGTTTGTAGTATCTGAGCTGATTCAGAATACCATCACACACACATACAGATTCTCTTTCATTCCTGCATTTAGCCACACTCTTTTCATGCATACAATCATATGCTACTGTCAAGGTATGCGATTGGCTGATTTCACCCTCGCTCAAGGCCAGTGACACATTGGCTCCCTCTGGACCAAATGTGTTGAGAGACGATAAGATTGATTGACAGCCATCTGCCTCGATCAATTATCAGATTATGGCTCTTGATTTTGGTTTGGCTACTCTTAGGAGCACAGGTGGTGGTTTGTTGAGTTCATTGGCATCCTCAGGCAAGGTCTTCTTATCAACCTAGAGATGGACATTGTTGGACAGTCCCCTTTAAATAACTCTTTCAGACTCAACTCCAGGAATCATGTATTGCTCAGAAGTTGCTCTTTCATTGCTCAGGAGACATGGAGATCTCAGTTGAGTTTCATACAAGTATGAATTTGTTCTCAGATGTTTCACCTAAAGTGTCCATTTGCTCTCCATTTAATCTAATTTCTAGTAGTTTTAAGTAGAATCAGTTGAGATATTAAAGACTTTTCCTTCTGGCAATTGATATAATAAAGATTTTTCCATCCCCTGGGATGTGCTCTGAAATGTATAGTGATCTGGGAGAGGTGATAAAGTCATCAATCTTCAATCAAGATTAAAGATTGTTAGGTGCAGTGTCTGGTATAAACTCATTAAAAAGTGTGTGCGACTGTCTGGCGGATGTAGCCACTGTTTTTAAAAGCCACAACGTTAGCGGATTAATGATTTCGCACACAGCAAGTCACCACTAATTAATGCGGCTTTGATCTGCAGGTTCCCATAAAGGCTTTTGATGGGGTAGTATATTGCAGTCTGAACATAGACACACAAAGACACGCATGTGTGCATTCTTATAAAGTTTCCATAAATGCCTCAGAGTTGATTTTACCAGCCCAGACAACCTGGTGTAATAAGTATCCTTCATTGTTCATTAGTTTATTTGTGTTTGTGCCCGTCTGGTACCAAACCACCCCACCTTCCTCTTTCTCTTTGGTTTTCTCTTTTCTCATTGGTCGATTTCGAACCAGATAGGGTGATTAGAGTTTGATTAGAGTAATTGGTCTTGGGTTTAATAAAAGTGTCTAAGCTGTTATCAATGTGTCTCATAGGAACTTCAGCTTTTTGTCTTTATCTGTTGTCTTTATCCCTCTGGCTGTGAAATAAAACTGTAGCTTACTGCTTATTTCTTACTACGCTGTATACACTGTATTCTGCCTACAATTGTTTATTTTTTATTTTTTTTTTATAATAGTACTGAATGTGAAATCATGCATTATGCAACAATTAACATTTCAAACAGAAGCAGGTTGGGATGGGACGATATGTTTATCTCACGATTCAGTTCTATATACGATATGAGGTTCACGATTCGATATAATCTTGATTCTATATAATAAGACTTAAATGACAAAATATTAGACATTTTTGGATTTTCTGAAAAAATGCTTATTATAAATTCTCATCAAAATAAAGTTCTTTAATACACAATATAAATGCTCAAAGTTTAAATAAGAGTTTCTCATATACCTTTCTCTATAAGAAAAGATCACAAACAAATAAGCTTTTTGTTGGCTACATTCAAGCTGATCAGGTGAGGAGCAAGCAACAGAACTGAACAAAACATGTCCAGAAAAAAGTATGTGAAAGTGTGTTTAATATATATATATAACATTTGTATTTCATCATGATTATAATAAAAATTTATTTTGTAAAAATACAGAAATTCAAATATATTAATTAATATTATATCATGAAACTGTATGTATTTTAGGGATGTAACGGTTTCAAGGTTTCACAATATACCTTGGTTTTAAAATAGACAGTTATCATACTGTTGAAATCTGCTCATTGACGTTATTGCTTGAATGTTAAGACAAGTTTTTTCAGAACTTTTCTAAAATCTAAATCACTTTAAATTAAGACAGAATCTGCAACATTTACACAGCATCATATAAACTTAAGAGATAAAATGTATATTTAAATTGCGCCTTCCTCATGTTGTATTTGATAGTCACTCAATTTAAAATTTAACATGTAGGTGTCAAAAGCCAGCGCATCACGAGCACATTAGAAGTCCAGCCCGAGTGGAGCGCAGCATGAGCGCAGAATGAGCGCATCATACAGACATGTCCGAGCCTGAACCTTTATTTCCGCCAACACAGAGGTTGCAGTATGCTCTCTGGGATTACTTTGCTATGTAAAAGACCCACAAAGCACCATCAATGTGTATGGTTACCCAGTCTGTAAAGTTTGTCACAAAAGTATATTGGCTGAGGCAGGAAACACTTCAGTCCTTAAGCACCATCTCCGTGAGCACCATCCCACGGAATTTGTGGAAATGAATATAAGTGGAAATACAGTATACAGGAAAATAAATGATAGCCTCTGTTTAAAAAAACCCCTACCAGATTCAGTGTAGTTTTACGTGATTTGTAATTACTATGTAGGCTAAATTAAAAAAAGCGCAACAGTAGGCCAATGTGTTTGATACTACTAAAAATATGTTTTATTTTTAAAGCATAGGTCTAAATAGGGTTTACAAAGTGCATGGCTTTTGGTATTCAGGAAATTGACATGCATGCAAGAAATTGACAGTGAAACTGTGGCAGAAAATAGACAGTATTGGACAAAATGCCAATAAATAAACTGCACATGAATAATATATTTTCAGTAGGTATTGTAAAATTAAACTAAATCACAAATTACTGAACGCATGCAAATGCATATATGAAGTGTTAATCAGGGCAATTATCATTTCAAATTATTACAATTCAATTTCATAAATCATAAAATAAAAATAACAAAATATTTTTAGTTATAATCATCTGACTACTGTAAATATTGCAAAAAAATAAAAATTATTGTTATAAGGTCCGTGTACTTTTGCGTTCATTTGTTATTCTATTTTTGGAAGTGAAATGAAAAACAAAAAACAAGTGGTATTTGATTTTCCTAAAATCTGTAGTCACTAATTGAATGAACATTTGATTTTTTTAATATAATTTAAGATTTAAAAAAATAAATATTAACCCCTTTCTTGTGTCTATGTATCAAATGAATATTAATTTGGATTCATATAAAAAGGGAAAATGCAAAAATGAGAGAACCTCATTCAAATCAATTTCTAAGGATGGGCCACCTGGTGATGCTGTTGACCTGGAAGAACTATATGACCTGGCGGGATTAATCATTTTGAATAATCTGACGAGGTGATTGACTAGCATGGCTTCCCTTGAGGCATACGCTGATATAATTAGTGATATGTTGAGAAGGCATGCGACTCATGCTGACATTTCACAGCACCTTACAGATATTGGCGTGGGACGTGGATGCTCTGTGATGAGTGTGCGAAGATTTTGTGATGGTCACAAACTCAAGCGGGAAAATCTGATGCGCAGTTGGAAGTAGATGTGTCGAGCTGCAGTTGCCGAGGTAAGCAATTGTCACAGGAAAAACCAAGTTGTCTTTTATGTTGACAGGCTTCTTAACTTAGTTCATCTTCTGTAGACTGGACCGACCTTCGGCAGAAAATTGATGACTGGCTACCTGGCGACTAAAGGAGTTTTTGCTGCGGAGAATCGTGTTGGACAAATTCTACGTGGAATTGAAAGACCCTACCATGAAGCGAGATGCAGGGTAGCCTAATTTAGGCTATACCCAACTCTCTAATTTGAATATTTTCTGAAATAATTTTAGAAACAATGAAGCATCAAACTGAGGCTAACAAACTATATCAAGTTGGGTAACACTTTATTTTACGACCGCAAACAACTGCGTAAGTAAACCGAAATTACGGTGTACGTTTCTGTATAATTATAGCGTAGCCTACTTCCGTGTAGGTATAAGGGAACAATATGTTAAGTTTTGGGTAATAAAGGGGTAACAAGCAGATATACAACCTGTAAATAACTTCGTACACTATATTTACAGAAACGCATAATCGTAATTTCAGTTTACTTATGAAGTTATTTGCAGGTTGTATACTATCTGCTTGTTACCCCTTTATTACCCCAAACTTAACATATTGTTCCCCTATACCTACACGGAAGTACGCTATAATTACAGAAACGTACACCGTAATTTCGGTTTACTTACGCAGTTGTTTGCGGGTCATAAAATAAAGTGTTACCCAACTTGATAAAGTTTGTTAGCCTCAGTTTGATGCTTCATTGTTTCTAAAATTAGAGAGTTGGGTATAGCCTAAATTAGGCTACCCTGCATCTCGCTTCATGGTAGGGTCTTTCAATTCCACGTAGAATTCGTCCAACAGCAACGAATTCTCCGCAGCAAAAACTCCTTTAGTTGCCAGGTAGCCAGTCATCAATTTTCTGCCGAAGGTCGGTCCAGTCTACAGAAGATGAACTAAGTTAAGAAGCCTGTCAACATAAAAGACAACTTGGTTTTTCCTGTGACAATTGCTTACCTCGGCAACTGCAGTCGACACATCTACTTCCAACTGCGCATCAGATTTTCCCCGCTTGAGTTTGTGACCATCACAAAATCTTCGCACACTCATCACAGAGCATCCGTCCAGCATCTGTAGTGCTGTGAAATGTCAGCATGAGTCGCATGCCTTCTCAACATATCACTAATTATATCAGCGTATGCCTCAAGGGAAGCCATGCTAGTCAATCACCTCGTCAGATTATTCAAAATGATTAATCCCGCCAGGTCATATAGTTCTTCCAGGTCAACAGCATCACCAGGTGGCCCATCCTTAGAAATTGATTTGAATGAGGTTCTCTCATTTTTGCATTTTCCTTTTTATATGAATCCAAATTAATATTCATTTGATACATAGACACAAGAAAGGGGTTAATATTTATTTTTTTAAATCCTAAATTATATTAAAAAAATCAAATGTTCATTCAATTAGTGACTACAGATTTTAGGAAAATCAAATACCACTTGTTTTTTGTTTTTCATTTCACTTCCAAAAATAGAATAACGAATGAACGCAAAAGTACACGGACCTTATTAGTATTTGTGATTTTTTTTTTTCTTTCTTTTTTCTTTTTACCTTGTTGGATTAAGAGAGTGTCCTGATGTCAAAATCAAAAGTTAAAGGATTAAAGTTGAAGAATCCAAAGTTCAAGAATGGGTTATAAATGAAATATTTATCTGTGTTTATCAGAAATAGCCTATTTCATAACCAAATATTTAACTGCTTTTAATATTATCAATGCACCTCAATACCGTAATACCATGGTAATTTTTGTGACTGTTATCGTACTGTGAAAATGTCACATTTTCAATACAGCAGTTTAACAGGACGGGTTCCACTCAGAACAGGCCTTGCCATGGTCGACCAAAGAAGTTGAGTGCACGTGCTTAGGGTCATATCCAGAGGTTGTCTTTGGGAAGTAGACGTATGAGAGCTACCAGCATTGCTGCAGAGATTGAAGGGGTGGGGGGTCAGCCTGTCAGTGCTCAGACCACACGCCGCACACTGCATCAAATTGGTCTGCATGGCAGTCGTCCAAGAAGGAAGCATCTTCTAAAGGTGATGCACAAGAACGCCCGCAAACAGTATGCTGAAGACAAGCAGACTAAGGACATGGATTACTGGAACCATGTCCTGTGGTCTGATGAGACCAAGATAAACTTATTTGGTTCAGATGGTATCGAGCATGTGTGGCGGCAATCAGGTGAGGAGTACAAAGACAAGTGTGTCCTGCCTACAGTTAAGCATGGTGGTGGGAGTGTCATGGTCTGGGGCTGCATGAGTGTTGCCGGCACTGGAGAGCTACAGTTCATTGAGGGAACCATGAATGCCAACATGTACTGTGACATACTGAAGCAGAGCATGTTCCCCTCCCTTCGGAGACTGGGCCTCAGGGCAGTATTCCAGAATGATAACAACCCCAAACACACCTCCAAGACGACCACTGCCTTGCTAAAGAAGCTAAGGGTGAAGGTGATGGACTGGCCAAGCATGTAAACCCTATTGAGCATCTGTGGGGCATCCTCAAATGGAAGGTGGAGGAGCACAAGGTCTCTAACATCCACTAGCTCTGTGATGTCATCATGTAGGAGTGGAAGCGGACTCCAGTGCCAACCTGTGAAGCTCTGGTGAACTCCATGCCCAAGAGGGTTAAAGCAGTGCTGGAAAATAATGGTGGTCACACAAAATATTGACACTTTGGGCCCAATTTGGACATTTTCACTTAGGGGTGTACTCACTTTTGTTGCCAGCGGTTTAGACATTAATGGCTGTGTGTTGAGTTATTTTGAGGGGATAGCAAATTTTCACTGATATACAAGATGTACACTCACTACTTTACATTGCAGCAAAGTGTCATTTCTTCAGTGTTGTCACATGAAAAGATATAATCAAATATTTACAAAAATGCGAGGGATGTACTCACTTTTGTGAGATACTGTGTATATATATATATATATATATATATATATATATATATATATATATATATATTCTTTTTTTTAATCTGACTATAAAGAAAAGAATGGATATTAAGACACATTATTCAATGAAAGTGGAGTGTGCCTCATCTTTGATTGACACACATTACACGGAGGAAATGTTTTGTTTAAATCTCAAGCACTTTTCATAAAATCAAAGCAATTTTCTAGGTATTCCAGTACTTACATTTCTAAAAGCTAAATTCATGCACTTTTAGGACCTTGTGTGAACAGTGTAGAAAAAAACCACAGTAGGGTTCAAGCGATAGAGATATGAATATGTTTGATGGGTCATTTCATTTATGATCACATGGACAGAAAATAGCGTTGCAATTTTGAGTTATTCCACAAAATGGCTTGTCATTGGTTAAATTATCTAATTTCAAGCTTATTTAATTTAGTGAATAGTGTCAATTTAACATTTCTGAAATGAATGATATTAATTATGTTGTTTTGAAAAGTTTTAATTCATTTATAAGCTTTCAAGCTATATCGACCAAACTTGGAACAGACCATAAGACTGTTCCTACTCGAGTTGCTATGACTTTTCTAACTGATCGGAATTACAGTTTTAGTAAAGCAGAAGATCAAAACTTTGGAAAAATCCCATAGACTTACATTGACAGAATGTTAAAACGGTCCAAGGCCACGTCCACACTAATATGTTTAAGTTTGAAAACTACATTTAGTTTCCCAAAGTAATCATTTTCCAAAATGTGCACTTATGGAAAGTGTTCTCGAAAGTTTTCAGTAGAGTAAAACACCACAATGTAAAAATCCAAATGTAAACAAACCACCCAATGCCTTTAACCTGCTTTAAAGGGTCAAAAAACCCAGTTTCAGCACAGTTGAGTTTTCACCACAGTTTAAAAAAATGCCAGCCAATGTGGGCATGGTCAGCAGCAGAGTGGAGGGGAGAAGATGTAGTTAAGACAATGGCCGAATTTCAATCGAAAGTGATCATCCCTATGCCCTACGCACTACGAAAGACAGAACTTTTTATGTGGGCACTCTGAAGGGAGCATGACATTGCAGTTTAAATTTAGCCTTCACTAAAAGTCTGGTGAAAGGGCTCTTTGTCAAAAAGTTAACTTTTTTACTTTTGTTTGGAACAACCTTTTGAGTGGCATCCCCATCATAAAGTGCCCTTCAAAGGCAAAGCAATTCAGTTTGGAAAACACCCAACAACTGTCTGGTCCTGTCACTCAGGTTTATTTCACTATTACATCAAAGATTCAGCAAACTGCTTGTAACAAAATGCACAAATATATTATACACTGTAAGTGCTTTTTATATTTTAAATACATTTTGAGACTTATTCCAAGATTCACAAATATAAGTGCTTATATACTGTAGGTTAAGTGTTAGGAATTCCTTGTCTTGTTTCACTGTTGCCCTCTGTCTGCCATTTTTGTCACCTTTGCATTCCTTAGTTTTCACTTTTGTCCCTTGTGTAGCCCCTTAGTCTCTTTGTTAGTCTTCGTGTTCACTTGTCATTGTTAAAGAACTACACTTCCCAGAATCCACCTGCCATCATCACTGCCATTTTGTTCATTGTTCTCACCTGTGTCTTATTCAGTCATCACTCACTGTGTATTTAAGCCCTGCTTTTTGTTCACTCCTTGTCGTTCGTTGAGTGTTGTTAGCCTGGTATGTGTTTCCTGCCCGTTTCCTCTGTCTTGTGTTTATTTCCCCATTGTGGGTTTTTTCTTTGTGTTTATTTGTTTATCTGTTTATAATAAAGTAAGCTTGCATTTAGACCCGCTCTCCTCGTCTGCCTTTGCTGTCTGCACGCGTAAAAGAACGAACGACCAATATGGATCTAGCAGCTTACCTGCTGGAACTGACCCAGGCGGAGTTGACCATCCGCGAGTACTCCCACTTCTTTTCCGCTGTTGCCATCCACACCGGCTTCGACGACACATCCCTGAAAACCATCTACCAGCTCGGGCTACCAACATACCAGCTGAGGGGATTGCCGAACTCCAGAGACCTCACGTGGAGGGAATATGTGGATCTAGTCTTGGGAGAACTCGCTGCCGGGGAACCACCTCTCTCGATCCCGGTTTCCGCCACTGGGCTTTCCGTGCCTGCCACGGCCAACGAGCCAGCGTTGCCAGCTTCGTCCGCCCGGCGGAGGAGGAGAAGAGGAAAGGCTTCTGCTCCCCAGTCTCCGCCTGCCACGGCCAGCGAGCCAGAGCCCTCGCCTGCCCCGTTCTGCGAGCCAGAGCCCTCGTCAGCTACGGTCAGCGAGCCAGAGCCCTTGCCTGCCCCGGTCTGCGAGCCAGATCCCTCGTCAGCTACGGTCAGCGAGCCAGAGCCCTCGCCTGCCCCGTTCTGCGAGCCAGAGCCCTCGTCAGCTACGGTCAGCGAGCCAAAGCCCTCGCCTGCCCTGGTCTGCGAGCCAGAGCCCTCGTCAGCTACGGTCAGCGAGCCAGAGCCCTCGCCTGCCCCGGTCTGCCAGCCAGAGCCCTCCTCAGCCACGGTCAGCGAACCCAAGCCAGCGCATACCACGGTCACCCAGCCAGAGCCTGTCGCCTCAGAGGACAGTGAGCCAGCGCCTGTAGCCTCGACCGTCCCTGAGCCAGCGCCTGTAGCCTCGACCGTCCCAGAGCCAGCGCCTGTAGCCTCGACCGTCCCAGAGCCAGCGCCTGTAGCCTCGACCGTCCCAGAGCCAGCGCCTGTAGCCTCGACCGTCCCAGAGCCAGCGCCTGTAGCCTCGACCGTCCCAGAGCCAGCGCCTGTAGCCTCGACCGTCCCAGAGCCAGCGCCTGTAGCCTCGACCGTCCCAGAGCCAGCGCCTGTAGCCTCGACCGTCCCTGAGCCAGCGCCTGTAGCCTCGACCGTCCCTGAGCCAGCGCCTGTAGCCTCGACCGTTCCCGGGCCAACGCCAATAGCCAGGACTGACCAAAAGCCAGCGCCAATGGTCATGCCCGTCCTAGAGCCTGTGCCCCTCGAGCCTCCGAGCTTTCCAGAGCTCGCCTCGAGCTTCCAGAGCTCCGCCCTCCGAGCTTTCCAGAGCTCCGCCTTCGAAGCTTTCCAGAGCTCCGCCTTCCGAGCTTCCCAGAGCTCCGCCTTCCGAGCTTCGAGCTTCCAGAGCTCCGCCTCGAGCTTCCAGAGCTCCGCCTCCCGAGCTTTCCAGAGCTCCGCCCTCTGAGCTTCCCAGAGCTACGCCTCTCGGGCCTCTCGAGCCTTCCAGGACTCCGCCCCTCCAGCCTTTCGAGCCCCTCGAGCCGCCCAGGGCTCCGCCTCTCAAGTCACTCGAGCCTCCCAGGGCTCTGGCTCTCAAGCCTCTCGAGCCTTCCAGGGCTCCACCTCTCGAGCCTCCCTGGGCTCCGCCTCTCAAGTCACTCGAGTCTTCTAGGGCTCCGCCCCTCAAGCCTCTCAATCCTCTCGGGCCTTCCAGGGCTCCGCCTCTCAAGCCTCTCGAGCCTTCCAGGGCTCCGCCTCCTGAGCCTCCTACGGCTCTTCTCCCCGAGCCTCCTACGGCTCTTCTCCCCGAGCCTCCTACGGCTCCGCCTCCCGAGCCTCCTACGGCTCCACCTCCAGAACCTTCCAGGCCTCTGCCTCCAGAGCCTCCTACGGCTCCGCCCCCAGAGACTCCAGAGCCTCATATGGCTCCGCCTCCTGAGCCTCCTACGGCTCTACTCCCAGAGACTCTAAAGCCTCCTATGGCGCCGAATTCCTCTGCTCCGCCTCCTGAGCCTTCCAGGGCTCCGCCTCTAAAGAATCCTATGGCGCCACCTCCCTCGGCTCCACCTCCAGAGCCTTCCAGGGCTTCGCCTCTAGAGCCTCCTACGGCGCAGCCTTCCTCGGCTCCGCCTCCTAAGCCTTCCTCTGCTCTGCCACCTGAGCCTCAAGAGCCTCACTCAGCTCCGCCTCTTGAGCTTCCAGAACCTCCCTCAGCTCCGCCTCCTGAGCCTCCAGAGCCTCCCTCAGCTTCGCCTCCAGAGCCTTCCAGGCCTCCGCCTCTAGAGCTGCCTACGGCACCACCGCCCTCAGCTCCATCTCGTGAGTCTCCCTCAGCTCCGCCTCCTGAGCTCCCAGAGCCTCCCTCAGCTCCGTCTCCTGACCCGGCCCCTGTCCTGTGGCCTTCTCTCAGGGCCCCTGACCTAGTCCCTGTCCTGTGGCCTTCTCCCAGGCCTTCTGACCAGGTCCCTGTCCTGTGGCCTTCTCCCAGGCCTCCTGACCCTGTTCCTGTCCTGTGGCCTTCTCCCAGGCCTCCTGACCCAGTCCCTGTCCTGTGGCCTCCTCCCAGGCCTCCTGACCCAGTCCCTGTCCTGTGGCCTCCTCCCAGGCCTCCTGACCCAGTCCCTTTCCTGTGGCCTCCTCCCAGGCCTCCGGACCCAGTCCCTTTCCTGTGGCCTCCTCCCAGGCCTCCTGACCCTGTTCCCGTCCTGTGGCCTCCCCCCAGGCCTCCTGACCCGGTCCCTGTCCTGTGGCCTCTTCCCAGGCCCCCTGACCCAGTCCCTGTCCAGTGGCCTTCTCCCAGGTTCCCCAAGCCTGCCCTTTGTGCCCCCTTGGACTTCCTGCCTGCCCTCTGTGCCCCCTTGGACTTCCTGCCTGCCCTCTGTGCCCCCTTGGACTTCCTGCCTGCCTTCTGTGCCCCCTGGACTGTCTATCTGCCCCTCATTGCCCCCTGGACTGTCTATCTGCCCCTCGTTGCCCCCTTGGACTTCCTGCCTGCCCTCTGTGCCCCCTTGGACTTCCTGCCTGCCTTCTGTGCCCCCTGGACTGTCTATCTGCCCCTCGTTGCCCCCTGGACTGCCTGTCTGCCCGTTGTTGCCCCCTTGGTCTGTCTGCCCACCTCAAGCTCCCCCCCAGTCATGGACATTTTTTGTTTTGTTTTATGTTACTTTGATCGTCTGGAATCCGATCCTTGAGGGGGGGCTATGTTAGGAATTCCTTGTCTTGTTTCACTGTTGCCCTCTGTCTGCCATTTTTGTCACCTTTGCATTCCTTAGTTTTCACTTTTGTCCCTTGTGTAGCCCCTTAGTCTCTTTGTTAGTCTTCGTGTTCACTTGTCATTGTTAAAGAACTACACTTCCCAGAATCCACCTGCCATCATCACTGCTCTCACCTGTGTCTTATTCAGTCATCACTCACTGTGTATTTAAGCCCTGCTTTTTGTTCACTCCTTGTCGTTCGTTGAGTGTTGTTAGCCTGGTATGTGTTTCCTGCCCGTTTCCTCTGTCTTGTGTTTATTTCCCCATTGTGGGTTTTTTCTTTGTGTTTATTTGTTTATCTGTTTATAATAAAGTAAGCTTGCATTTAGACCTGCTCTCCTCGTCTGCCTTCGCTGTCTGCACGCGTAACATTAAGACATTCACATTAAGAATGGACAGATCGATAGCATTTGTGTCAGAGACATTGGATTACCACTTTACCATCTTCTGTATCAGTCACGAAAGTATTTCAAAAACTGGTGGGTACAAAATTGTCAAAGACAAAAAGTGGTAAGGACATGTCCCATCCATCCTAAACATAAATTACACCTATGTAAATAGTACTCACAATATGTTGCTGTGCTATTCTGACACAGTCTCTCTCTTCCTAACTTTCTCACTCTGACACTCACTTTCCCTAATTTACTGTCTACACACGACTATGTTTTGACCACACTTGAAGGCAGTTCAGATAATCACTCTGTTTGTGTATAAGTGTCTACATACAGTATATGTATACATGTGTGTATGTACCAGTACTGCTATCTTTCTCCATCCAAGAATTTGAATATGATCTTGCCCTCAGGGTGAGAGATGATGCATGTCACCCAGAGTAAAATCAGCAAATTAATAAAATATCTTGCCCCATTAGCCACAGTACTCGCACACCTCTACAGACCAGCAAAGTTGGCTTGGCTCAGTACTTTAGTTTTGCAGTATAAAGGGATTTAGGCTGTTGCCACTGGACGGGTTTGAGAGCAGAGAGGTTGTCTGTATTCTACCGGCATGAGTTTCGAAACTGTGACAGAGGGGTGAGAGGCCAGACGACCCCTCACAGGCTTCAGAATTGAGCAGAGATACACTCCCAGCAAGAGCTGTCTGAACTGACTCACACCTGGAGAGAGAGGAAAGGCTCTATACAAACATACTCAAAGACTTATAGACATAGATAAACAAAAAGCTTTATATACACACAAATAAACATAGACAAACATATACACACACAATCACACACACACATGCGCACACACATACACACACACTCACAGATACATATACACACACTGGCCACTTTATTAGGTACAACTGTAGGAGCAGGAGCTTCAGAATGGGGGAAAAAATGTGATCTCAATGATTTAGACTGGCATGATTGTTGGTGCCAGTTAGAGTGGATTGAGTATTTCTGTAACTGATGATCTCCTGGGATTTTCATATACAACGGTCTCTAGAATTTTCCTAGAATAGTGCCTACAATTTTTTTTAAAAAAACATCCACTGAGCGACAGTTCTGCAGATGGAAATACCTTGTTGATGAGAGGTCAACAAAGAATGGCCAGACTGGTTTGAACTGATAAAGTCTACGGTAACTCAGATAACCCCTCTGTTGTGTTGAGAATAGGTTGGCATCACGAGGGGGACCTACACAATATTAGACAGGTGTTTTTAATGTTGTGGATGATCGTTGTGTGTGTGTATATATACAGCTCTGGAAAAAATTAAGAGTCCACTGCAAAATTATCAGTTTCTCTGGATTTATTATTTATATGTATGTTTGAGTAAATTGAACGTATTTGTTTTATTCTATAAAGTACTGACAACTTTTCTCCCAAATTCCAAATAAAAAAATTTGGAAGCATTTAATTGCAGAAAATGACTACTGGTCTGAGCTGCTTGAATTTTTGCGCCAGGTTTGGCATAAGGTCACCCAACAGCAATGTGAAAGACTGGTAGAGATCATGCCAAGACACATGAAAGCTGTAATTGAAAATCAGGGTTATTCCACCATATATTGATTTCTGAACTCTTCCTAAGTTAAAACATTAGTATTTTGTTGTTAAAAAATTAATATGAACTTTTTTTTTTATTTTGACCAATTGTCATTGTCTGCAAATAAATTCTCAAAATGAAAATATTTTTATTTGGAATTTGGTAGAAATGTTAGTAGTTTATAAAAAAAAAAAAAAAATATATATATATATATATACACACTCACCTAAAGGATTATTAGGAACACCTGTTCAATTTCTCATTAATGCAATTATCTTATCAACCAATCACATGGCAGTTGCTTCAATGCATTTAGGGGTGTGGTCCTGGTCAAGACAATCTCCTGAACTCCAAACTGAATGTCAGAATGGGAAAGAAAGGTGATTTAAGCAATTTTGAGCGTGGCATGGTTGTTGGTGCCAGACGGGCCGGTCTGAGTATTTCACAATCTGCTCAGTTACTGGGATTTTCACGCACAACCATTTGTAGGGTTTACAAAGAATGGTGTGAAAAGGGAAAAACATCCAGTATGCGGCAGTCCTGTGGGCTGAAAATGCCTTGTTGATGCTAGAGGTCAGAGGAGAATGGGCCGACTGATTCAAGCTGATAGAAGAGCAACTTTGCCTGAAATAACCACTCGTTACAACCGAGGTATGCAGCAAAGCATTTGTGAAGCCACAACACGCACAACCTTGAGGCGGATGGGCTACAACAGCAGAAGACCCCACTGGGTACCACTCATCTCCACTACAAATAGGAAAAAGAGGCTACAATTTGCAAGTGCTCACCAAAATTGGACAGTTGAAGACTGGAAAAATGTTGCCTGGTCTGATGAGTCTCGATTTCTTTTGAGACATTCAGATGTTAGAGTCAGAATTTGGCGTAAACAGAATGAGAACATGGATCCATCATGCCTTGTTACCACTGTGCAGGCTGGTGGTGGTGGTGTAATGTGTCGGGGATGTTTTCTTGGCACACTTTAGGCCCCTTAGTGCCAATTGTGCATCGTTTAAATGCCACGGCCTACCTGTGCATTGTTTCTGACCATGTCCATCCCTTTATGGCCACCATGTACCCATCCTCTGATGGCTACTTCCAGCAGGATAATGCACCATGTCACAAAGCTCGAATCATTTCAAATTGGTTTCTTGAACATGACCATGAGTTCACTGTACTAAAATGGCCCCCACAGTCACCAGACCCAATAGAGCATCTTTGGGATGTGGTGGAACGGGAGCTTCGTGCCCTGGATGTGCATCCCACAAATCTCCATCAACTGCAAGATGCTATCCTATCAATATGGGCCAACATTTCTAAAGAATGCTTTCAGCACCTTGTTGAATCAATGCCAAGTAGAATTAAGGCAGTTCTGAAGGCGAAAGGGGGTCAAACACAGTATTAGTATGGTGTTCCTAATAATCCTTTAGGTGTGTGTATATAAATCACTTTACTCAAGCACATACCTATAAATAGTAAATCCAGATAAACTAATAATTTTGAAGTGGTCTTTTTTCCAGAGCTGTATACTATATATACTGGATATACACCGATGAGCAAAACCATTATGACCACCTTCCTAACATGCTGTTGGCCCTCCTCGTGCCACCAAAACAGCATTGACCCACCAAGTCATGAATTCTGCAAGACCCCTGAATGTCTCCTGTGGTATCTAGCTCCTAGACATTAGCAGCAGCTCCTTAAAATCCTGTAAGTTTCGAAGTGGAGCTGCCGTGGATCGGACTTGTTGGTCCAGCACAAATCACACAGATGCTCAATCAGATTGAGATCTGGGGAATTTGGAGGCCAGGGCAACACCTTAAACTCGCTATCATGTTCCTCAAACTGAATGTTCTGCGGCTACGCAGCCCCATACGCAGCAGGGTGCGATGCACTGTGTTGTGACAAAATTTTCTGTTACTTGTACCACATAGCCTTCGTTAGCCTCGCGCATTGATGAGCCTTGGGTCGCCCAACACCTTGTCGCAGGGTTTGTCCCTGCTCGGACTAGTGTTGGTAAGTACTCACCATTGCTGACCGGGAGCACCCGACAAGCCTTGTCGTTTCAGAGATGCTGTGACTCAGTTGTCTGGCCATAACGATTTGGCACTTGTCAAAGTCACTCAGGTCTTTACTCCTGCTCATGTATCCTGCAATCAACACGTTGACTACAGGAACTGAATGTTCGCTTACCATCTACCCAGACCTTGACAGGTGGCTTTGTTAGGAGATGATCCATGTTATTCACCTGTGAGTAGTCATAATGTACATACGTTATATACATATTTATTTATTTTTTGGTGTAATAGAAGTTCCAATTCTGAATAGTGATGAAAAAATAAATACAAATAAAAAAAACTGCGTTCACTCACTGAACGATAACTTCACACCCAAAACTTTGAAGTGTGTACATGGCCAGTGTTTTTTTCTATCTCTCTTCCTCTCCCTTTTCCACCGTCTTTATGTTTGCCTGACATTGCTCTGTTTGTATCTTTCTCTTTCTCTCTCTGTCATTTCCCCTCTGCTCTCACAGAAGTCATCAAGGACAGCAGTTTGAATAGTGAGTTTATTTTAATGCTGGTTAATTACACATTTGAAGAGCGCAAACAAACCCTCCCTTCAGCACTCAAGCTCAGAAGTGACATTGCTCTCTGAGATCTTTATGACATCATGTACACCTGGAGCTGGATTCACGAAATTTTCTTAAGAATTTTTTTTTTTCTTAACCACCATTTTTTCTTAATTTCTATCTATCTATCTATCTATCTATCTATCTATCTATCTATCTATCTATCTATCTATCTATCTATCTATCTATCTATCTATCTGTCTGTCTGTCTGTCTGTCTGTCTGTCTGTCTGTCTGTCTGTCTGTCTGTCTGTCTGTCTGTCTGTCATGTGTTCTATCTAGGTTATTCCATGTCAAATCAACCAGATTTCAGAAACTTTCCCTACTGATTTTTTAAATGTATAATTATATATATATTTATTTATATATATACTTTTTCTGAAAAACATAAATGACAATGAAAGCCAAAAAATTTAATGATGTGAATCAATATTTACTGCGTAATCCATTATTTTGTAAGGGGTGTCAAAATGTCAAAATTGTCTATGATTTTGGAGTATAACTACAGGTCAAAAATACAACCTTTGAAAGGTGGCAGCATTGCAAATTTATTTTTACACAGAGATGGATTCGGCAGGTCGTTTACTAAAGGTCAATTACTAAAATCAGTTGACTTCAGCTCTTCTTGTTGCATTACATGCCAATGGTGTGAGTCCAACAATTATTATATATCTTGATATCCTTTTAAATATATATCAATCTGTCTGTCTTTCACCTGTCTATTTCAATATCTCTCCCTTGTTCTCTCTGTACTGTATGCTCAGTGAGCAGCCAGTGAGCTTCTTTACCACACACATCAAAAACACACACACACATGTTGGTCTACCTATCATTATGAGGACTTTCCATAGACATAATGATTTTTATACTGTACAAACTATATATTCTATCCCCTAAACCTAACCCTCACAAAAAACTTTCTACATTTTAAAATTTTCAATAAAACATTGTTTAATATAATTTATAAGCTGTTTAAATTATGGGGACATGAGAAATGTCCTCATAAACCACACTTATAGCATAATATGCCTTGTAATTACCAGTTTTAAACCTAAAAAATTGTCCTTGTAAACCACATAAACATGCCCACGCGTGCGCACACACCCACACACACACACACACGCACACACACAGGCCTTGTCACTACTTCCACTGAATGTTAAATAATGTTATTTAAATATGTGTAATATCAATGCCTTTGAGTCATGAGCTCAGCGATGCAGAACGAGAGGGAATCCAGCAGTTCACATCCTCCATCAATAGAGGGTTGGTGTGATTGATGAAGCAGAGAGAAAGAGAGACTTGCCCCCTCCGTCCCATTCAATGCCACAGACAGATAAAGGATCAAGACCTGCCCGAATTGCTCTCCGCACACAATACACTATGAATGGGACCATCCGGCCATACTGCATGTGTGTGTGTGTATGTGTGTTTGTGTTTTGTGGAGGCATGTGGTTTTGCATAGAAATGGGCCATCTCACAAAGGCTTCAAGCACAGCAATACGTTTTTAACATGGTTAACCAATTACAAAAGAATAAAACCGTATTGGGACGTTCAGTCCTGGAAGAGCAATACAAAATAATTCACACACTCAGACACACAAATGCAGCCTCTACAGCAAAGGAATGTGCACATTTGCCTTCAAGAATACAGACAAAATGATTCTCAACGTGAAAAATAGGTGGCCTAGAACTTGTGCTCTAATACATATTCATGAAAGTGTCTCAAGATTCTATCTGGATAAGCCACATTTTAAGTTGTTGTAAAAAAGCAGTTTCCACACATCAATTTAATTCTATATTAATTCTATATTTTACTATGTAAACATCCTACTTAATAATTTTAAATGTAAAAAAACAACAACACATTTGTTAATTCGTAGTTCGTTAACTTACCATATATATAAGAATAAATGTTATTTAACAAGACTAAATAATTTTATAGTAAAATGTTTTAATAAATGTTTTTTTTTAGAAATAAAAATTATGATAACAATGCAATGGCCCTTAACACTTATTTAGTTTACTAATTTTAAACCATGCACATAAATAACTAATATTGGCATTATATTCATGCTCTTAGCAAGAGGGGATCTGCCCCCCACAGTGAGTCTGGTTCCTCCCAAGGTTATTTTTCTCCATTAACAAACATCTTATGGAGTTGTGTGTTACTTGCCACAGTCGCCTTCAGCTTGCTCACTGGGTTTCTATATACAATTATTATTTAATTACTTATTTTTATACACAATTTACAAGCATAATTAATCAAACTACACAATGATGACTCTAAGACATTATAGATATTACAGTTTCATTTTCTGTTAATGCATGATTTTCTGTAAAGCTGCTTTGAAATGATGTGTGTTGTCAAAAGTACTATTCAAATAAAAATGACTTTACTTGATTTACCTTCTTGTTAACTGTTAAAATGTATAATATGTTTACAAGACACTACAGGTAGTTTTACAGTAAACTATTGTTTAAATAATAGTAAAAATCGTCACTGTATTTTATTTTACGGTGTACTTCTGGCAACCACAGCTAATAGTTTTTAATTAGTTTTTTTTTTTTTCTCTCCTATTGTACAGTTAGGCTAATAATCTGAATTACATGGAGGGAAACGTGTTAATTGTGATTATTATTCATTATTATTCAATTTCAACATTGAATATTGAAATTGGCTTGCAGCTTTATTATTTCAAATTTATGTTGTTGTGTAAGTTAGTAAAAGCAGTACTGTTGTTGTTTACAAAAGACATCAGGTTTGTCGTTGATATTTGCATAGCATATTTTGCCTGTTTAGACAGTGTTTCCACATTACGTTGAAGAAGTGGAATTAAACTTCTCTTGAAGACACTGCATATGAAATCTTCTTATAAAATGGATAGTTGCAGCTCTAAAATCTGATTGGCTGAGCTGCGATATACACAAGCTTGTGACCGCATATCAATGGAATTATATGAATGACTTGGTCATCGTAAAATGCCTAATGTTAGACCAAATGAAGAAAAATACTTGGGGTGCGAATTGTTTCTTGTGATTATTATTGATAAATGTTATTAATTGATTGAACACTGGTGTCTTTTATCATTCTCAGCTTAGCGTTGAACCTAAGAACACCCCTTAACCATGGTAAAACCACTGTAATGCATGGCTTATTTTATTAAGTAGACACTATGATTATTTCTGATTATTGACCTGTTCCACAACATTCTTAGATGAAAAACACTTTTCTGGCTTTCAATGCTGAGTACACATACTTCAGGGACACAAACCTCAGAACACAGGCTAATACACACACTCATATCTGGATCTAAAAGACAGAGCGCTTGGTAATTTGAGCTTCAAACCAGAGCATTAAATATGCACTAGACGGCTTACAGAATGGAGAGCACTACTGAATAAATAACCAAACAAACAACAAACTATCAGCCAATCTACAAATCAACACTGTCAGAGAGAGAGTGGAGATAATAATATACACACTCACCGCAGGCATGTGTATGTATCGGTCCCAACTGCCCTCTCCTATTTGTTTCACACACATAAAGACACACTCCACACTGAAACAGCTCTGTATATCACTTTGACACTGATGTAGACCAGACCGCAGATGGTTTCTTTGCTAGTTCCACACCACAATGTTGTGCAAACCCTAATGACCTGCCTCGCTGTCAGTCTATATAGGCAGCTACTGTAACTTCTAAGGCAGATGGAACCTCAAAAGAGACTGATTTGAAACTCTCTTCATAGACGACAACTTCACTAACTGTCACAAGTGACCGATGAAGCACTTAAGAGACACTACTAACACTCACAGTTGATGCCAAAAGATTGCAACAGTGCTGCCTCATTTTTCAGCGTCTTGGTTTGGGTATATTTATTTTTTTATTAATTTTGTTCCTTAGGGATTTCATAAAATACTTCTTGAAAAAGTTCTAAGCATGAACCAAATCAGTGAGTTTCAGGGTGAATCCTAAAATACAAACATTTATTTAAAGCACAAAAAAAAAAAAAAACAGACATAAGGACAAAAATGTGCAAGACTGTATAGTTAAAAAAAATTAAAATATATATATACATATATAAAACCGGTCCTAATCGCCCCGCTCCGAACAAGACTCAAACCGACGTCTCCGGCATGGGGGGCAGGTGCACTAACAAGTAGGCTAAAGGCTACAGCCTCTAGCATCAGTCACTAGTGCACATCTTGAGGTCAGGAGAGTGAGGTTTACACACTGCACAGCTATCTACCAGCTGGCTCCCATTACACTCACCCCCCTAAGCCTCACTCCCATCCGGGTCATGGCACCATTGTAACCGGTCCGAACAAGACTCGAACCGACATCTCCGGCATGGGAGGCGGGTGCGCTAACAAATTGGGAGAAAAGGGGATAATATATATATATATATTATCCCCTTTTCTCCCAATTTGGAATGCCCAATTCCCACTACTTAGTAGGTCCTTGTGGTAGCGCGGTTACTCGCCTCAATCCGGGTGGTGGAGGACAAGTCTCAGTTGCCTCAATTTCTGAGACCGTTAATCCGCACATCTTATCACGTGGCTCGTCCTGCATGGCACTGCGGTGGAGGCTCATGCTACTCTCCGTGATCCATGCACAACTTACCACGCACCCCACTAAGTGTGAGAACCACTAATCATGACTACGAGGATAATACCCTATTTGAATCTACCCTCCCTAGCAACCGGGCCAATTTGGTTGCTTAGGAGACCTGGCTGGAGTCACTCAGCACACCCTGCATTCAAAATCACGAATACTGGGGTGGTAGGATGTAAATTAAAAAATGTTAAACACCAAATTACTTCTTGATTCAGTCAGTGAAAACAACGTAAAGATAGTAATTGCCAACTTGCAATCATTCATAAAAACACCTGACAACTGCAACTCATACATTAACAACGTGAATGATTATCTGTGATGAAGCAAAATATCAAAATCAGAAATAAACACCAAATCTGGGTCAGAACCAAAGCATGCAACAGTGAAGTAGCAGCCGATCAATCACTGGCCTGTGTGTTGAGCAGCTTGATTGATTAGGAAACAGACTTTTCCCTGCATGTTTCTGGCTCTGGGCCCCATACAGGGGCACTGGTGCTGGTGTAGGCTTTCCAAACAATTACCCAGACCCAATCAATGACTGACCCACACTTACTGCTGACCTGATGAGTCGCTGAAACAGATGAACCCATAAGAACAGGTGATGTGCTACTGATAACTAAATATGAATAAATTAAGAAAAGCCCAGAGGAGAAATCAGTTGACTTGTTCAACCTTAAAAAAAGGGGGATCTATTAGACTTATAAAGCATTTCAACTTCCAAGATAAAAAATGTATTGCTCAGAGGTTGCTCTTTCTTAGTTCAGGATGACAGACAGTTTAGATAGACAGTTTAGATAGATAGATAGATAGATAGATAGTTAGTTAGTTAGTTAGTTAGTTAGTTAGTTAGTTAGTTAGTTAGTTAGTTAGTTAGTGAGTGAGTGAGTGTAATGATCTGGTGTTGCTTCAATTGGACAAGTCTAGGCTCAGCAACATTATGCGGCAATAACATAAATTCATGTTGAATGTACTGAATGACCAGATAATCCCATCAATAGAGTTTTTCTTCCCTGACTGCAAAGGCATATTCCAGGATGACGATGCCAAGATTCATTGGGCTCAAATTGTGAAAGAGTGGTTCAGGGAGCATGAGGATTCATTTCACACATGAATTGGCCACCACGGAGTCATGACCTGAACCCCATTGAAAGTATTTGTGATGTGATGGAGAAGAATTTACGGAGTAGTTCGACTGTCTTTTCATCAATACAAGATCTAGGCAAAAAATAAAACGCAACTCTGTATGAAAATAATGCATGAGGTTGTCGAAACAATGCCACGACTAATGTGTGCCCTAATCAATGCTTAATGCAGCTCAATGGAATATTAGAGTATTTTTGGTCAGGCAGTTTTTTTGGCTATTGTGATGGCTTTCATATATAAAGCATTCCCACATTGCACCAGGGCTTTTCAGAGCACACCGGTGGTTTGTATGAAAAGGAAAAGTGTGGAGAGGTATTTTGATTGTAAGAGGGATTGGAGGTGGCCTTCATTTTGTGAACAGCTGAATGAAAACTCAAAAAAGGCAGGAAGTGTGTTCATGTGTGGCGCATTGAGAAGTTTTCTTTTGAGGTTCTTTTGTGTTTGAACGTAGTTAGAGACAACATTAATACACTATTAGAGTGTACAAACACACCCAGCTTAATGATGCCCATTCACACACTCACACACAGTGTGAAGTCACCTTGAAATCCAATTAAAGAGCTCTCTGACCTCTCTGAGTTCGGGGCCCTATTATGTGGCTTGAGAAAAGGTGACCGCAAAAGGCCATGGTGACAGCTCAAATGAAAGAGAGAGAGAAAGACGAGTAAAAAAGACTTCTGGCATGGGAGTGTGGTGAATAGGCTGAATAGGTGAAGAGAAGTGTGTATAGACACTGACAGACTCTCTCTTAATGAAGAGCACAGCCGTAAAGGCATATCGTCCTCATCATCCACTTCCTCTCATTTTTCTTGGTCTTTGCTGTAAGCTTTTTCCTCAAGTCATTTCTGTATTTCCCTCTCTCCACTCTTCCTGTATATCATACTTTAATTAGCCAAGTTAACTCTTAAATTGAACTCTATTATATATAAACACACACAGCAGCAGAGTTCTGATTTGCTGTAGCAGATGGTTGGAGGACTCATGATTTCCATGTTGGAGAAACAATGGAAACGTAAGTAACACGAGAGAAAGAGATCAATTGCTACTTTCATAGTTTACTCTCCATGGCTATACTAATCTACTATAGTATTATAATTGTTTTATTTTAATTTGCTTTATTTAATTTTGCACTTTTTACATTTTAATGGTTAAAATTACTTATTTTCAATATTGTATTTTAATTTCATCATTGCATTTTTCTTTACATATGTATGTATGTACAGTATGTATGTGTGTGTGTGTATATATATATATATATATATATATATATATATATATATATTACTTTATTATGTTTCAAATAAAAATGAAAAAGCAATAGCAATAATAACAATAACAATAATATAGTTTTATATTAGCTATATAAGCATATACATTAGTATTTTAATATTGAATTGAAAAGAGAGATTTTTGTATCTATATTTTAGTTAATATATTTTTTTATTTACAGATACAGTTGTTGTTTTTTTAGCTTTTTTAGTAGTTTATAGCAGATTATTTCATTTTATTCTTTTTTTTTTTTCAATTTTTTTCTTTTTGTTATTTTCACTTGATATTTTGTAACTAATGTGAACTGCCATTAAAATGTAAACAATGTATTTATTGTGTAACTACATATTGTTCTGCAAAATTCTCAAAAGATTCACATTTGCTGCTTCAGCTCTGTCCAGCATTTTGGTATAATGAAACATCCATCTGTGTAATCTGCATGAGATTTTCTGGCATGTGTTTCTTAACACAGGGAAATCACCTCAATTGCCAGACCGGTAACCCTGGATTCACCCTGTAACTCCCATTAGTAGTCATGGGCATTGTTGCTATGGCCTGCTAATAGCCCATACTAATAATGTCAATGAATACTGAGGTTATTTAAGACTCAATTTCTCAATCTACTTAAAAATTGGCCTAGTCTTTGAATATTCTTTATTTGTTTTCTGCTGTTAACATTCTCTTTATGTTCTCACTATTTTATGTTCCTGCAGTTAGCATTTCCTCTTTGTGGAACCATGTTTTGCGATTTACTTCCTAGTTCCCACCAGACCAGATCTCGTGTCTGTGGTGCTAGAGGGAAATGTGATCACGCTTCAAATGATGCAAAAATATCTGATGGGCGAAGCCACGTGTCAGTAACTCCCTGAATGTGGTAGATTTCAAGGTACATGAACTTTCAAAAGCAACAGGTTGATTTATAGGTCGAGTGATCATGACTATGGCATAATCATGGCCACTCTGGTCTTCAGTGGGAAACATGTCTACTTTCAGCTGCGTTCAGTTCACCTGAGAACTATCAACCATATCTACATCAGTTCTTCATTTGAAAAATAGGTTGGTGGCTTGAGATTAGTCAGCAATTATTTCTGTATTGTCATCATAGATACATTCCGTTACTCATTATCTCTGTCTAACCATGTCTATGTAACATTAAATTCACATTTAATTTCTTAGCAGTCATTTTGTCTTCAAAGTGCACATATCAAGTGGCAGTTACTAAAACAGGTAGCCAAGAACTCAACTCAATAATGGCCACACCAGGAGCTCTCAGATCTGTGACCGCTACCAAAGGGATGCTGGGACTCTCTTGACAATCTCACACCAGGGGCCCTTTTTGGCCCCTGAATTGACAACGCCTACACAGCCGACAGCATTTCAGTGATAAATTCTTGATCAGACAGCTCAATTGAGAGTGACTGCAAGGACCCCCTACCAGTGTAGCCTACTTCAAATGCCTGCATGAAATATCAAATAGCTATAGGAAAATGAAAGAGAAGTGAGGGTGGTTGGGTCTGTGGAATTGATGAGAGAGGAAAATGACTCTTCTACTCAAGATCTCCAACTGTGCGTTTTTGTTTACATCAATGAATGAGAAGGAATTAATATTCAGGAAAGAGTGGTAAATTAGCACAGGCTTCAAGTTTTCTTTCTCTTACTTCCTGTTGTTCTGCCTATCTGTCTCTCTCTCTCTTGATCATTTTCAGTCTGGTGACACATCTGTTGGTACAGAAGACAGCAATAAGAGAAATTGGAAGTATATAATTACACAGTGTCACAGTGTTGGAACTCTTTCTCTGTTTGGTGAAAACGCACATTTCACATTATTCTGAGGGTGTTAAAAGAGCAACTGTTCTTTAGGCTTTAGATCCATAGTTCTCCACTTTTGAACAACTTTAGTTGATTTGGAAGTCTATATGGTGATAATGGCTCTATTAAAAAAAAGCAGAAAGCTGCCCACAATGGCAACAAAGGTATTTTAGGCATCGTATGCTCACTAATAAAATGAAGGCTGTTCCAATTACATTGGTATTACACAAGGTCTGTTTAAGAGTGTTTCTTCTGGAAAGCATGGCATCTTTTTTTATTTATTTGTACAAACACCTGATAAACATCATAAATCATAAATGTCTACACTACTAAGTTTTATTTGAAAACACATTAATTTAGCAAATTTCTCATCCGCTCTAGAATGGTGTTCCCTTTACAAAAAGCTTCACTATAATGCTGCGCTGCTAAGCGCTATGGGGAACAATCCTAGTTGTGACCGAGCTGTGAATAATGTGTGTAACACGTCAATGAACATTGACCAGAATTTATAGCCTCGGCTGATGTAATCATTAGATGCACCTGAGGCCAGGCTATAAATGGATGCATCACCAGGTGTCGTCAGAAACTTTTTTCAGAGCGATTCTGTGGCTGTGTGTTTCACAAACCCTGTCAAAACTTTCTTTCCTCTGTTAGGAGTTAGAAGTTGTTAGGCAGTGTGCAGTGAACCTTTCTCTTTTCTCTTCTGTTTAGAAAATATGATATATATATATATATATATATTTGTTCACATACCCTCGACGTCATTATATTCAACTATCGTGGGTGCTGAGGCACGGTATTCAGTGATGCTGCCGGTCGGAGAGATGCTTGCTGGCTATCTCTCCTATCTCTCCCACTTAAGAAGCCCTCTCTCCCCTAAAAGCCTTGTAGGACAACCTCCGCTTTAGTGGGAAGGGCTTATCAAGCAGCAGGTCAGGCAGGTGCTGCTCTGCACACTATGCTGTTTTACAGGCGTACCAGGCTGACCTCCTGGACGACCTGAGTGTGGGTTCTGCACTTGACGAGCAAGCCTCAGACCCGCCTCGATCCTGTCTGAAGGGAGGCTCAAAAGCAAAGCATGGCGAGTCGTGCTCCTCCTCCCAGGGATTGGGGACAGTCTCGCCGCCCTCGCCAGCCCCCGAAGCAAGACCTCAGGACTATAATTTCTAGTCAGAGAAAACCCTGATGGTCTTGCGCCTAGATTAGGAGGTAGCTCCCCTCGGGACGGGGTGCGTGAATCACTTCAGCCCTCCCGGTACCCCCTCGAAGCCCCTCCATTCCCGCCACCTCTTGGTGTTTTCGGGTTACAGAGGCTTCCGTCAAAATTGGGTGGTTTCGCTGTTCCTGCATTTTATTCAGGACGCGAAACACTCGAAAACCCCTCAACAGGAAGTGTTAAAATCTAATACCCATCTCAGAGATCCTGGCAGCGTGGAAACTTCTGCCAGATATATTCTTTTCTATGGGTCTTATAAGGGCATCAGGATTTAATTCACTCGCCGCTTTTCCATGTTTCAGCGGCGTGTTCTCACTACCGTAAACCGGATTTCTTTTTTATGTAAAAAAATAAAAAAAATAAATCAAATCTCCTGGTTAAAGGGGCCATGGTATGTGTTCCCCTTCCAGAGAGAGAGTTAGGTTATTACACTAAATACTTCCCGTTTCCCATGGAGGGTGAGGAGTGGCGTCTGGCTTGGATCTTAAAGCTTGAACTGCCCGTGGGTGTTCAAGTCCTAGATGATGCCTATCAAGATGGTCATGTCTCAAGCCCTACAACTCATTTGGCTGGTCACCATCGATCTTATGACGCACTTCTATACTTCATTTAGAAGTTCTGCCACAACATGGAAAGTTCCTGAGGTTCGCTTCCGGGGACGAAGTCTTCCAGTGTCAGGTTCTTTCACTCGGCCTAGCCCTTTTTACCCGCACATTCACAATGCATGATGTAGCGCTGGCTCCTTGCGACTCCAGGGCATCTGAATTCTGAATTATGTAGACGACTGGCTGATCCTAGCGCAGTTCCAGGAACTGGAGACTTTTTAACATTTTTAAATCTAATGAAACTTTAACCCAATACTTGTGTGCTAAGTATTTTGCACCAATTTGAGCATACAGTTGTTAGCTTAGCAACATGCTAATGTCTCTGTAGCACAAGTGATGACTAAAAGCAGAGTTTCTGACCATGAAGAGCATTTCAAATCAGACTACTTACTTTCATTTACAGTTTCAGTACCAAAAGAACAATGTTTACTTCAGTTTTCTGAGTGTAGGTATGTCTCGCAAATTTAACGCATTTTTATACAAGTATCTGTGTCTTTTATATGGCAGATATCTGTATAGACATTATTTTCTCAATCTGCTGGCATTATTAATGAACGTATTTGTCTTGAAATTGATTAATCGTTGATCAATAAGCTTAATCGGTCAATATATTATTGGCAAATAATTGATCATTGATTATTTATTGACATCCATAGCATGGATTTTTGCATGGTTGGGAATAGCACACAGTTGTGCCATCCAATTTCATGCCCAGTTGTTGAATGTGATCTGGGAGGGCAGAACTGTGGCCAAGAGAAGAGCATTTGTACTGGATTAGGTATTTAATTTATTAATGCCATTTAGTCACACTGCAATCCAACATTTCCATGTTGCGTTTGAGAAGTGTCTCAAATTATTCCAAACGTTTTCACAACACCAAACATTAGAATGTTCAGATGTTCTTGGAGGTGAACGCGTACAAAAACCTGGCAACATCGCCTCAGGTGTACAAATTAGATTTATGAAGCACTGTCACAGGGTGATAACCATAATATTTCTCATTCTTCTCTTCACCATCTTGTCTCTCTTACCATCCGCTTTTTTTTCATTGAAGGGAGACGCTGGAGAAAAAGGAATGGGAGATGTAATTTCAGATGCCATTATGGTTTGACTTCGATGATGAGTCGGTGGCAGCAAAAGAAAGAATTCGGAGATACTCCAGGATTATGATTGTCAGCTAGCAGATAAATGAGTTCTTCTGAGGGTTCTTGGGGGCGGAAGGTACAGACTCCTGAATTTTGCCAAACATCCATCAGACACACGTGAAGTCCTGAAAACATATGGAAATACTAAATAAATACATAAAAGCGCTTTCAGAAGCACGTTTAAGAATCTTTTCTTTAGGCGACATCAGCAGGGTTTTTTATCTGATAAGATGCTTTTGTTCTTTTCATCATAGGTAAATGCCTTTTTAGAAACATTTTGTATTTGAATTGTATAAAATATGCTAAACTGTTGAACAATACCTGAACTGTTTAATAACTGAAATTAAATGCTGAAAAGTTATTTCTGATTGTTTTAAGTACCGTAATTTCCGGACTATAAGCCGCAACTTTTTTCCCACGCTTTGAACCTCGCGGCTTATACAATGACGCGGCTAATATATGGATTTTTCCCGCTTTCAAATGTTATATATATATATATATATATATATATATATATATATATATATATATATATTAAAAAAACATTCTGTGACGTGCTCAGTTTTTTGGCGTGAAGCTTTCATTAGACCAATGAAATTGCCGAACGGGTTAAGGTCAAAACAACTTTTTTTGTATACTGTTTAGATTAAATCGAGCGGCTCAAACTTCCCATCATTCTGATTACGGTAGTAATTTTGTCACCCTCACCATGGCAAAGACATGGAGAAACGCATATGATGCTGCTTTCAAGTTGAAGGCGATTGATCTGGCTGCTGCACGGAGCTTGGTCTTAATGAGTCGATGATAAGACGTTGGAAACAGCAGCGTGAGGAATTGACTCAGTGCAAAAATACAACTAAATCTGAGGCTATTCAACTCCGACACTGAAGGAGATGACTTCAGTGGTTTCAGTGCACAGGACGAGGAAGATAGTGACCAATGACTTTCTTGGTAGGCTACTATTTACTGCAAATGTTTTATTACAAGCCGTGTGTGGCAGCGGGGCATGGTCAAGCGCCCGTCCGGGAGAGAAAGCTGTAAGGGCGCTTACACATGCGCTAAATTATGTCTAACACCGGTGTCTAATTTCAAGTGCCCTGCTTCACGTGTCCTTCTTGGGAAAACTGTCACACGGGCACCAGTGTGACAGTTTTCAGCAGGGCACTTGACGTTCCAGGTAAGGCTTTTAATGGCCACAGCAATGTTTACAATCAATTTTATAAAGTTTCTCAATTCCTCTATGCGCCAACACTAGACTGACGTGTGTCACTCTCTCAGCTCTGTGGCTGCTGCCTTTTTATGACGCTCTCCCCATGCTTACTGAAATTAGACACCGGTGTTACACATAATTTAGCTCAGGTGTAAGCGCCTTAGCGCTTTTCTCTCCCGGACGGGCGCTTGACCACGCCCCGCTGCCACACCGTGTTTCGTTAAAGCCTATTTATTTTTGTTACAAGCCGTGTTTCGTTAAAGCCTGAGTAAAGTTCATTTGTTTCAATGTACCGGTAGGCACCTGCGGCTTATAGACAGGTGCGGCTTATTTATGTTCAAAATAATAATTTATTTAAAAATCAGTGGGTGCGGCTTTTATTCGGGTGCGCTCAATAGTCCGGAAATTACGGTATATATATGGTATATATGGGTGGTTTACAAATAACATGCACTTCTTTAACAGCTTGGTAAATGTAGTTTTCTTTCCAGAGCTGACATATTTTGAAAAAGGAATGGCATGTCAAAGTAAATGACATGTAAATTTGGTCAATTTTTAGGGGTATATTAGCAAATAGATGGCCTCAATGCTAAAAGGTATCAACTACAAGTTCAAAAAGTCCATCTAAGTTTGTGTGCTTTTAAGAATCCAGGAACCAATAGGCTGATCTGAAGAACCTATAATACAACATTAAGAACTTTTTTAGTCTCCAAAGAACCATATTTCTATCGGGAAGACACGCAGGCTTGAGTGAGGTTTAAGATGCCATTTATTTGATAAATGTAAAACAGAAACGTAATGTCTCTCTCTTTGGCGTAGGCCCCGTCTGGCGGTCCGAGGGAGTTGTACTCGGAACCATCATATCCTGCCGGAGATAGGAGGCAGGGGCGAGAAGCCTACCCCCGTGCAGGACGGGGCTCAACTGGTGGTGGTAGGGTGGTGGAGGTTGCCAGTTAGCACACTGAAACAGCAATGTGATAGATTGTGAGCAGACTTATAAAGCAATGGAGCAGACTTATAAAGCAATGGCGTACATGCGTTTGGCTAGGAGTTACCCAGCTAATGATGTGATGATGTACAGCTGCTAGTCTTCCCGCTAGAACTACGCTGCACTTCTATAACTCAAGAACCCAATACAGATTTATTTGTATTTTTATTTATTTTTTATAAAGTTGGTGCTTTAATAAATCTAAGTAGCATCAAAAGACTATTGAAACGACTTTATTTTGAAGACTGGAGGATATATCTCCTTTATGAATGTAGTGTAGTGTCGAGGTGAGAAGTTCTATCCTCCTTTCATGTGTTGAGAGGGATTGCAGATTGAATGTTTGTTTTTGTATGGTGTTATGCATTCCTCTTAAAGGTGAAAAGCCAGTTCTCAGATACAGAGTGGCATGTGAACAGCAGGTCTCACAGTTGACTGCTCTCTACTGGGTGTGTATCTACACTAACCTCTGTACATCTCAAAGCTTTATGCACACACAGACCTTTGCTCCGGGCTGCCTACTTTCAAAAACACCTTCTGTTTCTATTCACTGCAATACAATTGTTTCATAATCCCTCCGTCGGCTGAAAACCTTAAATGTTTTTTGGCTAAAAAGGATGTGGTTATTTTGAACATGCATTTATTCGGAATTCACCATTTTGAGGATGTGGATGGTTTACAAATCTGAAAAGGCATGAAAAGACTCACAATCCAAGATCTTGCCTCCTTCCTCAGCCTTTTAAAGAGGATTAATCAGTCTGCCTCTCTCTCCTTTCTCCTCACGGCTCTCTTTTTTGCTCACATGGTTGCCATTTTATTTTATTAAGGGTCTTATGGAAAATAACAATAGGGGTCTTTAAGCATTAAGTGAAACTCATTCGCTTTCGCTGTGGTAGAGTGGGAGTTCTAATGGCATGTCATTTTGTGTAGCATAAGACTGTTCATCTGGAGGGGCAGACCTCATTTCACCCCAATGACCCCGTTCACGGCTCCTGCATCCCGGGGCCCCGACCCTTAGACACCCTTCTGCCTTAATCTTCCAGAGAGCTCCTTAAATCCAGTGTTTAGACAGCCAAATCTAAGTCTGCACAAAAGCTTCTTTGTGCAGACTTAGATGTCCATCTATCCATCTTTCAGTCGGTCCATCCATCCATCCATCTATCTATCTATCTATCTATCTATCTATCTATCTATCTATCTATCTATCTATCTATCTATCTATCTGTCTGTCTGTCCGTCCGTCCGTCCGTCCGTCTGTCTATCTATCTATCTATCTGTCCATCTTTCTATCTATCTATCTATCTATCTATCTATCTATCTATCTATCTATCTATCTATCTATCTATCTATCCATCCATCTGTCCATCCATCCATCCATCCATCCATCGTCCGTTCATTCTATTTATTGTTCTGTCTGTCTCTCTGTCTGTCAGTCTTTATATCTGTCAAATATGTTTATACAGGTGAAACTCGAAAAATTAGAATATCGTGCAAAAGTTCATTAATTTCAGTAATTCAACTTAAAAGGTGAAACTAATATATTATATAGACTCATTACAAGCAAAGTAAGATATTTCAAGCCTTTATTTGATATAATTTTGATGATTATGGCTTACAGCTTATGAAAACCCCAAATTCAGAATCTCAGAAAATTAGAATATTACATGAAATCAATAAAAAAAGGATTTTAAATACAGAAATGTCGGCCCTCTGAAAAGTATAATCATGCATATGTACTCAGTACTTGGTTTGGGCCCCTTTTGCATTAATTACTGCCTCAATGCGGCGTGGCATGGATGCTATCAGCCTGTGGCACTGCTGAGGTGTTATGGAAGACCAAGATGCTTCAATAGCGGCCTTCAGCTCTTCTGCATTGTTTGGTCTCGTGTCTCTCATCTTTCTCTTGGCAATGCCCCATAGATTCTCTATGGGGTTCAGGTCAAGCGAGTTTGCTGGCCAATCAAGCACAGTAATACCATGGTCATTGAACCAGGTTTTGGTACTTTTGGCAGTGTGGGCAGGTGCCAAGTCCTGCTGGAAAATGAAGTCAGCATCTCCATAAAGCTTGTCTGCTGAAGGAAGCATGAAGTGCTCTAAAATGTCCCGGTAGACGGCTGCGTTGACTCTGGACTTAATAAAGCACAGTGGACCAACACCAGCCGATGACATCCCCAAACTCCCCAAACCAACACAGACTGTGGAAACTTCACATTGGACTTCAAGCATCTTGGATTGTGTGCCTCTTTATTCTTCCTCCAGACTCTGGGACCTTGGTTTCCAAATGAGATGCAAAATTTGCTCTCATCAGAAAAGAGGACTTTGGACCACTGAGCAACAGACCAGTTCTTTTTTTCTTTAGCCCAGGTAAGATGTTTGACATTTGAAGCCCATGTCCAGGACCCGTCTGTGTGTGGTGGCTCTTGATGCAGTAACTCCAGCCTCAGTCCACTCCTTGTGAAGCTCCCCCACACATTTGAATCGCCTTTTCCTGACAATCCTCTCCAGGCTACGGTCATCCCTGCTGCTTGGGCACCTTTTTCTTCCACACTTTTCCCTTCCACTTAACTTTCCATTAATGTGCTTTGATACAGCACTTTGAGAACATCCAACTTCTTTTGCAACTACCTTTTGAGGCTTTCCCTCCTTGTGGAGGGTGTCAATGATGGTTTTCTGCACAACTGTCAGGTCAGCAGTCTTCCCCATGATTGTGAATTCAACTGAACCAGACTGAGAGACCATTTAAAGGCTCAGGAACCCTTTGCAGGTGTTTAGCTGATTAGAGTGTGACACTTTGAGCCTACAATACTGAACCTTTTCACAATATTCTAATTTTCTGAGATTCTGAATTTGGGGTTTTCATAAGCTGTAAGCCATAATCATCAAAATTATATCAAATAAAGGCTTGAAATATCTTACTTTGCTTGTAATGAGTCTATATAATATATTAGTTTCACCTTTTAAGTTGAATTACTGAAATTAATGAACTTTTTCACGATATTCTAATTTTTCGAGTTTCACCTGTACTTTATTTAATTTTATATTTGTTTGCTTGATGATTTGATAGTCTCACACAGGGTTTTAATCCTCTTCCTTGCTTGGCCAGAGGCTGTGAGTCTTTGTCAAAGTCAGTATGGCCTCAGGTGTGTGTGTGTGTGTGTGGGTGGTTTACGAGGACAGTTTTTAGGTTACAAGCTGGTAATAACAAGGGTATTATTCTATAAATGTCGTTTATGAGGACATTTCTAGTCTCCCATCATTTAAATCGCTGTTTTTTGAAAATTAAAAAATGCAGAACGTTTTTGTTGAGGGTTAGGTTTAGGGTTAGGGGATATAATCTTTAGTTTGTGCAGTATAAAAAGCATTAAGTCTATGGAGAGTCCTCATAAAGATAGCTGAACCAACTTGTGAGTGTGTGTGTGGGTGTACTGACCTTCAAAGCCTGGCACATTTAAATATTTCTGTATCCTTTCAAATATCAAAGAGAGAAAATCCTGCATACTGAGCTGCTCTGTTAATTAGAAACTTAATTTAAAGCTAACATAACATTACGAAATAAATTGCTTGCTCAATGCAAGATTAAAAAGACCAGAAAATACAACTTTAACTAGACATGTACTGTAGCTGCTTCAATTAAATTAAATTATAATTATTTTTATAAAAAATGTATTATAGACACATTTACAACATCTAAAGGGATAAAATAACATTGCCAGCATATGTAGCTGTTTCAATAAATACATGCATCTGTGTATTTATTTGTTGGTTTTCATTACTGCTGGTTATTTACTAAATGTCTCAAGTAGAAACAAAGAAACTGATGATAAGCAGGTTGCTTATATACTGGATATATACTGGAAACATATTTAGTTATTTTATTCACACATCAGAACAGCTCCTGCAAGTCGCCCATCCGCGTTCCATGTACAGACAAACATCTTGACATGCCCCAGTCTCCAAAACAAACAACATGCACCCCCGAATAAATCAACAAAGTGACAGCGCTGGAAGATCAGATACCGATAGAAGAGTCAAAACAAATAAATAAATCCGGCACCAATATGACTTGCTACTCGCGGTGGAGCATCTCAGGGGTCCACAGCAGAAAGAATAAAGGCCTGCAATCAAATCATATCGCTTTTGCATCTGTGCTTTCATCACCTCCGCTTCATACAGAATAGAAGCATTTACACACAGCGCAGTTAATGAAGCAGAAGAAAGAGCTTATTTAGTTAGACCAGAGTAGAGATCGCGTTCATGTTCATGTCTATGTTCAGACTCGCACCTCTGTGTCTGTGACAGCTCGAACACGCACACAGACACACACACAAGATGTCTGCGTTAGCCAAAGTGTGAAGGGCTGTCACTGCTGATATTTAGCAAGGAAAGGAAATCTTTTAGATCTGCCTCACCATGTCTCTTTAAATCACATACCAGCTCTAATTCCACCTTTGGAGCAATGTTCCTGAATTAGTTTGTAATTGAGGGTGAGGTAGTTTTTCATCCTTCCTTTGAAACACACGAACACACACACACACAATGTTTGCTTTGTTTATTTTAGTGCTCACACTGCAAAAATCACTCAGCAGTGAAGATAGTCTATTACAGTGATTTATTTATTTATTTATATATTTTTTACACAGCCTTTTTTGTATTCAGAGGCACACTCATACTCATACTATCTAGCCAAAGTGCATCCATCACATTGTCCCTGTACTATAATGGCCGCTGGTGTTGGTAAAAGGGTCACAGGTGTTTATTCTTTATCTGTCAGGTACATACTGTGTCTGAGAGATGCTTCAGTAGCTTGCAGCCTATCTACTCTGAGGCTGAATCCCAATTTGCATACTTCTACTACACTCCTAATAGTAGGGGAGACCGGGGCTAGTTGTTACAGAGGGAAATTGTCACAAGTGCTATATCTCAGTAACGATAAGATTATTAGTCAAAAGTCTAATTATGCAAATGTATGTTTTTTCTCTCAATTTATTTACATTTATTTATTGATTATTTTTATGTTATTTTTTTTTTGTGTGACTTCTACACTGAATAAACTTTTTCTTAGAATCAAAGTAAAAAATTGAATCAACATGTTACAACTAACTACTTTACTTTTAGCAACTTAAAAAGTTTATATTGGACAAAATGTATAATCCATTGGTCATCCAAAGCAAAAAGTGTCTGTGAACTTTTATAAAATTTCTAATTCTACTAGTCTTAAAGTATTCTCTTTGTATTAACTCATTTTTTGTACTTCTTTTCAAACCAAATATCCAATAAATACAAATTAAAATCCCATTTAATATTAAGACAATTCTTCATTTTTAGAATGGGTGATTTTATCAACTGAGTGACATTTAAATAACTTTTTTCTTGTCTTCAGACAAATATTTGTTGACATTTATTATGTCAGAATAATTAATTTTGTTTTACAATGTGTAAAACATCAGACAAATCATCCTTAACACATACATATTGTATAACAATTTATACAAATGAAAATGGCTTGCTTTTACAATTTTTACATATGAATTAAGACAACTAAGAATGTAACACACACACATTGTAGAACAATGGCTTTCCACCTTGGTATACCTCAGATTAAACACAATTGAGGTTCAGTTAACAGGAGACTTAATTTCAATTGAAAAATTCACAATATTCAGTGAACAATCAATTTGAAATGACTTTACACAACCAAGCATTTAAAAAAATAAAACATCCATACCATACGCCAAAACAATTTCTGCTGCTACTGTAATAATAAGTTTTGGTCAAAAACTGCTTTTAAAGTGGCATTATACAATCAAATACAGTGAAAATAAAACATCTGACAAATTGGTGACTGGAAAAATAAAACAATGAGAATAGATTTCCACCTTAAAGGAATAGTTCACCCAAAAATATAAATCATCTCATCATTTACTCACAAAATATTAAGTCCTTCTGGATATTTTAAGTTTAGTGCATGAATTAGTACAGACATCATACATCACCTGAGTATGCCCAGAGTTGCCATGGTCCCTCAAGGGCTACACAAGTTAAGGCAAATCTGTGTTTGTTTGTACTTGATTTGCACTGGTTTCTGCCACTATAACAAACACTGTAACTCTGTAAATTCTCCTTTTTAGATATAAAATCTAAATTACTTTAAATCAGTGTTTTTAAATCTAGCACAAACGAACTACAGTGGTTTGGAGCGATTTGGACGACACGTGACATCAAGAGTGACCTCAAACATCCTCAAAAAATAGTGTAATATCTCAGAGACCCAACCGGCACAAATGTTTGATTTTGTGGCACAAATCGGCAAAACCGAATTGTATACGTGTGTTGATAATTCAGTTATTTGTGTTACCAATGTCACAGAGGTTGTGTGAAAATTAATTTCACAATTTCGACATTAAAAAAAAATATCCAGAAACACCATTCACAAGATTAGGGCAAACATTTGTTTGGAAACATTTTAGTGGTTTGTCAAGAATTCTAACCTTACCTGGTATTCTTTGATCAGGCACCTCGCATCTTCACCCAGGTACATGATCAGGCACTTCAGCAGGCACTCTCTTCTGATGTCTATGTTCGGACTCTACAAAATGTGTCAAGATGTGTTTCAGTGTACCAAAACACTACTGAATTGATTAGAACAAACAATTAAATTCACATGCATCTAATACCAGATCCATAAATGTAATAGTGTTCTTAGTTTTTTTTTTCACGGACTGCTCCAACTTTGCTACTAATAACCTGGAGAAGCTGAGAGCTCTGTCTTTCCAAAGAGGCAAAAAAATTATTGCTTTTAAAGGTAAAGTCATGATGTGCAAAAATAATTAATTTATCTGTGTAAGAAAGATAAACAAACAATATACTATGGAAAGAAGCAGACATTACTTTGAGAAAAATTGTTTTTAAAAATACACAGCATTAACCTACATAAAGTATAATTAAGGCTTGTGAAAATATATTTTAATCCATAATTTAAATTATGATAACTTCAAATTTCAAATTTTACAATTATTGGTACCAGCCAGTTACAAAATTATTCTGCTTTTACCTCTTCTTCTAGAAACAGTAAATGGTCTGCCCTTATATAGCGCTTTTTTATTAACCTTAGAGGTTACCAAAGCGCTTTACACTGTGTCCCAATCACCCATCCACACTCACATTCACACACCAATGGCGGCAGAGCTGCCATGCAAGGCGCTAGCCTGCCATTGGGAGCAACTTGGGGTTCAGTGTCTTGCCCAAGGACACTTCGGCTTGTGGAGCCGTGTGGGCCGGGATTCGAACCACCAACCCTGCGATTGGTAGCCGACCCGCTCTACCATCTTTTTCCACAACTTTTCAATGCAAGGCAAACGTATTTGCCATTTTTTCTGTGATAGTCCCTGCATTGTTTCTTTTCTTCACCTCCTTTAAAAGTGCCAAGCACTCAGTTTAAAGGTTCTCTTATGTCTCTCCAACTGGAAGGAACTGCATGTGGTTGGCCTCGCCACGTTTAGGTCATTTCACATTTTTTGCTGGAAAAGTATCATCTGAAGCTTTGGTTTTCATAGAATTGACTGCATACTCAGGGCATTCAAGGATTTTCAACTATGTGCAGAGGTTTCCCATCTTGATTTTACGTCTCTGCATCCACCCGAAGCAACCATTGAAAATCCTTTTTCTGCAAAGCAAGGATTTTTTTTTTATCAGTGTCTCTGAAACTTCACAAAAGTATGTACTGTTGGGGTAAGCATTATACTTGTATATCTCATCACATATCTTCTCCACAATGTCAGATTTCATCTTTGGAGTGACAGTCAGCCTTGTGACATTAGCCTTAAAAGTGAATTTCCTATCTCTAATTGGAGTTCAGTGTCAAGTAAAAAGCATGGAATATTAAATTCCTTTGGCCACTGTTCAGTTCTTGAGAAAACTGATTTTGAGGAAGGGGATGAGCAGAGGATTGTATCATCTTTTTTCACCAGAGCCAATGGACAGAGTATCATCATTAGACCGGGTCCCTTCACTTGTTTGAACCGTGGATGGGTCTTCGTCTGGCAAAGGCATTACCTTTAGAGTGCCAAGACACTGAAGTTCTCCAGTGTTTGTCAAATTTATAAATACATCACCAATGTTTTTTTCCTGATACTGTAGTCTGAATTTCCCCTTTAATCTACAAGCTTCCCTCACATTTTCAATGAGCTCATCCACTGATTCTGGAATCCCATCTGGCAGCAGTGACTTTCTTGAATCATCTTGACTCAAAATCACCAAAAGTTTAGCCGATCTTTTTCCTGCCATGCACAACAGATTCTGAAAAAAGAACCAAGATTAGATATAGTATAACAAGTAATATATACATGTTAGACATCAATGTATTTAGCTTTTTTTTCACTACATTATCATATGCACTTTTTTAGAATATGTAAGCAAATCTAAACTTACATGTGTATATATCTTTTTAGAACTACCATGCGTCTCCCCCAAATTGTGTACTGAACCAGCTGATATGGGTTTGTAATATTTTGGTGCTCAAAAAGTTAGATGACTGGACCAAGACAAAGGATCTATAATGTTCAGTATACCATGCGTCGAGTCTTCTGACGATAGACAGTGGTTTGCCTTGAAGCACAATCATTTTTACAATTTCGTCAAACTCTGGAAGTCCTGAAAGCTCACCATGTGTAATGGCCGTGTTTTCTCTGTTGGTGAATCCTGTAAATGTTACTTCCTTGGCCAGGCACAAATATCCAGGTTTGGCTGTTTCTGCCATGCTGTCTGTGATTTATCTTCATTCAGAACATCAATGGGAAGATTAGAAACGTGCACTGCTTCCAATCTTGGTGTAAGTGAGCTGCACTGATACAGATAATACGCCATATGAAACTGATGCCTTTGTGACAATGATAGGAGCACATTTTTGAACCAATTTGTATGATGCACAACTCTTTTAAAGAAGCTATGCTTAGCCTCGAACCGCATTGTCCACAGAACGACCAGAGGTTCAAACTGTTCAATTAGCTGGGGATAATGCTCCAAGTAATGGTGTTTGGTCTTAGGGAAACCTCTTGGAATCTATATTTTGAAGGCCAGACACGCTATAGATTCTTTGGTGTGTGAAGGATCAACAACAAGGTCTACACTATCTTTCAAGTCATTTAGAAGTTGCCAGGCAGGTTAATTGGCAGGCGCTCTGTCTCCAATCAAAAAAGGAAAAAAAAAAAAAACAACAACAGGCTCCAATTTTCATGGGCATTACCCCCCAATTGTTCTTCTTGCAGAAAATGTGAGAGGAACATTATGGGGACACTTTGTTTTGTCATTCCATTTGAATGGAAAGTTCTGAATTACTTCATTAAGGCATACCAAGGTGAATTATTTTTTAGATATAAAGACAGTCAAAGACAAAGCCATCTCAAAAAGGACAATTCCCTCAAAGAGATCATGTACAATATCAGGCAGGAAACCGGTGGAAACATTGAAGTGTGATAGCTTCTCTGAAAGTATACAAACCCCTTTCACACCAAAATTATGAGGCAAGTCATTGTCTTTGATAACCTGAAGAAGAGCAGAATGATGTCAAGGTCATTAATTGATGACAAGGTCATCAATAAATGGTTCCAGCACTCTGTCAAATCCAAAATGCTTAACATCACTGCTATTAATCAAAGCAGCAAAATGTATGGCTTACAGGAATGACTGACATCCTGCATGTAACTGACATAATATCCAATAAATAAAAATAAAATAATAATAATAATTTTCTTCGACGTGCCAAGGGTGTTATATATCTCAAATTCATCAATATACAATATTAAAGAGATAGCAGGTTCGGAAAGCAGTGCATTCTGTTGGAAACGCATGTATATTTACATTAATCACCTCTATACATTGATTTTAAATTAATTGTATTATCAAGTATTGCTGACAACTTAGAGTTTGCTGCAGGGACTTTAGAATCGGAACATATTGAAATGTCCTTACATCTTTTCGGTCAAGACAATACTCATGGGCTTTACTACTGATACATGTGCTTTGTAGTATGCCTTCAGTTTCCATGTTGTAGAAATAGGTCCTTGCCTTCCGATTGCTGTTTGAAGTGGATGTGACTGGCATATAATGGAGGCCAACTCCTGTACAACAATTTCATCAACCTGCAAATTATGTTCCTGCAGTAGCTGGATTTATGGTTTGAATGACAACTGGAACTGTACTAATCAAATACTGCAACTCCTGTAAAAGGTCATCAATGGTCACAACAGGTACAAGGAAAACATGCCCTAACTTTAATAGGATTGTAGCTATTTTACCCTCTATAGCTTTGTTCAAGACTTCTGTATTTTCTGTGATTGGGACAGAAGCAGTAGATTCATCAACTAAGACATCATCACCTGATTCAATACCATCTTCAGCAGAATGAATAGGGTCTGGCCTTTCACTGACAACAATACCAGGCTTTAAGTCCTCTACAGAGAATGACTTGTGTTTTCTTGACTTGTGTGTCCTGAATGTCCCATAAATATTGGTTTTGTATGCGCACTCACTAAAAATACATCAATCTTACATCAATATTTTTCAGGTGCTGCCCATCTTTGAACGATGACATGTGTTTGGATTCACAAAGTATGCATTTATAAGATGTCACTGCATCTTTTTGAAGGGAAGGTTGGGGATGGCTCCTTGACAAATGGCCCTTAAGAGAACTCCATGTTTTAAATGAACAAGGACAATCTGAATAAGTACAAGGGTAAGCATGACAATGTTCAAAATTCCTGTGATTGAGCTTAAAATGCTTGAGAAGTTCAGATTGCTTGGCTTTAGTGACACCACAATCTTTGCGTTTCCACATCGAGTTACTTGCCTGAAAGGAGGGGGAAGTGGGGCATGGGAGGAAAAAAAAAGTTGGTACATTACAGAATAGACCCAACCCAGCAATCATCAAAATACGTAATTCATTTATGTTTATCTTATGACTGTATTATTCCCAAACTGTCGTGAAAAGTCGTTCAGATGTATTCATATCTTACGAAAAGACAAAGAGAATTATAACCAACTGGCTTATATAGAAATTTTAACATTAATGAAAACAATGAAAAATTTAAAAGCATTAATTGGCAGATTTGGAAATATTTAAATTAGTTTGATATATGAGTGTAGCAGGGCGGAGCGTGGGGCCGGGTGTGCGGAATCACACACACGAGTTCCGCACACTCGGCCCCTAATCAGGCTAGTTAGTCCTTGAGAGGGATAAAGGCCGACCGGAGACTGCAGTGCGGGAGAGAGATTTACGGACAGCTCTCCGACACCTTTGTGTGTTTGTCTTCTTGTTTAAATCAATATATTATTTATATTTATTATTTATTATATACCTGCTGTAAATGTTGCATAATATAGATATTTTAAGTGCCGGGTCTTAATTTGTAGCCACACCATAACTGGACAGCAGTGATCCAGTGCAAATGTGTGCTGAGAGGCGATCATGCAAACAGCTTTTTCTAATGATGCAAATGTCTAACGACCTGCTTATTTACACACATATATATATATATATGTATATATATACAGTATATACTGTGTCTCAATATCACTTCATTCGACTAACATTAAGCAGTTCATTTGTATTCTTTTTTTATTTCCACTTGGTTTGACTTTATGAGCGAAACTTGTGAACTTGTTGGCCGAGTTATTAGTCACGTGGCTTAAAGGGGAACACAATATTTGTATTGAAGAAATGTCTTTACATTACACTGACTAGACTCACTTTTAATTCCAATCAACCAAACATTCTACATAACACAAATAGCTAGACAGAAATTTTATTTATGGGGTCAGATCAAGTATATACAGCACTTTAGAGTAACGACAAGCCCTGTGCACTTTTTTCAGCGTACCCAGCAAAGTTAATTTTCACTGTCATTACAATTTTTATATCTAGCTCTTGGGTAAACAAGCGAACATCAAACTGCACATTTTTTTTGCTTCATGAATCATGAACCGCTTTTGGGTATATTGTCACAAAAAATTATAATGTGTGTTTTGCACACAATGAAAAACAAGCAGAAAAACTGTATTTTGTAAATCCTATGTATCTGTACTCTATGTAAATAGTTGCATTTAATTGAACTTTGAAATCATTTATGAACGATTTAGATTGATATTTGTTGTGTTTGTGACTAATAAATAAGCCCCAATAATTTGGGTTGCACTAATAATTCTAAACTCCCATACTAATTTTTGTAAAAAAGGAGATTATGCCTGAGAGTATGTGATGCAACAAAACTTGAACACTCTTGTTATAATCAAGCTTACATTGCAAGCAGGTGAATTTGCTCACTTTCAGTTTAGAAGTAGTATTGTAGAGCTCTTATATGCGTATTTGTTTTAGAGAGAGATGACACAAATTTTAAGTGTTAGAGACACAGACATTATAGAAAATGGAAGGAAAGCCTATGGATGAACATCTTTCGTTAACTGTTATGGATTAATCGACCCTCCAGTGCAGTTAATGAGCTGCGCCGCTTAAAAGAGAGGCCAGCGCTTGGAAAGACAAAGCTAATTTTATCTTATCTTATCTTATAATAGCCAAGGCAAGTTTCATTACCGTGAGAGCGATTTTACTACCTCAGACATCAAAATGCATCCTTTAAAATGCACAATACTGCTCTAAGTAACCTATAATTACTAGAGCTCATTTTGGTCACATGGGTTGTCATTGTCGAGACTGGAGAAATGGGAGAGATCGATTGTATCTGTGTGCTGAGTCTCACAAGGAAAGTGGTGCTTCTTCTCAAAAACCATTCACAGTTAATTGCATTTACATGATATTTGAAATCATCATGTATTTTCTGCTTTTAACATCAACACGTAAAGAGGCACAATAGGATAAGTTGGTAAGAACACCATTTAAAGTATTACATGCAATATGAAATCGGGGATAATGGGCAAAAAACTACATGTGCCGATCACTTTTTGCTTACAACGTTTACCATACCCCAATAAAAAAAACAAAACATTTTAACCATTACATGACCTTACACATGATCGTTTTTAAAGCTTACTCGTTTAAGGTCTTGCAAGTAAATGCACACAATGAAAAACAAGCAGAAAAACTTTATGTTGTAAATCACATGTATCTGTATATAAATAATTGCATTCAATTGAGCTTTGAATAATTTGAAATGATTAGATCATAAGGATCTCACAAGGAAAGTGGTGCTTCTTCTCAATAACGATTCACAGTTAATTGCCACATCTTCTCATTTTGTTTCTTTTTGACACTTTGCTGAAAGGGATAAAGAATGATGAGGGGAAGAGGGGGAACAGGATCAGGATACAACACGAGATAGACTCAAATTCATATGGCTGGGTGATTCATATTGGGAAGATTCTCTGAAACTAGTATTACAAGTTACAAACTATCAGTAATTTTAGGTAAACTACTGTCAAGCTAACTATGTAAAAAAAAAAAGAAGCATGGGCTGTGCTAGGGCTCGGCTACCCGAATGTTTTATGTAAAGCCCTGAATGTTTTTATCACCATGTAGTGATGTCAAAAGGATCAAGATATTAAATATAAATATCCATCCATCCATCCATCCATCCATCCATCATCAACCGCTGATCCTGTGTACAGGGTCACGGGAGCCTATCCCAGCTAACACTGGGCGAAAGGCGGGGGACACCCTGGACAGGTCGCCAGTCCATCGCAGGGCCACACATAGACAGACATACACTCACACTCACCTCCACATCCACATCCACATCCACATCCACACCTAGAGCAATTTTTTTGGAGACACCAATTAACCTAGCCTGCATGTCTTTTGGATGGTGGGAGGAAGCCGGAGTACCCGGAGAGAACCCACGCAGACACGGGGAGAACATGCAAACTCCACACAGAAAGGCCGGGGCAACCAGGGTTTGAACCCACGACCTTCTTGCTGTGAGGCGACAGTGCTAACGCTGCACCACCGTACCGTACCGTTATCAATACAGTATTGATAATACCAAATCTTGGTAAACACATAAACAATTATACAAAAAGTTTGCTGTCCTTTTTGGGGCTACTTTCCAGAACTCATGTGTATGTGCACAAATGCAAGAACACTCGTGTCTCACAATTGTGGCTATGTTTGAACAGTCAAAATGCCTGTTTTGTTTAGCTACTGGAAACTGTGAGTTGCTTCATCCATTAACTTTAAGTCATTAGCCAGGACATTCGTATTTTTAGCAAACTAATTTAATAAGATCTGTAATTCCATGAACCTCACGAACTTTGGCAAATCTTGCATTTTTTTGTTGTTGTTGTTGTTTTTTCTCATAAGCACATATTTTTGCCTATTTACAGTCTGCTAACTTCTAAAATAACTTTAAACGCCCAACAAACTATGGAAAGTCCATTTAGATAAAATATTTTTTTCTGATCTTTGAGCATATTTGAGGCTGAAACAACTGTTTCCTTGTAGTTTTAGTTTCAGTAATATTTAAAGATTTACTATATAAATAACAACTCATAAATGTAACTTTTGAAGTTTGATGTCATCCAATGATCACAGCGGTCTGGGCTAAACCCCAAATATCCACTGATTCTAGAATCGCCTATGTAAAAAAACTAATTAGCTATTTACATTTACATTTATTCATTTGGCAGACGCTTTTATCCAAAGCAACTTACAAAAGAGGAAAACATAAGCGAATCATCTTAAGGAGACAGTGGTATGAAAAGTGCCATATTACAAAGATTCACTAGCATCAGAAGAGTATTCAAAACAGATTAAAGTGCAACAAGATTTTTTTTTTTTTTTTGTGACTGGTTAAGAGCGCATGGAAAATGGTCGTTTTTTTGAAGACAGAGTGAGTCAGCTTCACGGATGGAGCTCTACTACAAGCTGCTAACAGAAAGTAGCTAAGTACATTGAAAATACTGCAGGGACAATTTTTTTTTTAATTTATTTATCTTTTTAAATTATGTTATTTGATCACAGCCATAGTTTTCTGGTAGAAAAACAATGCAGGATTTTGAACAAATTAACAATCTTAAATAGGGTGACAGCATTAAACTTGAACAGATGCATTTACTTTAAAAAATACTAGCATACACCCTAATTCATATAACAAAGTTCAAAACATAGTAATGAACTGCAGCATTTGACTAAATATTTCGCAATAAGTGAGAAAAGGAACTTTTGCGCATGGCTTGAATCTGAGAATTGTGTTGAGAATTCAGATTGATCAGACTGTGAATTCGGTAACTGTAGGTCGAAGGTTCTGCTGCTGAAATCGGTCAAATTCAAAACACAGCTCCCCCAGTGGCCAGAGCTGGAAGTATTGTTGAACGTATTTTTAGTTATAAATTATTTATTGCAATTAACAGAAAGGTATATTGTATTTACTCTACTCCCTAACCCAAACCACAACCCTAAACCTTAGTGTCAGTGAAGTAAAAAAAATAATTTTAGAGCAAATATTTTATAAACCACACATTGTATATATGAACGCAATTACTTCTGGTTCCCACAAGACCAGAACCCATTTCTCGGAAGTTGCCTGTGTCTGTATTGATGAAAAAATGTGTGATGGGGGATGGCACTTCTTAGAAATTTGGCAGAATTGGGTTCTGTTAATGCTATGATCTTTCGGAAGCAACATGGCAATTTCGGTGTGATCATGTTGACTGCTAATAGAAAGTAGTTAGCTACATTGAAGATACTATGGGGAAAATATTTTTTTACAAAACATTTAAGTGTCACATGATTAAATGTATAATTTAACCATAGATGCAGTTTTATGGTAAAAAAAAAAAACATATATATATTTTTTTTATTTTATTGAATGAAAGAACAATTTCAGTTAGGAAGACAATATTGAATGTGAACAGATAAATGTACTATAAACACACACACACACTAGCTTACACCCTAATCTATATAACAGAATCAAAAACAATGAACTCCAGCACTTAACTAAATATTTAGCTATACATAAAGAAGATGGAGAACTGGAATCTGATATTTTCTTTTTTAAATAAGCATATTTACATATCTTGTTTTTCTCTGATTTATGTGTACCTTTTCTGTTGTTTGTAGTTTAGCCTTCATTTAAAAGCATTTACAAGCAAGAAGTTTTTTTGTTAAGCAGCATGATTCTCTATCCAGTCTATTAGCTGCGCAGTGGTCTTAAAAGCCCAAGTCAAGTCAAGTAATTTTTATTTGTATAGCACCTTTCACAACACATATCCTTTCAAGAAAACCATGCATTAACAGAAAAAGAATCTGTAATATCTATAAAATCTTAGAGTCATCATTGTGTAGTTTGATAAAATACGATTGTGAATTGTGTTTAAAAAAAAATAAGTAATTAAAAAATTATTAAATATAGAAACCCAGTGAGCAAGCCGAAGGCAACTGTGGCAAGGAACACAAAACTCCTTAAGATGTTTGTTAATGGAGAAAAATAACCTTGGGAGAAACCAGGCTCACTGTGGGGCATTTCCCCTCTGGCTAACATCATGAATATAATACCAATATAACTTAATTATGTATAGTGCAAGTCATGGTTTAAAATTATTAAACTAAGTAAGTGTTTAAACAAAGATTTGTATGAACTGTAAGATTAATGACTAATGTCTTTGAAGTTCATCCTGAAATAACTGCAGAAGTTCATATAGATGCATTGTCCATTGTTAGCTGGCTGATAAAGGGTTTTGTTGGCAATTAATAGATAGTCTATGTATTCCATTATAAGAGTGTAGTATATCATTAGACTGATGTGATGCAGGCAGAGATCAGTGAGGTGCATCGCAGTTCAACCTGCCGGTCATTTCGGTGAAGTCTATCCGAAGTCAAAGGCATATGATATATCCCATGTCTTGAGGTTGGAGTTGGCATCAGTTCATAATAGACTGAAGTGATGTTTGGCTGGCACCGGCTGCATTTAGTCATCATCACTCAGAGACACTTAGCAGTGGAGTTCAACACAAAGCAGAAAGGGAGCTGGAACCAGCCGGTTCTGGTGACCTCAGGATATGAGTCCTGATTTTGAGACATGGATGAAAATAGAATAATATTAGAATATATGCCATTCAATTTATTGCAGCGTTATAGATCATCATACAATTTTCTGGTTTCTGGTTCCGCCAGACCTAACTAAAGCAGCTTAATTGTGAGTTGAAGGATAAATTAGGTTTATGCCTGGCTAAAAAGATGAGTCTTTAGTCTAGAATTAAACTGAGTGAGTGTGTCAGCATCTCTAACAGTGATAGGGAGACTATTCCATAGTTTAGGAGACAAACATGAAAAGGATCTACCTCAATTTGTGGATTTTTATATTTTAGGAACTATTAACAGGCCAGACTTTTGTGATCATAATGAACGTGATGGAGTATAGCATGGTAGAAGGTCACTTAAGTTCTGTGGAGCTAGACCATTCAAAGCTTTGTATGTAGTTAACATAATTTAAAAATTAATATGCAATTTAATGGGTAGCCAATTGTATTGTTGTTACAACAATACAATTGGGCTAATATGATCATATTTCTTGGCTCTAGTCAGCATTCTGGCTGCTGCATTTTGAACCAATTAAAGTATATTTATTGATCTTGCTGAACATCCTCCCAGTAATGCATTACAATAATCTAGTCTTGAGGTCATGAACACAATAATTTTTTCGGCATCATCAACAGAGAGGTTTTTGGTCCAATAATTAGTACCTCTGTTTTGTCAGAATTAAGTAGAAGGGAATTTCTGGCCAGTTAGGAATCCACGCTATAACAGTGGAAATGTATTCCACATTTCCTGATAATATCTCCTAGGGGAAGCATATACAAGGAGAAAAGCAGGGGTCCTAAAACTGATCCCTGTGGCACTCCATACTTAACTTTTGTTTGGTTTGGCAATGCCTCATTGACATATACAATGTGGTAGCGGTCTGCTAAATAGGACCTAAACCATGCTAATGCAAGTCCACAATTGCCAACACAATTCTCTAGCCTATTCAAGAGAATGTTGTGATCTATCATGTCGAAGGCAGCACTAATATCTAAAAGCACTTGAACTGTAATGCAGCCACAAAGAGGTGATATGATTAGGTAATTTGTAACACTGATAAGTGCAGCCTCTGTACTGTAATTGGATGTAAATCTTGATTTAAATTGTTCATATATATACTATTTCTCTGTAGAAAAGAACATAGTTGGGAGGACATTACCTTTTCTAGTATTTTCAACATAAATTGTAGAATTGAAATCGGTCTGTAATTAGCCAGTTCCCCAGGATCAAGTTGTGGCTTCTTAACAAGCGGTTTGATAACTGCCATTTTAAAGTTCTTGGGATATGTCCTAAGGATAGCGAGGAGATACTAATATTAAGACAATGTTCTTTGATTACAGGGAATACCTCTTTTATGAGCTTAGTTGGTATAGGTTCTAACATGCATGTTGTGGCTCTTGATGTTTCGATAAGTTTTGTTAGCTCTTCTTGACATATGACAACGAAGGATTGAAGTTGCACGTGAGGAAAATTATGAAACACTGTTTTCTGAAGTACTGTGACAGATGATTGCATAGTTCCAATTGTATTCCTTCCCAATAGGAAGAGAGAGTCTTAAAGCATGTTCAGAGATTTACTGAATAACATTTGTTTTGCAGTTACATGGAGATTATTAAGCTGTTAGATAGATAGATAAATAGACAGACAGACAGACAGACAGTTACTGTAGATAGCATCTGATTCATATTGTCTAAGAGATAAAGAGTGAGAGAATGAGAGATTTGAAGGGAAAGAGCTCATGTCAGAGCATTCTATGAGCCGATATGCTGCCGGGCATTCTGTCGCACACTGCCAACTCTCAACTGTGCCAATAGATACATTCAGAATACTAATATGTGCTCGCTCTCTCTCTCTCTCTCTCTCTCTCTCTCTCTCTCTCTCTCTCTCTCTGTCTATCTCTTTGTTTCCATACTAAACTAAAAAAGGAATGGACTATACAGGATAGGGTCTTTTTTCCTGCCTATGTCAAATGATTCTAACAGCAAGAATTTAAGGTGTGAAGCTGTTAATGGTTCATGTTGGTTAGGAGATGCTGCTTCAGGCCAGTGAGATGCAGGTTGTAGTGTTGTCGTGGCAACAGCCTGCTGAGTGCCGTCGGGTTCTCCATCAGGTCCTGATTGTCCTGCAAGTCACAGCACATGTATACATCCAAACACGCATGCATATGGTGACATATACACCCTGATTCACAAATGTCAACTTCATACTTCACTATTATTCATTGTGGCAGGGTGGAGTCCGGATATTATTATCAAATTATTATTAAATAATAATGATTTTTAAAACAGCTAATGGTAGTTTGAATTGCTATATTTGTTTAAGCCAATATTTTGCAAAACAAATACCACAGTTTTATAGAACCACCTATGATTTTACCTGTAGATCATTCATGACAACTCATGGAAAGATCTAGCATATTAATGTGGGTATGACATATTGGTAGGATATTGGTCTTGGTGGACTAGATCTGCTGCACAGCAGCTGCAGCACACTACAGTGAAACCAGCTTACTTGCAAACTGAGAAAATATAAATATTAGGCAAAGATAGAGTACACAAGTTGATTGGCTACCCGTTTAGACATCAAAGGACATATCAACTTAAACCATGTGAGCAGATTGAGATTGGCTTGACATATCACATGTGAGTGAGCTAATTGGCTAACAGATAACAAGTTCAAAGAATCTATCAGCTTGCACCATTTAGAGTTTCATGCCTGAACTTAGTCATTTTAGTACGTTCAGGCATGACAAGCCTTTTAAGTAATTTAAGTGAGTTCAGTCATGACAACTCTCTGTAAGATGTAGCATGTTAATGTGGGTATGACATATTAATATAATATTTGTCTTGATGGACTAGATCTGCCATGCTGCTGCTGCTGCTGCAGTGCAAGTATGGAAACTTCTACTTCTAGAACATACACAGACAAACTGAGTTAAGAATGTTGCTGCAAATTAGAAAAACACAAGACATCCTGCTGCACAATTAGACATTAATACAATCCCACAACAAAGCATGGAAGAGCCACAAACGCATAAGACAGACCATGATGTTTTATTTTACTTTTTAAATAAGGAATCCTTGGCTACCCAATTAATTATACTATTTGTTAAATAGTGAACAAATCAACTTTCAACTTTCTTGATTTATATACCATTAATAGCATAGTTCACCCAATAATAATAATAATTATAATTATAATTTACTACTCTTCATGTTGTTCCAAACCCATATGACTTTCTTTGTTCTACACAAAAGGCAATATGACGGCATCAGTCACCATTCCTTTTCACTATATGGAGAAAAAAAAGATCACACACACACACACACACAAAATAAAAAATAAAATAGCTTACACCAAATATATATAAGAGAATGGAAAACAATGAACTCCGCCATTTAACTAAATATTTATAGATAAAAAAGGACACAGATAACTTGAATCTGAGAATTTTTTTAATCCGTTTATTTACAAATATTATGTAAATAAGATATATTTAGATATCTTTATCTCTGATTTCTGTGTATCCCTTTTTGTTGTTTGTATTTTAGCCTTCATTTGAAAAGCAGTAAGGAAGCCAGACAATGTTTTATTATGTTTATTTATTTTTTTAAAGCAGCATGAATCTCTATCCAGTCTATTAGCTGCACTATGGTCTTAAAAGCCCAGCAGGGAGAGAGAGTATTGCAGCATGTTCTGGGCTTTACTGAATAACATTTATTTTTTTAGTGAAGTACAGAGAAAAACACTTTTATTATGAACATTAGAAAGTGTAGTAATTAGATGGTAAAGGCAAATATCTAAAAGGCAGAGCTTTTAGTGAGAAAACAGACCCTGAACAAGTGAACTCTGAACCAGTAGACCTTGAATTTTCCATTCAAATACTTATTTGAATACTTACTCTTTCAGTTGCATGGAGATAATTGAGATGATAATTGAGATGATAGATAGATAGATAGATAGATAGATAGATAGATAGATAGATAGATAGATAGATAGATAGATAGATAGATAGATAGATAGATAGATAGATAGATAGATAGATAGATAGATAGCATTTGACTCAGATTGGCTAAGAGACAAAGAGTGATAGAATGAGAAATTTGATGGGAAAGAGCTCATGTCAGAGCGTTCTCTGAGCCAATATGTTGCCGGGCACTCTGTCGCAAACTGCCAACTCTCAACTGTGCCAATAGATACATTCAGAATACTAATATGTGCTCTCTCTCTCTCTCTCTCTCTCTCTCTCTCTCTCTCTCTCTCTCTCTCTGTTTCCATTCTAAACGAAAAAAGGAACGGACTTTACAGGATATGGTCTTTTTTCCTGCCTATGTCCAAGGATTCAAACAGCAAGAATGTTAAGGTGTGAAGCTGTTAATGGTTCATGTTGGTTAGGAGATGCTGCTTCAGGCCAGTGAGCTAAACAATTAGAAATAAATTAAATCCCCATGTAGCAGATCTAGACCTGTGGTGCTGGGGTGGAGGAGAGTTTCAGAGAGAACTGTTGCAGCTCATTACAGTGAAACCGCCTTACTTGCAAACTGAGCAAATGTAAATTTTAGGCATAGAGAGAGTGCACAAGTTGATTGGCTTCCCATTTAGACATCAAAGGACATATCAACTTACATCATGTGAGCAGATTGGCTTGACATATCACATGTGAGTGAGCTAATTGGCTAACAGATAACAAGTTCAAAGAATCTATCAGCTTGCACCATTTAGAGTTTCATGCCTGAACTTAGTCATTTAAGTACATTCAGGCATGACAAGCCTTTTAAATAATTTAAGTGAGTTCAGTCATGACAACTCTTAGTAAGATTTAGTATGTTAATGTGGGTATGACATATTAATAAAATATTTGTCTTGACGGACTAGATCTGCCATGCTGCTGCTGCTGCTGCAGTGCAAGTATAGAGACTTGTTACTTCTAGAACATACACAGACAAATTGAGTTAAGAATGTGGACATGCTGCTGCACAATTAGACAAATATAATCCCACAACAAAGCAGGGAAGAGCCACAAACGCATAACACAGATCATGATTTTTTTATTTTACTTTTTTCTTAAGGATTCCTTGGCTAATCAATCAATTACACTATTTGTTAAATGGTGAACAACTCAACTTTCAACTTTCTTGATTTATATACCATTAATAGCATAGTTCACCCAAAAAGGATAATAAATAAATAAATAAATAGTTATAATTTGCTCTTCATGTTGTTCCAAACCCATATGATTTTCTTTCCTCTACAAAAAAGGAGATGTTAGGCAGTATGGTGGCATCAGTCACCATTCCTTTTCATTGTTTGGGAAAAAGATCCAATGCACGTGAATGGTGACTGATGCTAACATTCTGCCAAACATTGTCCTTTCTTTCCAAGTCATTTGGGTTTGGAACAACATGGGGTTTAGTAAATTTGCAGAATTTTTATATTTGGGTGAACTATCACTTTAAGCTATAATATGGGATCTTCGCTCATTGCATGTTTGTGTGGTTGGTTTCTGATGGAATTGATGTTTTCCTGGTTGCTCCAGTGAATTCATATGAACTACAGTTCAGCCTAATGTTTTTCGCTCTCTGACAGATGAAACAGATTATTTGGACTTTGAGATTGTGGTTTGCATGTTTTCATCAGAGCATATTTGGAATGGAATAAAGTGCATTAAATGATGTGAACCTGTGTGGTGATTGGCGGACTGAAAAGAGCTACGCTTAGTTCTGAGAAAATTGATTTGAAGTCAGGGAGACCAGATCTGAGAGCTACGGAAATGACAGCTCCTCACTTCTCAACACACACACACACACACACGTTAGTACGGCTACACTTACGACAGGACTATCCATAGACATATTGATTTTTATACTGTACGAACTATAGATTATATCCCCTAAACCTAACCCTCACAAAAAAATTTCTGCATTTTTACATAAAAAAAAAACATAACTTAGTATATTTTTTAAGTGATTTGAATTATGGGGACACTAGAAATGTCCCCTTAAACCACATTCATAGCATAATACCCTTGTAATTACCAGTTTGTAACCTAAACATTTTTTCCTCATAAACCACCCAAACACACACACACACACACACACACACACACACACACACACACACACACACACACACACACACACACACACACACACACACACACACACAGAGAGAGAGAGAGAGCCAGTAATCAATTCTTTGTAGCTGTGATGCAGAAACTCAGTTTGGTCTGGTCAGCTCCATACATCACTGTCACAATGTGGTAAAAAGGAAAGATACACAAGAGTGGTACCCATACCCCCCCATTCTTGGACAAAGATGAGCTAAACTGCACTCTCAGGCTGTCCGTTCCAGTCACACACACACACAAACATGCAGTGTCTCTGTTGTTTGAAAAGCTGACACAGGTTAGCGCTCTCTTAAAAGACACTGCCTTAACCTAGCAACAAAGTCAGCAAATATCATGACCTTTGACCCTGTGTTCTTATAATGACAGGCCATAGCTGTGTCCCAAAGGACTCACTATACACTATGCATTTACAAAATATGCTTTGCACTCAGCCAAGTAGTGTGTGAATTTTCAAAGTGTAGTATTGTCCGGTGGAACACTTAACGCTTTTTTTTAACTATACATAAGCATTCGCTTTTTAACAACTAACGGAAGTGATGCTTCAAACGAACGTGATGTGTTGCCACTAGCTTTAGCGCTTTAGCTAGAGTAGCCTAGGTTAAAAACTTGTATCTGGAACAATTTACATATTCACACAGCTTGGGGTGATGGTAAAGCATTCAACTCACATTTGTAAGGTGCTGTATCCACTGAAGTTTTGCTAGCTGCTACATTCTTTATTGTTTACAACTGTTTTGTCAGACCAACAGCACAGCCAGGTAACTCCCCCCCTTCCACTATGTATGGCAAGCCCCATGCGCTGAGTGCACCAAACTACACTTCTTTTTGCTGTGTTTTCAGTGTTAACATACTTCTCGCACTACATATATTACAAAATGGCATAGAATAGTTCAGAAGTGTGCGGTTTGGAACGCACCTCCTGTCTCTCATGAGCATTAGAGTGATGTAATGGGTGAATGGATGGATGGACGGTTAGATAGATCTGCTCTTGAGTGTACTCCTCTGTAGAGTCTGGAGAATTAATATGTTTTTCGCTACAGTGTAAGAAAGGTGTGTATTTGAGTGATTTTGATGCTGTCGATTCAGGCTGCACAATCTGTGACTGTAAGAGAGTTCTTTTAAATGAGTCCCCTGTGTGTGTGTGTGTGTGTGTGTGTGTGTGTGTGTGTGTGTGTGAGCAAGAAAGGACCTGGATGTTGCTGCTTTAGGGGACAGATTAGAGTGTGTCCCTGTGCATGCTGTAAATATTTATTCTCTTCTTCTGTAGAGTGTTCCATGGGACCAAAAAGTGTCCAGATGGTCCTACTACAACTTTGTACAGGATGATGTGTATTCCCTTTATGACATGCACAGTGGAGAGCACAACCCCTTGGCAGGTGCAAAACTGCAAACACACACTTACAGGTTTTGTGTCATCGTGCCTCCAAACAATGTAACCTACAAACATTTTTATGTTTTGGTATCATGAATTCTGTCATTCTTTTGCTATGGTAAGGATTAGGACTGTCACAACCATCACAAATATACTCACTGAGCATTATCTAATCAGCCAATCGTGTGGCAGCAGTGCAATACATAAAACCGTGCAATACATAAAACCGTGCAACTACGGGTCAGGAGCTTCAATTAATGTTCACATCAACCATCAGAATGGGGAAAAAATGTGATTTTCAGATATATATCTGCTGATCTCCTGTGATTTTCATGCACAACAGTATCTAGAGTTAACTCAGAATGGTGCCAAAAAAAAAAACATCCAGTGAGAGGCAGTTCTGCAGATGGAAATGCCTTGTTGATGAGAGAGGTCAACAGAGAATGCCCAGACTGGTTTGAGCTGACAGAAAGGCCTTGGTAACTCAGATAACCAATCTGTACAATTGTAGTTAGCAGAATAGCATCTCAGAATGCACAACATGACGGGTATTTAAGCGGGGCAAATACGGGAGTTCATTCAGAAAATTTCTTCGGAGCCGATGGTCTGTCTGCAGTTTGCTGTGAGTTACACGCCACTTAAACGTTCCTGTTTTCCTCTGACGATCTGCATGCTGTTGGATCTTGACGGCGCACAACAGCGGCTTTCTCCTTCTCAGTGCACGGCGTGCATTGTTGCCCCTGAGCGCCTCACGGCCCGGCTGTCTATCCTCCCGAGTCCGAAGCAGATGAGCTCGCCGCTGCATCGGAGAGTGCGGTGTCTGATGCCGAGGACTCCCCTGGACTGCCGCCTTCGGGCCAGCAGGCCCAGGCTGAGGCCAACGCTCAGATGTCCGACATGCTTGCCCGGGCCGCCTTGAGCGTGGGGTTGGACTGGAACCCTCCATCCTCCCCACAGCCTTCTCGGTTGGATGATTGGTTCCTGGGGGCAACTTGCCGTTCGCGGCCTCGCATCCCCCCCGGTCCCTTTCTTCCCGGAGGTGCATGATGAGCTGACGCTCACGTGGAGAGCCCCGCTCTCCGGCTCGTCTAGGTGCCACCCGCTCCACTCTCTCCACCCTCGACGGCGGAGAGCGCCACGGGTATGACGCGATTCCCCAGGTTGATAGGGCAGTTGCGCACCATCTATGCCCTGGTAGCCCTACCTCCTGGCGGGGTCGCCCCGTACTCCCATCCAAGCCCTGTAGGACAACATCCTCGCTTAACGCGTAGGCCTACACTCACGGCTGGACGCGCTGCCTCCGCCCTGCATGCGATGGCCCTCCTGCAAGTCCACCAGGCCAAAGCTCTCAGAAACATGCACGGGGGTGGACCTGATCCTGATGTGCTGCAGGAACTGCGCTCAGCGACCGACCTCGCCCTGAGAGCGACGAAGGCCACAGTGCAGGCACTCGGACAGACGATGGCCACCCTAGTGGTCCAGGAACGCCATCTTTGGCTCAACCTGGTCGAGATGCGTGAGGCTGACAAAAACCGCTTCCTGGACACACCTGTTTCCAAGATTGGCCTTTTCGGTGACACCGTCGAGGACTTCGCCCAACAGTTCTCCGTGGTGAAGAAGCAGACGGAGGCCATTTCGCACATCATGCCCCTCGCAGACCTGCCGCTACGGGCCCTGCCCCGTCTGCCCGCCGAGGGCGTCCCCCTGCGAGGAAACCAGCTCCTGCTCCGCCTCAACCTGGGCCCAGCTCTCAGCCCCAGCGTCGAGCACTCCGCAGGCGGCGCATGCCCCCTGTCTCACAAACCCCCTCCAGGACCCGGAAGGCTCCCAAGCGTTCCTGAGACAGCCGACCCAGAGCCGAAGACGTTAGCGCCGGAGGTGGTAAGACTGCTCCGTCCCCCGGTGGAGGGCCGGGAGGAGAATCCTTTGTTTTTTCATTTGCCACACCCCCTGACGGGGGCTGTGGTACCCACATTCTCAATAAAAGAGCTATTTCCTTTGCCTCTGGGTCACCTGGCCCGCAAATGCCGTTTTCACGGCAATGTGCTTTCAGATCACAACAGTCCCGGTACACCGGACGCGGCGATCCCTCCTTCTGCCTGCCCACGACTGTCCCCCGGCCGGATGGTTCAGACGAGTCCAGAGGACACCAACATCAGACCTCCTCCTCAGTCAAGAACCCGCCCCCTGCCGGGCGTGCGGAGCAAGGTAATTGCTTTGAGTCTATTCTCAGCACCTCAGCCTCAGGCCGCAACGAAGCCGCCCGACGCTGCATTACCTGTTCCGCCCCGCTGCGAGGCTCCACCGGGTACGTCCAAAATACTCGTCCCTTTAGTGCCCCTAGCGCAGAGCTGGGAAGCGTGGCTTTCGCTTCCCAACGCATCACGCTGGCTGCACCGGACCATTCGACTCGGTTACGCAAATCAGTTTGCCCGGCTCCCGCCCCCCTTCAGGGGCGTCCGCACAGAAATCACGACCCTCTTAGCCAAGGGCGCGGTAGAGCCCGTCCCTCCAACCGAAATGAGGAAGGGTTTCTACAGCCCTTACTTCATTGTAAAAGGCGGCGGCTTACGACCAATCCTGGACTATCCTGGAGTTCTCAATCGGGCCTTGTTAAAACTCCCGTTCAAAATGCTTATGCAGAGAAATATTCTGGCTGGCGTTCAGCATCTAGATTGGTTCGCAGCAGTGGACCTGAAGGACGCGTACTTCCACGTCTCAATTCTGCCACGACACCGACCCTTCTTACGGTTCACGTTCGACGGCCAGGCGTTTCAGTACAAAGTCCTCCCCTTCGGCCTGTCTCTGTCCCCTCACGTCTTCACGAAAGTCGCAGAGGCGGCCCTTGCCCCGCTACGAGTAGCCGGCATCCGCCATTCTCAACTACCTCGACGACTGGCTCATCCTAGCACACTCTCGAGAGTTACTATGCACACACAGAGACCAGGTGCTCCGGCACCTCAGCCGCTTGGGGCTTCAGGTCAACTGGGAAAAGAGCAAGCTCACTCCGGTTCAGAGCATCTCTTTTCTCGGGTTGGAGTTAGACTCAGTCTCAATGACAGCACGTCTCACGAGCGAGCGTGCTCAGTCGGTGCTGGACTGCCTCGCTTCCTTCAAGCCAGGCACAGTGGTCCCTCTAAAACTTTTCCAGAGGCTCCTGGGGCATATGGCGTCCTCCGCGGCGGTCGCGCCGCTGGGGTTGATGCATATGAGACCACTCCAGCACTGGCTCCAGACTCGAGTCCCGAGACAAGCATGGCGCCGTGGCACGCACCAGGTAAGGATCACCCCCGCCTGCCTCAAAACACTCCGACCCTGGACAGACCTCTGCTTTTACGTGCAGGAGTTCCCCTGCAGCAGGTGTCCCGACGCGTCCTGGTCACAACCGACGCCTCCCGGTCCGGGTGGGGTGCCGTGTGCAGCGGGCACGCAGCAGCGGGCCGTTGGAAAGGAGCCCCGCTGCGTTGGCACATCAATTGCCTGGAGTTGCTGACCGTCCTTCTTGCTCTCAGGAAGTTCCTCCCGTTAGTTCGGGACAAACATGTCCTTGTGAGATCGGACAGCACCACGGTGGTGGTGTACAAAAAATGCCAAGACGGCGTACGCTCCCACCACATGTCACAACTCGCCCGCCGTCTCCTCCTATGGAGCCAGACTCAAGTCGCTGCGTGCCACTCACATCCTCGGCAAGCTCAACGTCGTAGCGGACGCGCTATCACGACAACGCCTGCCCGGTGGGGAGTGGAGGCTTCACCCCAGTCGGTCCAGCTGATTTGGGAACAGTTTGGCAAGGCCCAGGTAGACCTGTTTGCCACCCAGGAAACCTCCCACTGCCCGCTCTGGTACGCCCTAACAGAGGCTCCCCTCGGGACAGACGCGCTGGCACACAGCTGGCCCTCGGGGCTGCGCAAGTACGCATTTCCCCCAGTGAGCCTTCTTGTACCGGTGCTGTGCAAGGTCAGGGAGGACGAGGAGCAAGTCACGTTGGTGGCCCCCTACTGGCCCACTTGGACTTGGTTCTCGGAACTCAGGCTCCTCACGACAGCTCCTCCCTGGCGAATTGCCCTGAGAAAGGACCTCCTCTCTCAGGGACGGGGCACGCTCTGGCACCCGCGCCCAGACCTCTGGAACCTCCACGTCTGGTCCCTGGACGGGACGTGGAAGAGCTAGCCGACTTACCGGCCGATCGCTAGAATACCATCAACCAAGCCAGAGCCCCTCTACCAGGCACCTTTACGCCCTAAAGTGGCGCTTTGTTCGCAGATTGGTGTTCTTCCCGAGCCGAAGACCCGCAGAGATGCGCGATTAGGTCAGTGCTTCTGTTCCTACAGGAGAGGCTGGACAGGAGGCTGTCCCCGTCCACCCTCAAGGTGTATGTTGCCGCTATCGCCGCCCACCATGATCCTGTAGACGGCAAGTCTTTGGGTAAGCACGACCTGATCCTCAGGTTCCTGAGAGGCGCCCGGAGGTTGAATCCCTCCCGGCCAGGCCTAGTTCCCTCCTGGGATCTCTCGGTAGTCTTGGCAGGACTCCAGAGACCTCCCTTCGAGCCGCTCGAATCAGTTGGACTCAGGGCCCTCTCTCTTAAGACGGCCCTGCTGATCGCGCTCGCCTCCATTAAGAGGGTCGGGGACCTGCAAGCGTTCTCTGTCAGCGACACTTGCCTGGAGTTCGGTCCGGCAGATACGTCTGTGATCCTAAGACCGCGACCGGGCTATGTGCCCAAGGTTCCTACCACACCATTCCGAGATCAGGTAGTGAACCTGCAAGCGCTTCCCCGGGAGGAGGCAGACCCAGCCTTTTCGTTGCTGTGTCCAGTGCGCGCCCTGCACATTTACCTGGACTGCACACAGAGCACCAGACGCTCTGAGCAGCTCTTTGTCTGCTTTGGGGGACGGTAGAAAGGGAATGCCGTCTCCAAACAGAGGCTCGCCCACTGGGTTGTCGACGCCATCACACTGGCTTATCACACCCAGGCCGTGCCCCTACCCTTGCGGGTCCGAGCTCACTCAACAAGGGGTGTTGCGTCCTTGTGGGCAATGGCCAAGGGCACCTCCCTAGCAGACATCTGTAGAGCCGCGGGTTGGGCAACACCCAACACCTTTGCAAGGTTTTACAACCTCCGCGTTGAGTCAGTTGCGTCTCGTGTTTTCTCAGGTCCGAGCCCGTAGAACTCGGTAACACGTAGACCGACCGGCCGGGTGGATCACTTGCGCCCAGCGCCCTTTTCCTGACATCAAGGTAAAGTAGTGCGCCTTCTTCCCAGGGCGCCCCACTCCGAGTCGGGCCCCTGGTCGATTCCTCCCCAGCCCTCCGGGTCCGCGGTTCAGCGGAGGAACTCACCGACCCAAGCCACTGCGGGTACCCTGACGGCTACCCTGTACTGGTATAGGTGCTCCACAGGTAAGGCCTCCTGCTCGGACTCCCCCTGTGTGTATTTCCACGGTTCTGTCCCCTTACGAGCGGACCCCCGTGTCTCCCTTAGGCAGTTACAGCTGCCTCGGTCGCCGTGCTGTAGCAACTCCCCCCTTTCGAGGCTGGATCTACCACCGCACCATACTTTCCACACGAGCCCTAAGACGGCCGTGTGACATGTCTACCACTTTTCCTCCCCAAGAAAAAGGGCAGGTGTGGTCTCCGCGAGGGTCTGGGTAAGACCCCTTCCCTATATGCGTGTAAGGGCCCCGGCCGTGATTGCTCTATGCGAGAAACATAGAGAGAAAAGAGGCCCAGCCAGGCTGGCCCGTTCCCATGTTGGCAAACATCGCCTTGTTCCCCTCCCAGGGTACCTAGAAGGACTCCGATGTTCTTATGGGGCATTGGGGAAGGGTACGTGCAGCCAGGTACAGACGATGCATGGCACTGGATGAAATCCCTGCCCGCCTCTGTATCGGCGGTCCATGTACAAGGTTCAGCGCATGGCAAGATTGGAATGGGTCCCCTAGTGTCGCTTCTCCGACACAACGTGGAGAGAGCGACAGAAGGGAACGTTTGGTTACGTATGTAACCTCCGTTCCCGAGGGAGGGAACGACACGTTGTGTCTTTCCTCCGCCATGTCGCTGAACCGAGCCACTGTTGTGGCCGGACCATTTCCGGCTCCTCAGAAAAATCCTGAATGAACTCCCGTATTTGCCCCGCTTAAATACCCGTATGTCCGGGGGCGGGGTATGCAAATACTGACTGCCAACTCCCATTGGCCCTTTTCAATAAGATCAGAGGTGAATATCGGCGCTCAAGAGAGACCCCTAGTGTCGCTTCTCCGACACAACGTGTCGTTCCCTCCCTCGGGGAACAGAGGTTACATGCGTAACCAAACGTTTTCTCCCTCTCTCTCTGTTCACAGGTATACGCTGTTCATTGTAATAGCTGCAGATTTAATTTAGCTTATCTTCCCTTCCTCTTTATGGCCTGCACGCATTCAGATCATGATTTTCATTAACATTGCAGACAAAGAATTTCTCGAATGGTTAAACGTTTGGCCTCATGGATGTGACTCGCTTTGTAAAGTGCTTGTGTTGTGAGATATTAGATATTCATTGAACTGAAGTTAATCAGAGCAGCCTTGGAAAAGGCCATGACGTTTTCTAACCTACCCAACTTTACACCCCCGTTACATGAATATGCAGAGTTCCATCCATCCATCCATCCATCGTCAACCGCTTATCCTGTGTACAGGGTCGCGGGGAATATGCAGAGTTATGTATCTTATTTCCTTAAGAATTCATTTCCATTTTCAATTAAAATATATGAAGTGGTGTAACATGTATTTTCTTCTGTGTTAAAGCTATAATCAAAGCATAACAGAGTTGTATTGCTTGTTTCTTATGGTTTGTGTTCTGCAAAAACATATAAAAAGAAAACAGTTCCCATGAACATTAAATTGGACTCATTAAAACATCACTTTAAGGAGAAGAGGGTTATTCACTCAGAGACTGAGATCAGAGGATTTTCGTATAGGCTTTTGCTTTGGTTTGTTTGTTGTTTGTAAGAGGCTGGCGAAATTTGTGTGGGAATTAAGGGATAATGATGAATCTGACAACGGTGGACTCTGACTAAGCAGTACACACACTTACATCTATGAGTCTCAGATTCTGATAACACGCCTACGGGCCATTGATGGATCGTTTGATGCATATTTTACACAAAATGGTGCTAAGGCCCAGTAGTGGTGAGCAGTGAGTTGGCAGGGAGAGAGTAGGTCAGTCAAGAGCAGAGAGCCAATAATAACAGTGGGCATTTAATGTCAAGGGTTAAAGGAGAAACAGACAGAGGGTGTAAAATTATCATGTTTTACAAATATTTGACTTTTTTTTGTGCACAAAAATTACTACTTACTAACATTTTAAGTGAAACTCAATGAACATATTAAAATAATAAAACAATTATTTAATTACCCCTTTAAGTTATGAGGAGCTTGTAACTTGACAAACTACAGTTTCAAAGAAGTTTCCTAAAACTGCCTATCCTGTCAAAGTAGGCAGTTCATGGCCATAATAATCTGCAAAGTGGACCAGACTTCATGCTGATAATATATAATATAGACGGACTGATACTAATATATATTGATCTGATCTGTGTGTATATATATATATATATATATATATATATATATATATATATATATATATATATATATATATATATACATATTCAGATCAGAAACTATCTGCCTAATATTCTGTATGTCCCCCTCGTGCTGCTAAACCAGTGCCAACAAGAATAGCATTCTAAGATGATATTCTTCTCATCACACTTGTATAGAGTGGTTATCTGAGTTACCGTAGACTTTGACAGCTCAAACCAGTCTGGCCATTCTCTGGTGACCTCTCTCATCAACAAGGCATTTCCAACCAGAGAACTGCTGCTCATCCATTTTGTTTGTTTTTGCCACCATTCTGAGTAAACCCTAGAAACTGTTGTGCGTGAAAATAGCAGTAGATCAGCAGTTACAGAAATACTCAAAAAACCCATATGGCACCAACAATCATGCCACAGTCCAAATCACTGAGATAAATTTTTTCCTCATTTTTTGGTTGATGTGAACATTATCTGGAGCTCCTGACTCATATCTGCATGGTTTTATGCACTGCTGCCACATGATTGGCCGATTAGATAATCGCATGGATGATTGTTGGTGCCAGACGGGCTGGTTTCAGTATTTCTGTAACTGCTGATCTCCTAGGATTTTCACACACAACAGTCTCTTGAATTTACTCAGAATGGTGCCAAAAACTGAAAAACATCCAGTGAGTGGCAGTTCTGTGGATGAAAATGCCTTGTTGATGAGAGAGGTCAACAGAGAATGGCCAGACTGGTTCGACATGACATAACTTATTACCGTAACAATATTAGACAGGTAGTTTTAATGTTGTGGCTGATCTGTGTATACATACACAAGTGAAAACCTGCTGTTTCAGCAGACAAGCTTGAGCGATGTTTCTTTTCCCTGCTTGCCGTAATGGCTTTATTGGTCTTTTGAGGAATAAACGCCACCCCTTTTCTCCTCCCAGCACGGTCTGAATGATTCCGTCTGCAAGCTGGGCTTTGTGCCAGCTGATCTCAGCTTTCAGCAACATGGCTTCTCTCTCCGCGGTGAGATTGAACAGAGAAGCTCCATGGATTTTTTTTTTCTTTCCTGTGTCTGCCTCGACAGAAAGCTGCAGAGAGACATCCCAGCCCTAATTAATGCACTTAACGCAGGAGCCATGCGCTCTTAAAGTGCAAGGTCAATTAGAAAAAGTTTGTAGCGTTAATGCCAAATTAAAACCCAGCCCCATGGCACCTGATTCTGTTTTTGTGTGTGTGTGTGTGTGTGTTCTTTTGTTGTTTGTTGCTTTTTAATACCTCACTCCCTCAATTATTGTCTTATGTTCGTCTCCGCCATCAATTCTTTGCCAAGTTGACCCTTGTAGCGTTGGGGACCGAGAGGAAGGACCCTGCATTAATTCATGTCATGCCGAACAGGCACAAGACAATTAGCGGAAAATGTTGCAGTGAGGATAGCATTTTGCAATGTCAGAAAAGCCAGTGGATGTCAGGTTTGTGTGGGAGCATGTTTTTATTTATATGTGAGTGCTTGAAGAATGTGGTCTAAAGCATTGGTTCTCCACTCTTGGGTCATGACCTAAAATTGTTCTGAAAATGTTGCCGGAAAGAAGAGAAAAAAAGGGCTAAATGCAAATATAAAATACAACTGTCACGACTCCGGTGAGTTTATTGTGTGATGCCAAGCAACTAACCTTGCTCTCTTCATCTAGTTGGTGCTGTCACATGTGTCTGTTTGATTGCCTATCTATTCCTGCGTGTCGGGAGTGTGGTTATCTTCCATTTACATTTATATTTATGCATTTGGCAGACGCTTTTATCCAAAGTGACTTACTGATCCCTTATTACAAGGACAATCCCCCCGGAGCAACCTGGACTTACGTGTCTTGCTCACGGACACAATGGTGGTGGCTGTGGGGATCGAACCAGCGAACTTCTGATTAACAGTTATGTGCTTTAGCCCACTACACCACCACCACTCTTCCAGCTTGCTGATACACTTCCTGTTCCTGTTGCTGAAGGCATGCTGTACGAGTGTTTTTAGCTTACTAGCCTGCTTAGCATTGCTTATTCTTATATTTATTCATCGTTTTATCCTTTGTCATTTTACCGCGTGCTTCGGGATTTTCCGCTTTTCTAATGTTTCATCTGTGTGTATTATACCGCGCACACCCGTTTCTCTCGTTTGTTTTCTCTTTTCTTTTTTCAGCTTTTTACACTTGTCTACATCTCATGTCTTGAGTGCATGCATTCATTTTACTCCACTGTGTTTTACACGGATTATTGCATCAATCTCAATCATCTGCTGAGTAGTTACCACATTGATCTCAAACACTCGCCGCTCAAGAACCATAACAACACCAGCAACAAACAATTGTGGTAAGTCATGGCATCCTCTCATGATATTTCTTCCTGCATTGCATGCCTCATGTTTACTATGGCTTCTACCATTAGCAGTGAGGGATTTACATGTGATAAATGTAAAGAATTAGTCAGATTGATGGAGAAGGTTAATGAGTTGGAGACACGCATCCAAACACTAGTGGAGTTCAGTGAGAAAGAGAAGCCAGTAGATACTGTTTCAGATGCGGGTAGTACAGCAACCAACACAAACTTTCACCCAGCAGGGCGATTGGGTGACATCTAGGTGCCATACTTGCTCAGCAAAGTGACACCACTCTAAGCATAGATTTTCTAATATTATTATTGAAGTTGGCACTAATGATGTCTGGCTTCGCCAGTTGGCGATCACTAGAGATAATGTTAAAGAGGTGTGTGTACTTGCAAAAAAGATGTCAGACACTGTAATATGCTGTGGTCCCCTCCCTGCTCCTCGTGGTGACGAGGTTTAATGTAGATTAGTGTCACAGAATGGCTGGATGTCTGAGTGGTGTCTGGAGAATAGCATAGGATTTGTAGACAATTGGAAGAGTTTTTGAGGTAGACCTAACCTGCTAAAGAGAGACGGAATCCATCCCTCCAGGAAAGGTGCCACTCTCCTCTAATAATTTGGCTCATAGTCTTAATAATGATTTTTGACTAACTGGGGCCCAGGTCAGGAAGCAGACAAACTAGTTAATCCGAACATCTGCTAGCTGCCTTGAGATTTCACATAGGTCACATAAACTACAGCACATAGAGAGTGTATCACCTAGATATCACATCAAGACTGTGTCTGTTCTCCAAACTACCAAACACAAACCTCTCACTAAATCATTTAGAAAAAATCTGATTAAGGACAAACTTAACTGTTTAAGTTTGTTTTAAACTTAAGTAAAATAAAACAATGAAGATAAACATCATATAAATGTGGGGTTACTAAACATTTAATATATTTCTACCAAAGCACTAATTGTAAATGAAATTATTACAGATCATAGTTTGGATGCACCCTGTTTGACTGAAACCTGGCTGAAGCCAAATTAATATATTAGTTTAAATTAATCTACTCCCCCTGATTATTGTTATAAACATGAGCCTCATCTGAAGGGTCGAGGAGGACGTGGCGCTACAATTTACGAATAGCGCATTTTTTGGTGTTACTCAGAGGACAAGATATAAGTTTAAGTCTTTTGACCTAATAATGGTTAATATGAGACCATCTGATATAAATAAAAATCTGTGCCATCTTTTGCCATTGCTACAGTATATAGATCACCCGGGCATAAATCCAGTTTCCTTGGTGAATTTGCACATTTTCTCTCTGCTCTAGTAATTAATGTAGATAGAGCTTTAATTGTTGGTGACAACATTCATATAGATAATGAAAATGACACATTGGGATTAGCAATTATCGATATTCTCAACTCACTTGGAATCAGACAAAACATGACAGGACCAACTTATCGCCATAATCATATGCTAGATGTAATTATCTCATATGGAGTTGATGTTGATACTATAGAAATTCTACCGCAGAGTGATGACTAGTGCCTGACCGATATATATGATTTTCACCAATATATCATATCAGCATATATGTTTACTGATATGCACAGGTATGAAAACATTTTTTCAGAACATATAATGCAGAAAACAATTCTTTAGAATTGATGACATAACGTAGTTTGTCCAGCAGAGCGCTCTGACTCCACTGTTTACAGAGCTGAACTGACGGTGGCTCTGAAAGACAGGATGGAGTTAAGCAGTATCTTCTCAGTAAATTGCTAACTAGTTTGTGAAATACATACTGGAAAGTTAATAATCAATGACCCCATCATTTTATATAACTAATATTTTATATAACATTAATCCTGTCCCTGACAACCACGTCTCTCATGTTGATCACATCTGTTTGCTATGTTAGCAAGCTATATTTTGTCAGTAATTTAGCAGATTGAAAGGTAAACAACAGAACATAGTTTTGCAGCTCAGCAGACAATGATGCAGTGGTGGATTGTGGCTCTCCGTGGCAACGAGCTTATAGCTAACTAGCTAACCATTTAGCTACATTCATACATTGTCAGCATGTAAACATGTATTCACCCAACTGTTTTGTTCAGGATTCACAGTTTGGTACCCCCTTCAACCGAACAATTCCATTCATTGCATTCATAAAATGTAATATTTAAAAGTCTGGTTTTCCAGACATTTAAATAGGATACGTAATAAAAGTAGATTTATAGGAACTGTATCTAAAATAAATAAGGGGTGATAAATAAATACTAATACAACAGGCTTGAAAAATTTAAATCTTTTCATTTTAATATCCTATATACACATTGAATGTGTTGAAACGTGACACCGGGCGATGCACCCTAAAAACGGCACCGTTAGATCGGATTCATACTTGAAGAGCTGCTTAAAAGTATGTTTTTTTTCTCTCGCTCATAAATGTAAACGAGTGTAAATGCCAACACCATCATATATGTCGAAAGGACTGAAGCCTGTCTACCAAAACATGAGCTCATTGATGTCATTAAGTGAGTCTGCTTTTTTATTCCATCAGTTGCTCCTGGTCAGATGCTTCCATAAAATGTGATTTTATATGTAGGGTTACGTCCTACGTAAATGTAATGGTACAACGCTCAAATATTTAGTAGTGCATACATTTTGCCCATTTATGCCACAACTAGTTGGTATATACGTATAGTTGGTGCTACCAGCCAGTGGTGTTCATTTAGCTATTTATTTTATTTGAATTTATACTTTATTTTAATTGGTCAGCCATTGACTGATACTAAACATACAGTACTGATTTTTATTTTAGCTATTTATCGTATTTCTTTATTTAAATGATCAGCAATTGACTGATACTAAACATACAGTACTGATGTTAATTTAGCTATTTATTTAATTTGAATTTATTCTTTATTTTAGTGGTCAGCTATTGACTGATACTAAACATACAGTACTGATTTTTATTTTATTTATTATTTATTTAAATGGTCAGCAATCGACTAATACTAAACATACTGTACTTATGTTTATTAAGATATTTTTTGTATTTTATTGTATTCTTTATTTTCTTAATTTTCTTTTATATAATTTTTTGACAATGTATAATATTAATGTCAAATATACTTTGATAAAATTATTTGTTTAAGAAAGTAGCCTTCTGAGTACCTTTGCATAGTCATGTCATCAAAATCGGTGCACAATCCACATAGAAAAGGTGTGTTTTCATTCTAGGTAAAAAAATGAGCTATATTGACCACCATATCGGTAATCGGCGAATTCTCCCCCCCCCTAAAATCGGTTTCGGTCTAAAAAATGTGCGGTTTCGGTCTCAAAAATCCCATATCGGTCGGGCTCTAGTGATGACATCTCAGATTATTACCTTGTCTCTCGTTTGTTGCGATCAGCTAATGTTACTCAATCTACACCACACTATCATTCAGGTAGAACTATTTTTGACCACTAAAGATAGCTTCAATAATAATCTTCCAGAATTGTCTCATATACTCTGTAAACCAAAAAGTCTAGATGAACTTGATGAAATAACAGAAATGATAAAAACAGTCTTCTCTAGCACTCTTGATAGTGTCGCTCCCCTTCGATTAAATAACATTCAAGAAATATGCCTTGTACCGTGATACAATGATCACATTCATGCTCTCAAGAGAGCAGCTCTGAAAATGGAGTGTAAGTGGAAGAATACAAAATAAGAGGTAGTTCACAGTGCATGGAATGATAGTGTCTGTAGCTACAGACAGCCACTAAATGCTGCCAGGTCAACATTTTGCAAATTCATAGAAAATAACGAATCGGTTACCTAACGTAACCTCGGTTCTCTCTAGATGAGGGAACGAGTATTGCGTAAGCTAGCTTACGCTACGGGAAAGATTAATCTTTTCTGAGATATTGAAGCCAAAAAATTATCCTTAATTTTGTATCCATTGTCAACGCAGTGCAGCAGCTGCATACCTTGAGCGGGCTAGCTAGCGAGCTCATTGGTTGCTCTGCGGCAACTGCTGCAGCCTATAGACGAACTTGAGTGAATTCGTGTCCAATGACAGCGCCGCGCCGTCACTGTATCAAAGCCCGCCAGAATGCGCGTGGCTAGAGTGCATATAAGCCGTAAGTTCAGTAGGCTGGAACCCTGGTTTTCATTGAATGAAGCTGAAAATCGCCGTGGCGCTGAAGCACGGCCGGCTACGCAATACTCGCTCCCTCATCTAGAGAGAACCGAGGTTACGTTAGGTAACCGATTCTTTCTTTTACGAGAGGTTCTCTCAGTATATGCAAGCTAGCTTACGCCATGGGAACCCATTGTCAACACCGTGCGCGCCAAGCATCCACTGCATGAGCCCCGGGGGTGGGGGGACCCGGGGGAGCCCTTGTGAGTGGAGGAATAATATTTGGCTGGCAAGAGTGCAGGCCAGTGTGTGTGTAATACATAAGCACATAGTGGGAAGGGAAAGACAGAGCAGCGGTGCCGGTCTGTGTGGAATGTGTCCCGTCAGTGCAGCTCACCAGGGGAGCTGTAGCGTATTAAACCGCTAGTAGTTTTGCCTGCAGGGCGGGCACTTCCAGATTGTAAAATCTGACAAGCCCAGCCCGCTGCCACACATATGTCGTGAATGGAAATCCCGCTGGACCATGCCCACGAGGAGGCCATGCCTCTAGTGGAGTGAGCCCTAATGCCTAACGGGCATGGTAGGTCTTTTGACGTGTACGCGGCAGCAATAGCGTCCACTATCCATCTAGACAGTGTCTGTTTCGAGGCGGCAAAACCTTTGGTGCTCCCTCCGAACGAAACGAAAAGCTGCTCAGAGCGTCTGAAAGAGGCGGAGCGCGCAGTATACAATCTCAGTGCTCTGACTGGGCAAAGGAGATTGGCGTCGCATTCGCTATCGGATGCTGGCAGCGCCGATAGGGAAATGATTTGTGCTCTGAAAGGAGTACCGATCACCTTGGGAACATAGCCGTGTCTAGGCTTTAAAATGACCTTGGAGTCACTTGGTCCAAACTCAAGACACGCAGCGCTGACAGACAGCGCGTGAAGGTCTCCCACACATTTAACTGATGACAGGGCAGTTAGAAAACGGTTTTGAGTGAAAGGTATTTCAAATCCACGGATTGAAGCGGTTCGAAAGGGGGCTTTCATAGCTTCGAGAACTACGGAAAGATCCCAGATAGGAACCGATGGAGGCGCGGGGTTCATCCTTCTAGCTCCCCTGAGGAAGCCGGATGACCAGCTAGTTTTTTCCCTGTGACTGGCCGTGCAGGGGTTCAGCTAACGCCGCAACGGCCGCCACGCATACACTTTGAGCGTGGATGGGGATCTGCCCTTATCCAGCAGCTCTTGTAAAAACACGAGCAGCGATGACACCCCACATGTCCGTGGGTCCAGGTCTCTGTCGGTGCACCATTTTGAAAACACAGACCATTTGGACGCATAGAGTCTTCTCGTGGAAGGGGCTCTAGCGTGTATGATAGTGTTTATTACTCCTTCTGGCAAAGCGACGGGTAGTCGCTGATCACCCACGCGTGCAGCGCCCAGCCTCTGGGTGGGGATGCCAGATCGTGCCGCGAGCTTGAGAGAGGAGATCTGCTGTCACTGGAATGGGCCACGGGGCAAACCATGTCTGATTCTCCCAGCGCGGGGCTATAAGGAGCACCGAGTGACGCGTTTCCCTGATCCTCTGCATTACCTGTGGCAATAGCGAGACGGGAGGGAAGGCGTAGAGCGGGCGGTTGGGCCATTCCTGGGCCAGCGCGTCCTAGCTTTTTGAGAAAAATACTGGGCAGTGAGAGTTCTCTTCTGACACAAAGAGGTCTATCTCTGCTCTGCCGAATATGCTCCATAACTTCTGGACTGTTTGAGCGTGCAGGGACCATTCCCCTGGGGAAATATTGTCTCTGGACAGTCTGGGCTGTCGTTTAGGTGGCCTGGCACGCAGCGCCGCCTCAACGAGCGCAGGTGGCACTGGGACCAACTCAGTATGCGTTTTGTCAGATGGAAGAGGTTCCTGGATCTGACACCGCCCTGACGGTTTAGATAGGATACCACAGATCTGTTGTCCGAACGGACCAGGACGTGGTGACCCTGAATGACCGGGAGGAAGCGCATGCGCGTGTACTCGACCGCTATCATTTCCAGACAATTCATGTGAAGGAGCTTTTCCTGAACTGACCATAGGCCAAAAACCGGAGAGCTCTCGCGAGACCGCGCTCCAACCCGTGTTGGACGCTGCCTGTCGAGATGACTTTTCGGCGAGATGCAGCTCCCATCGTCACTCCCCGCTGATACCATTCGGCCACTGCCCAGGGCTGCAGAGCTGAGATACAGGTCTGAGTCACTCTGATCGGCTGGCGGCCCATGGCCCAAGCCCGGCGAGACACGCGGGTGTTTAGCCAATGCTGAAGCGGGCGCATGCACAGTAAACCCAGCTGAAGTACTGCTGCGGCTGAGGCCATGTAACCTAGCATTCTCTGAAATTTTTTCAGAGGCGTGAGGCTGTTCATCTGAAAGGACACGGCTAGTCGCTGAACATGGCGCACACGCTGTGTAGATAAGCGAGCCGTCATCGCCATGGAGTCTAGTTCTATTCCAAGGAAGGAAATTGCCTGACTGGGCTGTAGTGAGCTCTTGGTCCAATTGACTGCAAGACCCAAACTGTTCAGATGACTGAGGAGAACTGTCCTGTGAGACAGAAGCTCCGTATGTGACTGTGCCAAAATCAGCCAATCGTCCAAATAGTTCAGAATTCGCAAGCCCTGACTCCGCAGGGGTGCGAAGCGCCGCATCCATGCACTTCGTGAAAGTACGGGTGCTAAAGACAGGCCGAACGGAAGGACGGTGTATTGATAAACCTGGCCGCCGGCGTAATCTCAAGAATGGCCTGTGACGGGATTTATCTGAATCTGAATGTAGGCATCTTTCAGATCGAGAGAAATAAACCAGTCCCCTGGCGCATATGCGCGAGGAGTTTCCTGATTGTAAGCATTTTGAACGGTCTTTTTGCGAGCACCTTGTTCAAAACCCTGAGATCTAATATTGGTCTGAGGCCGCCGTCTTTCTTGGGGACAAGAAAATAACGGCTGTTAAACCCCGACTCGCTCAGAGAAGGTGGCACTCTCTCTATGGCCCTTTTGCACAGAAGGTTTGCTATTTCTGAACGAAGCATGCAGGCTGCTTCTGTGTTCACAGTAGTTTCGAGCCGCGCTCTGAAGCGGGGAGGGCGGCGATCGAACTGTAGCAAATAGCCCTGTTTCATTGTGCTTAACACGGCGGTCTGCGGCGGCTGTCTGAGCACGTTCTAGGGCGGCCGCCCTGTCGACGCTGAGAAGTCTGGCTTCGCTGAGCTGGGCGCTGTGAAGAGGCTCGTGCAGGAGGCTGGTCACGTGGGCGGCCTGCAGAGGAGCTAGCGCGACGAGGCAGGAAGAGATTCATGGCTTGGGTGGCTTTCTGGACTTCCGCGAAACGGTCAGCAATGTCACTCACCGCGGAACCGAAGAGACCGGACGGAGAGAGCGGTGTTAGCCATAGTTGTCTCTCGGTCACAGTCAGTGCGGCCATGCACTTCCCTAGGGCTTGAGCTGCAGCTTTGGTGGCGTGAAGGGAGAGATCCATCGCGCTCCTTAGATCTGAAACAGCCTCTGGGTGCCTGCCTTTCTCATCCCACTCTCGAAGGAGGTCCGCTTGGAGGATCTGTAAAACGGCCATGGAATGCAGAGCAGATGCGGCTTGGCCGGCGGCGGCATAGGCGCGGCCAACACAGGCGGAAGTAGTTCTGCAGGCCTTAGACGGGAGCACTGGCTTAGACCACCATGTCGCGGAGTGCAGGCAAAGGTGTGCTGCTACCGAATCCTCGACCGGGGGGATGGAATAGTAGCCCCTCGCGGTGGCGCCGTCCACCGAAGCGAGAGAGGTGGAGACATGGGATCGGTTCCTGGCCGAGAGAGGCGCTGCTCCACGATTTAGAGAGCTCGGCGTGGAGTTCCGCAGGAAGGGAGCGGCCCGGGCCACGGGCACCGAGCGGCGACGGCTCTGAAGAAAGCAGCCGTCGAGTCTGTAGGGAGCCTGCTCAGAGGGCGGTGACCACTCGAGCCCGAGGCGGTCGACGGCCTGTGTGAGGAGGCGCGTTAGTTCTTCCTCAACTCCGGCGCGGGTCCCGCTGGATTCCTGGGCCGAGGAGGAGGCTTGGGAGCCTGACCACTCCTCGCTGTCCGAAGCCATGATGGAACAGCAGCCCTTATCCTCTGCCTCGTCATCCGAGATGGCAACAGTGCGGCCGCTCGGCGGCAACTGCGCGTCCCGGGGGGGCGGGGAGGGTGAAAGCGCTAGCTAGCTAGCTAGCTAGCATGCTCAAGGTATGCAGCTGCTGCACTGCGTTGACAATGGATACAAAATTAAGGATAATTTTTTGGCTTCAATATCTCAGAAAAGATTAATCTTTCCCGTAGCGTAAGCTAGCTTACGCAATACGAGAGAACCTCTCGTAAGAGAACCACAACAATCAAAGGTGTTTATTCCGTACTGCGGCTAAATTGGTTAGGAATAAAGCATCAACTGAACCAGATATTCCATCGCAGCACAATAGTAATGACTTCATTATTTATTTTTATTGATACATTTAAATAAACAGGAATAAAATTGGAACTATGCAATAAAATGTCACAGCACCTCAGAAAACAGTGTCTCATAATTTTGCTCACAATGCAACTTCAATTGCTGTTATAGTTTAAAATGACAGTAGTCAAACCGCGCATTAAGAAGCCACAGCTTGATCCTAGAGAATTGGGTAATTACAGGCCTATTTATGTTGAAAATACTAGAAAATGTGGTGTCCTCCCAACTATGTTCATTTCTACAGAGAAATGGTATATATGAACAATTTCAGTCAGAAACTGAAGGCCCCATTACAGTACAGAAACTGCACTTATCAAAGTTACAAATGACTTGCTCTTGTCATCTGTTCACGGCTGCATTTCTCTTCAAGTGCTTTTAGATCTCAGTGCTGCCTTCAACAAGATAGATCACAACATTTTCTTGAATAGGCTAGATAATTATGTTGGCATTAGTGGACTTGCATTAGTATGGTTTAGGTCCTATTTATCAGAACACTTTGTATTTGTAAATTAAAAATTGTCAAATCAAGCAAAAGTTAAGTATGAAGTGCCGCAGGGATCAGTTTTAGGACCTCTGCTTTTCTCCTTATAAATGATATCCCTGGGAGATATTATCAGGAATCATGGAATAAGTTTCCACTATTATGCCGACAAAACCCAACTTTATATTTCTTCTAAATCCAACACCAATTCACAATTCTCAAAAGAGTATATCAATTAAATCAAAGATTGGATGACCAGAAATTTCCTTCTACTCAATTTCAATAAAACAGAGGTACTAATGATTGGATTGGACACTTATGAAATGGAATACATAGATTATCATTTAATTGCCAACAAAAGCCTTCATCAGCCAACTAACAATAAACAATGCATCTATGTAAACTTCTGCAGTTAATCCAGGATGAACTTCAAAGACATTAGTCATTAATCTTAAAGTTCATAAAAAATATTATATGGACCTTATCACTAACTTAATTTACACATTTAAAACCATGACTTGCACTGCTCACAAATAACTAATATTGGCATTATATTCATGTTGTTTAGCCAGTTTCTTCCAATGTTATTTTTCTCCATTAACCAAAATCTTATAGAGTTTTGTGTTCCTTGCCACAGTCACGTTCAGCTTGCTCACATGGGTTCTAAATTCAATTATTATTTAATTATTTAATTTCTATACACATTTTACAATCATATTTAATCAAACTACACAATGATCACTGTAAGACATTATAGATATCACAGTTTTATTTTTTTGTATTTGTTAATGCATGATTTCCTGTAAAGCTGCTTTGAAACAATGTGTGTTGTATAAGGTGCTGTAAGCATAAAGATACATACTATACTGGGAGAAACAGAATATTTTTAAATGACACTTTTTGGTATTAAATTAATTTGAAGTATATTTATAATTAACATTAATCTTGCTTCATCTACCATTTTGGAAATATTTTTTTTCAGTGAGTTTATTGCAATACATTATGGTATTTAAATGTATGCTTGGGATTATACAATGTTATATATTAAATAAAGCTGTCAATTGATTACATTTTTTTTAATCAAATTAATTACATGATGTCACGATTAATTAATCGTGATTAATCACATTTAATTGCGTAAACAAATATTTGCTGAGCAATCCCCTCATATAACAATAATTCAATATATAATGATGAAATTATACATAGTTATCTTTAAATATTAAAATATTATAAAATATATAAATATATATATATATATATATATATATATATATATATATATATATATATATATATATATATATATAAATAAAAAATATTCAGATAATTAAAATGCATTACATTCTTGTGGCAGAAGAGTTAATCATTGATAAGACGATACAAAAAGCCACTTTAGAATAAAATGTATTGTTTTTCTATACAATCATTGGCATACAGTTTACAGCAATCCATTTCACAAGTGAATTTGTCAATAAGTTGGAGATTTATTATGAGGGCTTGTTTAAGGACCTGTCAATTTACAACTGCATCAGACATGCTTGTGAGCGTCTCTGGTGCGTTGCGTCATAAACATAAAATTTTTATGTCACTGTGTCAAGTTAAATATAGTTTAATACTTGTAAGACATTTAGAGATTCCTTAAAGTTCGAATTTGCGCCCCATCAAGTGTTTGTGCAGTGCTGACTGCTGGATGGTTGTTTTCTTCACTGTATAAACTGTGCGTTGCCCATACAGCTAAAATTTAAAGTACTGCCCTCTGGAGTAAACAGGTGGTATTTTCATTTCTCAGGAATCTTCCTTATTACGGTCCGGTGGCATGGCGATTAATTGCGTACATTTTTTTAACGTGTTATTTTTTATAAAATTAATCGCACTAAATTAACGCTTTAAATCGACAGCCCTAATATTAAACATATAAAAAAAATATAAAAAATATTAATTTTTTAACCTTTCTGACCAGCCTTTGTGTCAGCAGCACCTTCAAATTCTACTTCTGTTGGTTTGGAACATAGGCTTTGTGTTTTAGAGAACTCTGCACGTAAACACACACTGTCAGGTAAAACAAGTTTGCCCTCTTCTCAATGTAAACTGTTAACGGTCCATGAACTATCTGAGATGGTGCAACTCAAGTTGGTGTGTAGTAAGTGTTTGGTGCAGTCGATTTTGTTTTGCTGGCCTCAATCTGGTCAGGCCTTGCCTACAGCTACAGAAATGGAGATACTCTTCGACCATCACAAAAACAAACTGCTGTGTGTGTGTGTGTGTGTGTGTGAGAGAGAGAGAGTGTTTCATGGAGTTTGAATGGTCACCCTAAGGGCATCTCTTTGAACTGCAGGCAATTTTACAGCAGCTGTTGGTCCACTTTCAAAGTTTGAGGGTCTGCAAGTTTGACGGGTCAGTAAACACACTGACCTACAAGGAATAGCGAATGCTTCTTTACAACTGTGTAAATACATATATATATATATATATATATATATATATATATATATATATATATATATATATATATATATATATTTATCCACCTAGCAAAGTAGTCTTACCTTAAATTGATGACTTTACAAATCAAATAATAAAACATTTTACTTCATATACACTGGCGGCCAAAAGTTTGGAATAATGTACAGATTTTGCACTTATGGAAATAAATTGGTACTTTTATTCACCAAAGTCGCATTCAACTGATCACAAAGTATGGTCAGGACATTACTGACTATACTACACTATGACTCTAGGAGTGTAAATGCTTTAATAATAGTTCAAGCTTAATATTTTACTCATCTGTTCAACATGTCCATCGTAAATGCGTTACTTTAAACCAATTTTGGATGTTCTTATTTTTTTATATAAACTGAGGGGCGAGTGGAAAATATTTTCTGTTGTAATAGACAGCATGTCACAGATGCTGTCACGAGAGTTGTACTGAATGAAGAAAGTTCCTTTTAAAAGTAGCAAAAAGACCTCTGTAACAGCCCATGCGTGTATTATATCATGGCAGTCTGTTATGCACAATTTAAGTCCTGTCTGTTGTTTTGGTGAGTGTGGATGGGCCACAGGTATCAAGGGTCATGGCTGTTGTGCCTGTTGTCATGGTGACAAGCAGCACTTTTGGAGATTTTGGACCTGATACTGTGTGTGTGTGTGTGTGTGTGGTGGCTGAAGGCACTGTGAGTTAGTGTCATATGGGCTGGGTCAGAAGATGTCTGTGAAACACCCACACCTTCACACATTCTGTTGTGTGTGTGTGTGTGTGTGTGTGTGTGTTCTGGGGGGCTGTGCACCAAATGTTACTCTGATATTTATAGTCTCTTCTCTTCTCTTCTCTTCTCTTCTCTTCTCTTCTCTTCTCTTCTCTTCTCTTCTCTTCTCTTCTCTTCTCTTCTCCTCCCCTCCCCTCCCCTCCCCTCCCCTCCTCTCCTCTCCTCTTCTCTTCTCTTCTCTTCTCTTCTCGTGTCTGCTCTTATCTTCTTGCCTTGTCTCTTCTTTTCTCATCTCTTCTCATCTTGCCTTGCCTTTTCTTACCTTCTCTTATCTTCTCATCTCATCTCTTTTCTTCTCTGATCTTTTCTGCTCTTTTCTTATCGTCTCTTTTCTTTTTGTCTCATTTCTTTTCCTCTTGTCTCTTTTTGTCGTCTTTTTTCTCAGCTCTTCTCTTGTTGTCTCTTTTCTTCTTTATCTACTCATCTCTTATCTCATCTTGTCGTAGCCACATTTCCCTTACCTCATCTCATCTCTTCTCATGTCTTCTATTTTCTTCTCTATCTACTCGTCTCTTGTCTTGTCTCATCTTGTCTCTTCTCATCTGGTCTTTTCTGTTCTATTCCCCTCTCATCTTGTCTCATCTCGTTTCACCTCTCCATGGCTTTCCTCTCCTCTTCTTGTCTCTTTAAGTTTCGCCACTTCTTGTCTCGTCTCGAAGAGCGTCTGCTCTTCTCTTTATTGTCTTCTTTTATTGTCTTTTCCCTTCTCATCTTGTCTCGCCTCACCTTGTCTAATTTCTCTTCTCATCTCATCTCATCTTTTCTCTGTTCCTCTATTTTCATTTCTTTTAATCTCTTCTCTTCTTGACTGTTTTTGTCTTTTGTCTTCTCCTTTTTCATATATTCTTTTCTTGTCTCTTTTCTTTATCTACTTGTCTCTTCATGTCTATTTTGTCTACTTGTCTCTTGTCTCATCTTCTCATCTTTTCTCCTCGTATTTTCTCTTCTACTCTCTTCTCGTCTTGTCTGTTCCAGTCCTGTCTCCACTTCCCGACTCTTCTCTCCTTATTTATTAAATAACTAAATTAGTAAAACCATCAGTGACTAGATGGATAGATAAAAAAAGAACTGTCTAATAAAGTGAAGCCAACCGTCTAAACTTTTAATGAGCTATAGAGCATCTAATTAATATTAGTGTTATTATTTTATAAAATTTTTTAGCCGGTGGATATTAATAAACAGAGGGTTGATTTCATACCCGGCGCAGGTCACACTCCTTCATATGGACAGAAAGAGGGATGAATTATTCTGTCCTCTCTCATTAACGGAAAGAGAGACACTCCCTTACTTCCTCCCTCATGCTACACATTTTCCATCTCACTCCATTTATTAATTTATGTCATTCCTTTATCCATCCATCTTTATATGTAAATTGATAAGTGCTATAATCACACACACACACACACACACACACACACACACACACACATGTTGTGTTTCCATGTTTTATGGGGACTTTCCATAGACATAATGGTTTTTATACTGTACAAACTTTAGATTCTATCCCCTAAACCTAACCCTCACAGAAAACATTCTGCATTTTTATATTTTCAAAAAACATAATTTAGTATGATTTATAAGCTGTTTTCCTCATGGGGACCGACAAAATGTCCCCACAAGGTCAAAAATTTCGGGTTTTACTAACCTTATGGGGACATTTGGTCCCCACAAAGTGATAAATACACGCTCACACATACACACACACACACACACACACACACACACACACACACACACACACATCTTAACTTCCCCATATAGCTTGTGTTTGACTCCTAATGAATATTTATGAGCATGGTGCATATGGATGGTATGCAAATAACAGAGGTAAACATGAGCAGGTTGAACCTGGTCCATTTCTGCCCAAACTGAAGTCTGTCACTGGAGTAATGCCAGCTAATCAAGATATTAAAGGACAGATTACATTGATCTTGTACTTACATTAAACATAGCTCACTGGAGAGCATATAGACATTATCTGTGCTTTAGTCCTTTTAGGTGCATATAACAGGATAGTTGCATAAGACGCCATGTTAAATTAATTAGCTAATTAGATACATTTCACTCATCAATATTATTATTAAAATGCATAGTATACATTTTACTTAACTTTTCGAAGCTGGTGTTCCCAGCATGCACTAGGCTTGAATAATTAATAAGCTTGCATATTTTCACTGTTTGCAAGTTTATTGACATAATTTGTATTGTTAATTTTGCTGTTACATTTGGTAACTTCTTGTTTTGTGCAGCCTTGCACAATAACCCGTTTTGATCAATAACCCGTTATTGATCAAAATATTATCTTTGAAGTTAAATATATATTAGTTAATTTTATACCATTAAGTTTTACTTAACAAAACTGTGGGTAAAAATTAAATACATCTTACTAGTCATTTTTTCAGTGCACTCTGTAACTGTTTGAAAAACCACATTTGAAACAGCGGTGAACCCCTTCTGCCCAGTCACCTTGCACACCCTGAGTGGGGCATCCTCATACATACATACAGGAAACATTCGGGCACAGCTCTCAATGCAAGACAAGCCATTTAAATGCAGAGCACAACAATTTTCCTTTAACAGGTAGAATATAACAATTAACAACATTTAAACATGTTACAGATGCCTTAAAGGGGCAGTTGAAGAAACAACCCGATTTATTCTCAGGTAAGAGATTGGACATTGTGGGTATTTCTTGTGCAATAAACCACAAAAATGTAAGTGGACTTTAAAGCAAAAAATAAAATGCTATAAGTGTAAAACATGACACCTTTTAAGATTTTTTTCCTCTCTTTTCGCTTTCTCACTCTCTTCTCCCTTCTGTGTCATTAGCAGTATACTGTGTGTCATTATTTAATCACAATACACACACACACACACCCACACATACACACACATGTTGGTCTACCTATCATTATGAGGACTTTCCATAGACATAATGACTTTTATACTGTACAAACTATAGATTCTATCCCCTTAACCTAACCCTTGCAGAAAACTTTCTACATTTTTACATGTTCAATAAAACATTGTTTAGTATGATTTTTAAGTGATTTAAATTATGGGTACACAAGAAATGTCCTCATAAATCACATTTATAGCATAATAACCTTGTAATTACCAGTTTGTAACAAAAAATTTTTTCTCGTAAATCACATTAACATGCACACACACACACACACACACACACACACACACACACACACACACACACACACACACACACACACACACACACACAAACACACAGCATCACACACATGCTAATTATCTCTGTAGCCTTGTGGATGAAACAGCAGAAATCATTCACTCTTATAGCTGAATTAATGATAAAACAGTACAGACATCCCTTTGGGTCTTTAGAAGGATAAACAAAGACTGGGAAAGTTGGCAAAATGTATTCACCTTTTTTCTGCCGTGGTTTAAATTTGCTTCAGAATCCCTGATAGAATAGCAGCCCAACTCTGCTGAAGAAACTAGCATGACTTTTCACCACCATATGTTGTGTTTTTTGCTTCCTCAAATTGTAGAGCAAGGCACTAGCAATGCAAAGGTCATAGGTTCCATTCCCAGGGAACACACAAACTGACAGAACATGTGTACAGCAACTTGCTTTGGATAATAGTGCCTTCCAAATGCATGCATGTAACATGTAAATGATTAAAGGGGTTTATTTTATAATACCACGCAAAAAATATCCCTCCTACTTGAAATATATCACTGACTTTTAATAGTCTCTTAGATAAATAATTTATTATAATTTTTTTGTCTCATGTCCATCTGAGTTGAGAATGACTGACTGTTTTTAGCTGTGTGGGTGTGTAGTGATATC